>NC_133618.1:498209085-498509085 GCF_048593235.1 Sminthopsis crassicaudata | reverse complement strand
CCTAGTCCTTCTCTGCAACCCCTCTCCATAGCACAGGCTCAGTTTCGGGGGAGAATTTCTAAGGTCAGCTACCTGGCTACAGAAGCCAGGGGACTGCTGAAAGATATTGGGAGACAGAGGGAGAGTCACCACCATGAATATGAGGTTCTGCCTCACCTAGGCAATAGTTTTGTATGAGCTCTATGGGGAAGGAGACAGGGGGGGAAACTGCGGCTTAGAGAGAGGGTTAGATATTTCTTGGGAAATAGATGGCAGGGCTGAATATAGGGCTTTGAGATCTTGCATTGGGTTATATTCCACCTTCACTGATAAGATCCTGAGTGACATTGGCAGAAAAAAAATGAAATATTGATGGAATTGTCCCCTGGAATAGACAGGAAAGGGCACTGATAGGAATACCTCATAGTCCCACGGTCCCATTCCCCTTCTATCCCTCGCCCTTTGCTGTATCCAGCCAAGAAATCTAGTTATGGCAAAGTCCTGAAGTCAAATTTTCCCTATAAATCTATCAATGACTCACACCATTTTTGCAGAATCCCTCTTGGGGCTATAGTCCACTATAACACTCTGTCTGATAGCATCTTTCCCCTCACCTTTCCCTCATGTCATGTGGTATCTCTCTCCTTAGCCCATCATATCTCATGGTGTCTTTTTCATTTTTATAACTAATTATATGCTTTCCCAACTCTTTCATATTTACCACTCTTGGTGTTTATTGTATCTTCATTTTGTCTGTAATCCCTTCTTCTAAATAAACCCATCTTTTGCCAAAGAGTGTGGCCATTGTGAATTCTTCATGTAATAAAACCCCATTTGGTGCCTTCATCAATCTCAACATTTGATTCTTTCCTAAATCACATTATTTGGTGCCTTACAGCCCTATTATTCATCTCAGTTGTAGAATATAGAATCCCACAAGACTCAAGTCAGTTTCTACTTTGTACAGGAGGCCTATTCTATATCAGTGTCCTCCTTCCAGCATGATGTATTTATTATGTACACAGCTTGTATTTATATTTATCTGTTTACCCAGGAGAATGTAAGCTTCATGAGGGCAAAAAATTAAAAAAAAAAAAATTTATTTTTTCTTTTTTGTATCTCCACTGGCAACTAACCAGTAGGAGCTTAATACAAGCTTGTGAACAAATGTGTGAGTGTAAGAAGGAATGTTCTAACTAGCATGGCATTTTGTTGTTATTTCAGTCAAGTCTGACTTTTGTGACTTCATCTTGGGTTGTTTTTGCTTTAGCAGAGATACTGGAGTGAGTTCCCCATTTCCTTCTGCTCATTTTACAGATGAAACAAACAGGGTTAAGTGACTCCCCTAGGATCACACAGCTAAGTAAGTATCTGAAATTGGAATTGAACTCAGGAAGATGTATCTTCTTGACTCCAGGCCCAGCACTCTCCACTGCACCACCTAGCTGCCCCAGCATGGCACTTGGCCTTTTCTCCCAGGTCCAGGAGATTATTTGAAGGACAAACTCTGTTTCCTAAATCTTCCTGTTGACCCTGTTATCTTATAAACCTCACTAGATTAAGCATTCCTTCTCCCCTCCCCCAACTTCTCTGCCCAGAAATCTTAAGAGGCTGGAAATCTGTTGCTAGATAAAGCTCAAAGTTGCCCCTTCTGAAGTTACTGCCAGAAGCTGATTCAATGGGTTGGGGCCCAGGAATCAAAGGAATTGGATTTAATATTCTCCTTCATTTGGTGTTGGAGTCTGACTTTAACCAGCATCAATGTCCCTAGGATTGACCTTAATATGGGGAGACAATAATTGCACCAATTGCATCAAGTGGTAATAACACTAATGTAGGTGTATGAGTTTCACATTTATTATCCATAATTTCAAGGATTTGGAGCTAGAAAGTATCATATGGGTCATTTAGACCAACTTATATTTTTCAGGTGAGGAAACAGACTTAAAAGAGTTTGAGACAGGTGGTAAAATAAAAAAATTTTTAAAAATTAAAAACCTCTCTGTATTCATATTCAGTTTTAGACCAATGTTTCAGGGGCAAGGCCTAGGCACTTAAAAGTGACATTAGATCAGAGGCAGTTGAAGTAACTTTCTTTTTTTATAATCCTAATTCTTTTGGGCAGATGTGGAAGAGTGGAGAGAATACCACTGATGGGAATTCTAAAATCAGCATATTCTCTACTTTAATCTGGAAGTGTTAAAAGGAGTCCATCCTGTTATTATCAACCATAATCAACAAAACTAAAGGGCACAAAAAGGAAGTTAGTTCTCCCAGACTATCCTGTTTGTATACAATAAAGTGAGGGAAACTCTGAAACTTTTAATCAGCCAGCTATCCTTTATCTAGAACTCCAATCTCTGGGATTGTATAGTTAGCATCTTTAAAGACAGTTACCCCAACATGATTCATAAAGAAATGTGTATTTTAAATAGTTAATGCACATGTATAACCAGAAAAAAAAATAAAACAATAATTTAAAAAAGTTACTATCTCAGAGATCTTGATTGGCACATTTTTAGGTCTGGGACATCATCAGATTCCACCTGGCTCCTCCTTGATCATGGTTTTCTCTCTCCATACTCCTCCCTGGTTCCTTCCTTTACTTCCCAGTTCCTGTCCCTGCTCACCTGAGACTTTAAAAGCTTTTCCTGAAATGGAAATCGCTCATTCAGTATGACTGCCTTATCAAATTGCATTCACTTGAGCCAATGAAGCTATTTTCACATAAATAACATAGCAAACCTTTGTTACCTGTGATGGATGTCTGACTTGATTTCTTCAGGTGCATTGAATTGTAACAGAATATTATACTCTTTGTGTAATACTCTTTTACAATTATGCTTTCCCAATCTATTACTCTCTTAAATCATATCCCCACATCTGGTACCTCTTTTACATCCCTTCCCCAGGCTTGGAATCGGGAAGGCTCCTCTCTTTGAATTCAAATCCAGCATCAGACACTAGCTATGTGACCCTGAGCAAATCACTTTACCCTGTCTGCCTCAGTTTCCTCATCTGTAACAGGAGCTGGAGAAGAAAATAGCAAATCACAAAATGACAGAAAAAGATAATGATGAATGTTGGAGGGGATGTGGGAAAACTGGGATGCTTATATATTATTGGTGGAGTTGTGTTAGGTTCTTACTAAGTGCTAATGAGATAATGAGATATAAGGTTCTTACTAAGTGCTAAGTCGGTACTTAACAATTCTCTAGTTCTGGACTTTAAGGGGAGTTTTACCCCTTTGAACTTCTGGGAAGGAGCTTACATGTTTAAGAGGAGCAAGTTCATTGGTTGAAGTATTTCTCCCACAAGCCCCTGAGTTATTCCACACCCATTCTCCCCAAGAAAAATATTTTAAAAATTCCTCTTCTCACTGATGACTTTGAAAAGTTACTTAGATAAATCGTTGTTGAGACTTTTGTTTTCTTTTATTTTGGTAAAACTATAAATAAAATAAACATTTATACTTAGCTACTCTGAGCAATACAATGATCCATGACAATTCCAAACAACTCATGATGAAAAATTTTATCCACCTGCAGGGAAAGAACTAATGATCTCTGAATGCTGATTAAAGCATATTTCCCCTGTTTTCTTAATTTTTTCCTACTGTTTTTTACATGTTTAATATAGAAATATGTTTTGATTGACTTCATATGTATAATGGATATCATATTTCTTGCCTTCTCATTGGTAAGGGAAGCATTTTAAAGAAGTGGAGAATTTAAAACTCAAAATTTTCCAAATGAAAATTTAAAAAACCCAAAACATTAAGAATGAACTGGGGGGGGGGGAGGGGAGGCAGTTATGTGGTATATTGAGATAAGCACCAGTTCTGAAGTCTGGAGGAACTGAATTCCAATCCATCCTCAGACAGTTAGCTTTGTGACCCTCAGCAAGTCACTTAAACCTAATTGCCTTACCCAAAAAGCAAAACAAATAAGTAAAAAAAAATAACCTCCAAAAGTATATGTTTTAATAAGAGGTTATTTTTTAAAATGAGCAATATAATTGTTCATGTTTATAATTTTCCCAACTCAGTTGAATGCTTTCAAAACAGGAAAACTCATTAGTTTGCTAATCACCCATTCTCTGGGAGGATAAAAGAAGTTAGAGTCTGGAAAGTCAGTTCTGGATTGGGTCAAAGAGAAGACGTCCTGTGGATTCGCAAGTCCAGCAATCCCATACTTTTGGAGGGGAAGAAGAGGACAGAGAAAAAGATTCACAGAGAAAAGAAACCTCCTCCCAAAGAAAGGGTGAGATGATTCAAACCAGTTCCACTTGTGAAATGGTGAAGAGAGCCATCTACACCCAGAGAGAGAACTGTGGGAACTGAGTGTGGACCACAACATAGCATTTTCACACTTTGTTGATGTTTGCTTGCATTTTTGTTTTCCTTCTCAGGTTTTTTTCTTTCTAGATCTGATTTTTCTTGTGCTGTAAATAACTGTACAAATATGTTGTATTTAACATATACTTTAACATATTTAACATGTATTGTACCTGTCATCTAGGAGATAGGGTGGGGAGGAGAGGAAAATTTGGAACAAAAGTTTTTGCAAGGGTCAGTGTTGAAAAATTACCCATGCATATGTTTTGTAAATAAAAAGCTAAAACAAAAAACAATGAGATAATTGAGGCTGATGAGGTCTAGAATTGGGGTACCTGAATGAAATTAGGGTTTAATTGAGGTCTAGTGGCAGATTCAGAGTATAGGAAATCAAATAGAGCTCCCCTGCAACCTCTTTGGATTTGGTGCAAGGATACGGAGTTAAATGAGGTCTAATTGTGCAAGAGTCCCCTGTAAAGGAATCTACAGATCCAAAAACCTAGATTGATAAAAGAGATTTATTATGGGGTTTGGAAGTAAGGTTAAAGTCTAGTTAGTAAAAGGTGAAGGTAGAAATAAGAGGGCACCAGAAACAATGTTCCAGTGGGCAGAGATCCTTGGCATTCCAGGCGTAAGGCTGCATGTTTGGAATCTCTGCAAAGAGAGGACTTCAGCTTGGCTCTTTTACAATGAGAGATTTAGCTAAAGGGGCCTGTGGATGAAGTCCCAAGTTGGCTCAGGTCCAAGGGGGGTTGGGAGGGTCCGGATCTTCTATTGGAATTCAAAGGGGTGCTTTTGACCAGGATTTGTGAATCAAAGATCCTAGCTTCTAGAATTGATAATGCATCAGCTAGGAGGGGCTGGGAATCAGAAAGGAATAAATCAATCTGAAAGGATTAGTTTCTTAAAGGGACCACAACTCACATCAAGGCCAGTTCCAATGGAATGTTGAGCTGTGGGAATAGGGGGAGAGATTCCTTGTGCTAGAAGATGCAG
Organism: Sminthopsis crassicaudata; assembly: GCF_048593235.1. Taxonomy (NCBI): domain Eukaryota; kingdom Metazoa; phylum Chordata; class Mammalia; order Dasyuromorphia; family Dasyuridae; genus Sminthopsis; species Sminthopsis crassicaudata. The sequence continues at coordinate 498,503,774 of NC_133618.1, read as the reverse complement.
GTCCAATGCGAAATAATTTATGAACCCTGAAATCTGTGGCAAAAAAGGACTTTTATTGTTCACTAAGAAGGAGGCTTTCTTAGTGGGCAAAACTTCTCATTAGAAGTTAGGCAAAGGTGTGTTTAACAGATCCTTGGTTATATGAGATACATCTTGGCCTGGGGTTGGAAGCTAATCAATAAAGGACAATCAGACAGAGATTTTCGATTGAATGAAATAATTTTGAAGGCTTTTTCCCAGAGGCTGGGAATTCCCTGAAGGGGATCTGGGCCATCCCCAAAAGATCAACGGAGGATGATTTGACCTAGATCTCCAATTTGACAGGGGGAATCCTGAAACTCTCCTCCTTGAAACTGTCCTTAACTTTTGGGGTGAGCCCTGAAACTCTCCTGACAGGGATCCACCCTGGGGGCAGTTAAGTGGCTTCATCAAGATAGGCCCAGGAGCACTCCCTATTTAGCTCAAACTTAAGTGGTATCATTTAGCTGGAGATCTGGACCTGATATTTCTATTGAGTACCTGCACCCTCTATAGAGCTGAAAATTAGTCCAGGACCACTCCTGCTTAGCTAGAATTTACATTCTAAGCTCATTCTACTGGAAATCTAGGCCTGAGGGAAGTCATTTCATTAGATTGAAATTTCAGTCTCAGATCTATTAAAGGGCAATTTTGGGGCTCCTTTCTTTGCAGAGATCTAAAAGCCAGAATCATGCCATGCCAAGGGACCTCTGTTTGGCACAGCTATTTGCCAGGGCCCCTGCCTGCTGTTCACATTCTCTTCTCAGCGTTAACCCCTCTTTCTCTCTCGGTCAGAACCTTGCCACTGAAGAAGTCAGTCTCCTAGCTAAAGCTGACTTCTCAGTGCCAATGAACTTCCTTTTGTCAGTCTAACATTTCAGGTTCCTGAATTCTTTAACCTTGGACCAGACCAAAAGGGATTCCCACAACTCTCTGCCACTAGAACCCCATCACATTGAATGAAGCTGATGGGGGTTGAGGTCCCTTTAAGACTCCTCTCTGCCCATGGCTGACCTCGATTCACAAATCCTGGTCAAAAGCACCCTTTGGAATATCGGGCCCAGCCCCACTATCTGCTCAGCTTCCCCAGCCCTCACCTGATCTGAGCTAACTGAAAAGCCCGCAGAGAACTTGGGGGTACCGCCCATCATCATCTAGGTATAAAAGAGGTGAGTCAGAACGCCCTCTTTGCAGGAGCCCTCCCAGCCAACACATGGTATCCTTCCGGCCATGTAAGGGTCCCTGCCCGCCCTGCAGCCACCTCTGGCCCTGGCGTCTTTCTAACTGAGCTTTACTTCCAAATTCCTACAATAAACCTTTTTTTTTTTTTTTTTTTTTATCAATCTAGGGTTTTCGGGCCTGTAAATTCATTTACAGGGGACACTGCGCCTCATGGGATCTTTGCGCTGAGAAATTGGGTTCCCCCTTTCCTTTACCTCATTAAAGCCACTTAGCTTTGTCTGGGAGGGTATGCTTTTCCGAGGGGAGGGCCTGAGACCCCAATCTCCCTTCTTTTACAGATTAAAGGGGGCACAGTTTCACTCCCGTCAGTCTTGTGATGGAGAGAGCATTTACACCCAGAGAGAGGACTGTGGGAACTGAGTGCGGACCACAACGTAGCATTCCCGCTCTTTCTGTGTTTTTTTTGTATTGTTTTCTCATTTTTCCCCTTTTTGACCTGTTTTTTCTTGTGCAGCATCATATTTGTAGAAATATGTATAGAGGGATTTCACACGTTTAACATAAATTGGATCATATGCCCGCTGGGGGAGAGGGAGAGGGGAATGTAGGGGAAAATTTAGAACGCGGGGTTTTGTAGGGGGAATGTAAAAAATTATCCCTGTATATATTTTGAAAATAAAAAGCTTTAAAAAAAAAAAAAAAAAAAAAGGAAAGGAAATCACTCCAGTGTCTCTGCCAAGAAAACCCCGAATGGGACCACAAATATTCAGGCATATTTAACCAGGCAGCACAAGCGGGGCACCGAGCTTGCAGTCCCGAAGACTGACGTCAGACGCGGAATCAGGTAGCAGCTGCCTGACCCTGAGCTGGTCTTTGGGACCCGTTTTCCTTGCTTTGACCCTGTGTAAGAGGGGGATGGGTGACAGCGCCCCTCCCCTGGTCGGCCGTGAAGATCGGTAGTGTAGGTAAAATGCTCTAACTGCCGTCATCTGGATGGCTAACAGGAGGCCAGCCCCTCCCCCCATTTTAGGACCCGAGGGTGTTTCAGATCGGCTAACGCTTAGTGTTTCACAGATCCAGATCCGGACCCGGACACCGCAAAGCCGGCGCGCCCGGGACGCGCCTCGGCGGCTCCAGTCACTCAGCAAAGTAGGACTTGGTTTGGTGTCAGGTTGGTCCGAGGCGGGAACCGCGATGACCTCTGTTGGTGACCTTGGAGCGCACGTTCCCGGGAAGAGTGCCCCGCCTCGGAGTCCACTCTGGCTCTACTGCAGGAGTGGCCGGGGAGTGCCCCGGAGCGAGGCCCTGCGCTCGCTCACCCCCACTGCAGTCCTTAATTCCAGGCGGTCATTCCCGGCGCAGGACGGGCCTGGAGATCCCAGAGTGCTCCGCTCGTTCAGCGCGAGAGGACGCCGCGTGGCTGGGCCGGGGGGCGGGGTTCCGCTCGGCAGCCGCTCTGGTAGCTGCAGGAGCAGGTCTGGAACCCAGAGGATTCGGAAGCACTGCCGGCCTCTACTCCTTCCCGGGCGTTTCCGATGCACTTTTAGAGGACCAAGGCGGTGCCTGGAGACGGTGCCCCTTTAAGGTCAAAGATTCCTTTGTTTCTCGAGCCCGCCCGCCTCCAGTTTGTAGCCCATGCGCAGTCAAGATGGCTGTGGCCGTAGCAGTGGTCCGGGCGGGCTGGCGCTATGCGAGGCCGGTGGGCTGGAAACTGGGCTGCTGCCCGAGCCAAAGCCGGGCCGGGCTCTCCGGAGCGGCGGGGCGCTGGCCCGGGGCGGCGTCCAAGGGGACTCCGAGACTGCTGGGGGTGGCGGCGTTGGCCCTGGGGGGCGCCTTGGGGATCGGCCACACGGTGTGGGGCCACCTGAAGTCCCAGGAACAGCTGGCCGAGCTGGCGGTCCCCCAGGTGAGAGAGCTGGGGGGGGTCAGGAGGAGGACCCCCACCGCGAGGGAGAGGGTGGGGCAGTGGGGACCCCCAGGTGAGACGGGTGGGGGCAGGCTCTCGGGCAGGCGGGGAGGGGGGGCCCTATCTCGCCTCGAGCTCTGAGCCCCGGAACTGCCCATCAGCTTCTCCCTGCCCTCCACCTGGCCCCCGGAAGCGCCTTCGGGTGCAGGGGGAGGTTTTCCTAGGAGAAGCCCAGCCGGGCGCCAGGTTCCATCTGTGTTTTGCAAGGCACGGCTCGGGGTCGGGACACCTGAGTCCTGTGCACCACCTCGCTGCGTGAGTGCCTCTGGGTGAGTCCCTTCCGCAAAACTAGGGGGTTGGATTGATCTCCACTTCTTTCAGGGCTTAAAGTGCCTAAACACGGAGGGGGCCCCAGGACCTTCTCAGGGAAGAGCCGGCCTGACTGGACTCGGCCAAACCTGTCCCCTTCCTTCAGCAGCTAGGGATGGAGTGAGGTGTAGGGATTGTGGGATTGTCCCAGCACTCGGACGGGAGCGTGAGGATTGGGGGGGAAGGGGAGAGATCTGTCAGCTGATGCTAAAAAAAACTGATGTGAGGCTCGTCGTTGTAAAATCCAAGGAGTCCTCATCCTATTTCTTCTAGTCACTAAGGCAGAATTTGGCTTAGCAAAAACTCCCCTTTCTGCCCTCCCTCTGATCTCCTTTTGCTGCTGTTTCAGTCATCCTAATAGTTAAGGGGTTGAGGGAACTGAGAATGAGAAAGGGTCTTAGAGACCAGCCAGGCCAAGCATTAATTTTAGAGAAGGAACTGCATCCAGAAAGAGTAACTCAGCTTGTAAGTACTGGCTGCCATTTCAACCCGGCAGGGGTTCTGTGAACTTGTTTTGTGATTTTTTTTCAAAATATTTTGATGACTTTTGTAATAAGATTGTTTTCCTTTGTAAAACTACACATTTTACTTTACATATTTAAATACATTTTTCAATATAATTGCTTTCCCTTGTAACCTTGCTTCATTTGAAAACATTCTGAGGAGTCAGTAGACTTCAGTAGATTTGACAGGGGGTTCCTGATGTAAACAAGGTTAAGATATCGGGGTCTGCACTGTGATGGTTCCTTTACTGTGGGTAGTTGTTGTGCTCGGAGCTGCCTTACATGTGCTTTTTAACCCAGTTTCTCCTTTAAAGAAATGCTTTTAGAAAAGTATGACTCCCAGGACTGAGCTTGGAGCGGGTCCCCTCCTAACAGAACGCTGTCTCCTGTGTGCAGCTTGCTGAGGGCCGTCTGCAGCTGACTCTGTACCAGTACAAGACTTGCCCCTTCTGCAGCAAGGTCCGAGCCTTCCTGGACTTCCATGCTTTGCCGTATGAGGTAGTGGAGGTAAACCCTGTCAGGAGACAGGAGATCAAATTCTCCTCCTACAGAAAGGTTCCTATCCTACTTGCTCAGGAAGGAGAATTACTAGTAAGTCATTCTGTTCATCCCCATCCCCATTTCTTAGGAACAAAATTGGGCTCTTGACTTTAGATCCTTATATGGGACCCAACTGATGTGGGGATTCAGGGCTGACGGTTTTAGTATTAGGGTGTCCTCCCTCCCTCTCACAGGATTCTGACCCCTGACAATGTTTCCCATCCTTCCCTTCCCACTGGATCCATACCTCTGACCAAGACCCTCTGATTGTAAAATGTTTTGGGATCTTATAGAACCTGACTCTTCCCTGAACTAGGTGGTAATTCTCTTTTTAGCAGCAACTTAACGACTCCTCCGTGATCATTAGCGCTCTCAAGACGTACCTGTTGTCTGGGTAAGGGCCTTTGGAGAATTGTAGAGTCTGTAGGCTAGAAGGGACCTCCAGAAGTCATTTCATCCGTCTTGGATCTGCAGTGTGGGATGGGAGTGAAGCTAGGCATTCAAGTTTGTCCAGGGAAACTGGATGGAACAACATCCTTCCATGTTCTCATTCTGGTTTTCCATGGCTCTTGAGTTAGATGATCCTTCTGTATATCTATACCAGGTCCCTCTTGTTTGTACTTTATAGCTTTAACTGCAGAGGAGGGGAACAAGATCCATTGGAAAAATCCTTCATGCATTACAAATTGAAACAGTTGCTATAAACTGTCCCCCTAGCCTCACATCTCCCCCAGTGGCTTTGGAGTTACTCGTATTTTTCCAGGGACGGGCAGTTGATGGAACAACAAATTTGTGGCAGAAGGGAGGCGTTTATGCAGCTTGGTAGGGGGGTTGACTCACCAAGAGGCTTGTTTGGGAGGAGGCAGCAGCCAGTGGGCAGATGAGCTTATGACTCTGATTTTCTAGGAAGAACTTGGAGGAAATCATCTCCTACTACCCACCCATGAAGGTAGTGAATGACCAGGGGAAGGAGGTGACGGAGTTTGGCAATAAATATTGGCTCATGCTGAATGAGAAGGAGAGCCGACGTCTCTACAGCGGGAAGGAAGCTCGAACGTAAGTCGGGAGGACGTGGGGGACATTGAGAACGAGAAGAATCCCCTTTTTTGCGCTGAGGCAGGAGGGGATAGTTTAGTGGGATGACTCTCCTAGGGCAGGAGGTGCTGAGTGGAGCCATAGGATGTGGCTTCTTTCTTCCATCAGCCCTTCCTCTCTTCCTTTCAGTCCCTTCCTTCTTCTCTTTCTCTCTTCTTCCCTTTCTCCCTTTCTTCCTTCCTTTTTCTCTCCCTCCTTCCTCCCTTCCTTCTCCTGAGTGATTTGCCCAAGCCCACGGAGTTAGCTTATAGGAAGTGTCTGAGGGCAGATTTGAACTCAGGACACTCTCTCCTGGGTGGCCTAGCTGCCCCCGAATCATGGTGATGTCATAGAAAGACCAGGAGAGCTGGAGTCTGGCATCCGGACTGCTATCACCTGGGAGTGCAGCTCCTTTTTGCTCTTCACTTTCCCATTCTGTAAAACCGGGTGATTGAGTCCAGCTCCAAGTCTGATTGGATCATCTAAAGTGATTGCCAGCTCCGAGCAGGTGCGTCTCTAAGCCGGGCCGCTAGATGGCGCCATAGTGCTTAGAGTACAGGGGGGTCACAAGGCCAGCCTCAGCCCCTCCTTGGCTGTGTGACCCTGGGCAAGTCACTTAACCTAGTTTGTCCCAGTCTCCTCATCCCTATGATGCCCTGGAGAAGGAAGTGGGGAACCACTCCAGTGCTTCCAGGGAAGTCACAGAGAGCTGGACTGAAAACTATAGACTTTCTAAGCCATTCCACAGTTACAAAATGAACCTCTGATAAAGAGGTCTTCCGCCCCTCCCCCTCCCCTCACCAAAGATCCCAATAACAGGACCTTGAATGGAAAAGGGCAGCAGGGTTGGGCTAGGCCTGGGGCAGATGTAGCCTCCAACATGCACCCCTCCCCCAACACAGGGAGAGGAGTATTTATGTCATGTGACCCTCACTGCATCCCTTCCACAAGGGGGGCGCTTTTGTTCTCCTCAGACAGGTGAGGAAACTGAAGCAAACAGAGCTTAAGTGACTTGCGCATGCTCACTCACAGTCAGTATCTGGGGCTGGATTTAAACCCCACTCCATACATTTCACAACCTAGCTGCCTACAGCCACATAGCAGGCACGTGTGCGCGTGCACGCACGCACACACACACACCCCATATACACCATACACACATACACACACATCACACACCATATACACCATACACACATACACACACATCACACACCATATACACCATACACACCATACACACACATCACACACCATATACACCATACACACACACCCCATATATACCATACACACACACCCCATATATACCATACACACACACCCCATATACACCATACACACATACACACCCACACACCCACACACCATACACACACACACCACACACCATATACACCATACACACACACCCCATATATACCATACACACACACCCCATATACACCATACACACATACACACACACACACACACACACCATACACACACACGCCACACACCATATACACCATACACACCATACACACACATCACACACCATATACACCATACACACACACCCCATATATACCATACACACACACCCCATATATACCATACACACACACCCCATATACACCATACACACATACACACCCACACACCCACACACCATACACACACACCACACACCATATACACCATACACACACACCCCATATATACCATACACACACACCCCATATATACCATACACACACACCCCATATATACCATACACACACACCCCATATACACCATACACACATACACACACACACACACACCATACACACACACACCACACACCATATACACCATACACACCATACACACACATCACACACCATATACACCATACACACACACCCCATATACCCCCCCCCCATATACACTACACCACACACACACCATACACGTGTTTCCACGCAGGGAGGAAATGAAGTGGCGGCAGTGGGCGGACGACCGACTGGTGCACCTCATCTCGCCCAATGTGTACCGCACCCCCGGGGAAGCCCTGGCTTCCTTTGATTACATCGTCCACGAAGGCAAGTTTGGAGTCATAGAAGGCGCGGTGGCCAAGTATGTGGGTGCAGCCGCCATGTTCATCATCAGCAAGAGACTCAAGAGCAGGTAAGCGGGGACTTGTTAGAGGGCCAGCGTCGGCCTCCTTGTCACAGGCGAGGTGCTGCATCCCAAGCAAGAAACGGGGGGATGGGAGGGAGGGCTCCCTGTTCTCCAGCATGGAGATTGTTGGGGGGAACGGGCCCTCTAGGCTGCTGAGGTTCAGAGTGGGTGTTGTCATCTGAACCTGGAGAAGTAACTGGGGAACCCTCTGACTGGGGAACTTCGGTCGCACCATAAGCACCGGTCCCACAGAAAGCCCTGGTCCTGCCCAATCCCTGGCAGGGTCACGGTGGTGGGGAAAGTGCGTCATCCTCTGGGTTCATCCTAGACTGGAGCACTGTAGCCAGGAGAAGTAGGGCCCCTCCCCCCCAGGTGGCCCTGCCCTCTTTCTGGCTTTGCTCCAATGTTTGCCAGCTGTGAAACCTCTGGATTCTTTCCTTGACTGCCACAAATTCACCATTTGACCCAAGGCAACCCACTTCTCTTAGAAACTCAGTTTCTGCCTTTATAAAACAGGAAGGTTGGACTTGCTGGTCTCAGATCCCTTCCAGGCCCAGTATTCTCCCCATCCTTGCCATGATCCCAGAGAGCCGGGGGAGGGGGCTGCCCTGTGAGCACTACAGGGTGAGCCGCTTGGGGCAGGTCTGTGCTCTGAGACATGGCGGAGCTGAAGCAGAGGGCCTTCCTCCCCAGGCACCACCTGCAAGATGACGTCCGAGAGGATCTGTACCAGGCGGCAAACCAGTGGGTGGCAGCGGTCGGCAAAGACAGGCCCTTCATGGGGGGCAAGGAGCCCAACCTTGCGGACTTGGTGAGAAGTTTGGGGTGTCCCGGGGAGAGGGAGGGGGACTTTCTGGGCTAGGATCCCCCATCCCAGGCTTTCACAGTGCTGATTTGGAGTCAGAGGGCCTGGGTTCAAATACTGACTCAGCCACCTCTGTTCAAGGTCGCACAGGTATCCTTGGACATGCCATGTCTCAGAGTCTCAGTTTCCTCCTCTGTAGAATGGAGATGATTGTAATAGATTGTTGTGGGAGGTGATTTATAATTCCTAAACCCTTGAAAAATCTGCCTTGTTGTTTCCTAAGCCCTGCAGCTAATGTCCCAGTGCCTTCTAGAGGACCCCTACCCATACATCTTACAGTGTGACTCTAGTCCCACTGACTCCATGTCCCTCCCAGCTTCCCTTTCCTTACAGTCCTAGTGTCGGGGCCCTCAGAGGGTGAGACCTTCAAGGTTGCGATTTATAAAAACTCTGTGTCCCCCTGGGGATCCCTGTAACCACTTCTTCTTCCATTGCCAGGCAGTGTATGGTGTGCTGCGTGTGATGGAGGGCCTGGAGGCCTTTGAGGACATGATGTGTCATACTCGGATTGGGCCCTGGTACTTTCGGATGGAGAAAGCCATTGCTAAAGCACAAGGAAATTACTGATTCTCCTTTACTTCCCTTCTGGGAGGGCTGCGTCTAAGGAACCTGTGGATTCTAGAGCCATGGCTTGGTGGTGAGCAGGGGCGATGTGGAGGCCTCCCCGCCTCGACCATCTCTGCATACTTTAACCCTGAGCCACCCGTTTCTGGTCCTGGGCAGGCTGTTAGAGGCCTGGCCCGGGGAGCTGCAAAAGGAGAGAGGATCTTTTCTGGCTGCCCCTGACCCCAGGGAGGGTGAGACTCCTCTCAGAGCTCCTGGACTTTCACTATTTATTTCTGGTCTTCCTTAAGGGTCTCATGGGCCTTCTGCCCTCTCTGGACTCTTGAGTGTCTGAGAGGGAAGGAGCAGGCGAGGGCCCTGGAACTCTGTTGGAGAAGCAATAGGATTGTGAGGACATTTTTTTGAGAAGTTCTAGGGTCCCTGGATGGGAGCCACATGTTCCCTGTGGCCAAGGTCTCCTTACCCTCACTCAGAGGGCCTTGGAGAAGAGGCCTCCTCAGCTGTGAGTCATGTCTGCAATAAAGAAATGATTTGCTGTTCCAAGGCTGTGACCCAGATTTGTGATGGAATTATGAAATATAACATGCAAATGGGGGTCTTTCATTTCAGAATCTTAAGCTGAGCCTAGAGTAGGAACACTTCGTCATGCATGGACCCTTTGGTAGCTGGAAAAGTCTGTGGACCTGTTCTCAAAATAATATTTTAAAATTCATAAACACATAGGATCATAAAGGAAACCATTGAAATGGCAACACAATTTCTAAAAAAATTTAAGTTTTAAGAGCCTCTGACCTAGACCAAGGCTTTTTAAACTTTTTTCATTTGAGACTCCTTTTCACCCAAGAAATTTGCTATATACAGGTATATGGGTATATAGGATAGTTATACAAATCAGATATTTATGATAATTATAACTTTGCAACCTCCTCACATTTAATTATATGAGCCTTTATGGGGTCACGACCACAGTTTAAGAAGCTTTGGCCTAGAGGAACCCAGGCCAAGTTAAGGGGAACAGGTATTTGCTGCCATCAGACTTCTAATTCTTTTAACATGTAAAGGAAACACGGCTGCTTGGTCCTGGTTGCCTTCAGCTGCAGAATTACGTTCCTTCTCAGGAAGGTCACCCTTGTCACTTGCTGTGCCCAGGGTGGACTCTTTGGTCACCATTGTGCCCACCCCCACACACAAGTGAAGGTAGCATTTAAGGGGTTGAAGTTAGGATGTGGATATTTGTTCTGGAGGTGATACAACCCTGAAAATAGGAGTAATCTTAGGTAAAATCAGGAGAATTACTTTGCTTTCTATAGATTTGTGGGGAGGAGCTACACATCCACTTTAGGTGTCCTTAATGGACTCCTGAGAAGACAAGGGAAGGCCTTTGCAAACAACTAGTCCTAGGATCCCAGCAGTATTAGTCATAGTGGAAACTAATGCATATTAACATTATAAAAAGTTTTAACCTCATAGGTCCTCTGAAAGGGGCTCCCCAGACTCTGTTTTGAGCACCACTGGTACAAAGTTTACAGATGGTTTGTTCACTGATTCCAGACTTATTGGCTCTGTGGTGGAAAATGTCAACTTAAAAGTCCCCTGGCAAGGAACCTTTCCTGGGTATGTTAAGCTCAGTTGAGATTCCTTAACAAACATATGACCCTTTTCAGGAGAGACATGCTCACTACTGCTATGGAGAATGCCTTTGCAGGGTCCAGATGGGACAGAATCCTTATTGCTGTCAGGTCCCTCCAGATAGTCCAGCTTGTACCTGCAGCAAACTCAGAATACCACAGGGCCTCACAACTCCAGAAAAAATCTGATGAATGAAAAACGCCTATTGTCCAGTGCATGCCATGCCAATCTATCGAGTTAGCACATTAGTTAATCAGAAAATATTTATTAAACACTCTCGAGCTCTGTTCTAAGTCCTGGAATTGCAAAGAAAGGTAAGGAGGATTCTGGAGAGCAATTTGGAACTATACTCAAAAAGTTATCAAACTGTGCATACCCTTTGATCCAGCGGTGTTTCTACTGGGCTTATATCCCAAAGAGATCTTAAAGAAGGGAAAGGGACCTGTATGTGCCAAAATGTTTGTGCAGCTCTTTTCGTAGTGGCTAGAAACTGGAAACTAAGTGGCTGCCCATGAATTGAAGAATGGCTGAATAAATTGTGGTATATGAAAATAATGTAATATTATTGTTCTGTAAGAAATGACCAACAGGAGGATTTCAGAAAGGCCTGAAAGAACTGATGCTGAGTAAAATGAGCAGGATCATTGTATACTTCAACAACAATACTATATGATGATCAATTCTGATGGACATGGGCCTCTCCAACAATGAGATGAACCAAATCAGTTCCAATAGAGCAGTAATGAAGAAAACCAGCTACAACCAGGAAAAGAACTCTGGGAGATGACTATGAACCACTACATAGAATTCCCAATCCCTCTATTTTTGTCCACCTGCATTTTGGATTTCCTTCACAGGCTAACTGTACACTGTTTCAAAGTCTGATTCTTTTTGTCCAACAAAACAACTGTTTGGACATGTATACATATATTGTATTTAATATATACTTTAACATATTTAACATGTATTGGTCAACCTGCCATAGGTGGGGAGGGAAGAAGGGGAAAAATTAGAACAAAAGATTTGGCAATTGTCAATGTTGTAAAATTATCCATGCATATATCTGGTAATTAAAAACTATTAAAAAAAAAAAAAAAGAAAAGAAAGGTAAGGAGGGTCCTTACCCTCAAACAATTCACTTTTATTATTGGCAGAACATATGCCTGGGTAATTTTTTACAATATTATTGCTTGCACTCACTTCTGTTCCAACTTTTCTCTTCCCTCCCTCCACCCCCTCCCCTAGATGGCAGACAGTCTTATACATATTAAATATGTTATATGTCCTAGATACAATATATATGTGCAAAACCGAACAGTTCTCTTTCAACCTTCATTTTTGTAAGATTTTGAGTTCCAAATTCTTTTTCCTTCCTTCCTTACCTCTCCCCTCCCCAAGGCTATACATGTACAATTGCTTTTTTTTTTTCCCCCTGAGGCAATTGGGGTTAAGTCACTTGCCCAGGGTCACACAGCTAGGAAGTATTAAGTGTCTGAGGCCAAATTTGAACTCCTGATTTCAGGGCTGGTGCTCTATCCACTGCACCACCTAGCTGCCCCATGTACAATCATTTTAAACATTTCCATATTATTCATGCTGTGAAAAAAAAGCACAATAAAAAGGAAAAAACAAAATAAAAATCAAACTATAATAACAAAATAGGTGAAAATAGTAAACATTTATATTCAGTCTGGACTTGATTGGCATTTTCCATTTCAAGTCTATTGGAATTGTCTTGGATCACTATTGCCGAAAAAAGCTACATCTGTCATAGGTGAGCATCACAATTTTGGTTCTGTGTATAATGTTCTCTTGGTTCTAAGTAGCTCACATTCTAATGGAGGGATTCAATATGTAAATAATTAGAAATAAGTATAAGATTTATAGAGAGTATAGGAATGCAATCTCAGGAAGGCAGTAGTCATAAGAGGGCAAGGGATGGCACCGTGTTAGTGAGAAGCCTCTTGCAGAGGCAGAACTTAAAGTGGGTCTTGAAGCCAGGGAAACTAAGGCTTCAAAGTAAGGAAGTCTAACATTCCATGCATGTAAGACAATTAGTATTGCAAGGTCATGACCATGGGGACAAGATTGTGTTGTGTTGTGTTGCAAGACATTTGCAGAGTTCATGGAAAATTTTCCATGAAAATAATAAAGTGTCTGTGAGACACCACTACACACTTCTCAGATTGGCTAGAATGACAGGAAAAGATAATGCATAATGTTGGAGGGGATGTGGGAAAACTGGGACACTGATACATTGTTGGTGGAATTGTGAGTACATCCAGCCATTCTGGAGAGCGATTTGGAACTATGCTCAAAAAGTTATCAAACTGTGCATACCCTTTGACCCAGCAGTTACTACTGGGCTTAAATCCCAAAGAGATATTAAAGGAGGGAAAGGGACCCATATGTGCAAAAATATTTGTGTCAGCCCTCTTTGTAATGGCCAGAAACTGGAAACTGAGTGGATGCCCATCAATTGGAGAATGGCTGAATAAGTTGTGGTAGATGAATATTATGGAATATTATTGTTCTGTAAGAAATGACCAGCAGGATGATTTCAGAAAGGCCTGGAGTGACTTACATGAACTGATGCTGAGTGAAATGAACAGGACCAAGAGATAATTATATACTTCAACAACAATATGATGATCAATTCTGATGGACGTGGCTCTCTTCAACAATGAGATAACTGACGCCAGTTCCAATGATCTGGTGATGAAGAGAGCCATCCATCCCAGAGAGAGACCCATGAGAACTGAGTGCAGAGCACAACATAATATTTTTATGCTTTCTGTTGATGTTTGCTTGCATTTTTGTTTTCCTTTTTTTTTTCTTTCTAAATCTGATTTTTCTTGTGCAGCAAGATAGCTGTATACATATGTTGGATTTAACATATATTTTAACATATTTAATATGTATTGGACTACCTGCCATCTAGCAGAGGGGGTGGGGAAAATTTTGGAACCGAAAGTTTTCTAAGAGTGAATGTTGAAAAATTACCCATGCATAGGTTTTGTAAATAAAAAGCTTTAATTTAAAAAATGTAAAAAAAGAGAATAATAAAGTATAAGAAAACTAGAAAGATAGGAAAGTATCAGGTTATGAAAAACTTTAAATGCTGGATGATGTTATAGTTGATCTTGGAGATTAAAGAGCCATAGAGTTTGTTGATCAGAGTAGGGATATGGATATAATTATTAAGGAAAATTAGTTTGGCAGCTGATAGAAGATGGATTGTGGTAGAGGGAGATTTGAATAGTCTGAGACAAACACTGAAGAAGGACAATGAGCTGTGTTTAAAATTGAAGAGGAGAAAGAATGGGCTAGAATGAATGTGGAAAATTGTTAAGTGATTTTAAAGATCTGGCTGCTCCCCAGTACAAAACTGCTTCTCTTAAAACAAAGCTTTTTCCAGAGATGCTATGTGGTTACAAATCCAGGAATAGCACACTTCAAAGAATCCAAGGTATACGTAAGTCAGAGATCAAAAAGGGTCAAATTAATGGGTATAGTTTCTGGCCCAGAAATATCTCATCAATGTATTAATGGTCATTTAACTTGCAAGAGCAAGGGGACAGCAAGACAGATGTGTGCTCAGAAGTGTTAGGAAACTCAAATGATCTACTGGTTATAAAATATTTTGTAATCTTAAAGCCCTCTGTAAATCTCAGTTTTTACTCTGGTAATGAGCCTCCTACTCAATTGCTGAGCTTGAGCAATAAAAGGGTTTACTGGTAAATATTTAACCATCAGCCTCTCAGACAAAGAAATTGCACCTTTGCAAGTTTGTCCTGTGTTAGTAACACTTTCTTAAGTCTAGACAAGCAACAAAACAAAAAATCAAGCCCTGATTTGAACTGCCCATTTCCAAGATCTAAATGCTTGTGCTGAAAATTTCACAACTGACTTTCAGTTCAGTTGGAGCTGGCTCAAGAATGCCCTGTTCTATCTTCCACTCATAAGCACCCATGCCATTGGGGAAGACCCAGAGAAATGCTGATATATACTGTGTATAGCTTGTCAAGGAGAGCTCCTGTGAGGATTTTCTAGAAGAGATGGACATATGGTCAGCTGCACCTGTGGAGGGGCTCACCTGTAAAACCTGAACGTACTTGGTTTTAAGAGGGAGGGAAAATGGCAAGTGAGCTGTTAATCTGGCTGTTATTAGCTATTTTTTTGACCTCTCTTTTTCTTCTGTCTCTCCCTCTGTCTCTTTCCCTCCCTCCCTCTCTCTCTCTCTCTGCCTCCCTCCCTCTCTCTCTCTCTCTTTCTCCCTCCCTCCCCCCTTCTCTCTCTCTTCCCTCTTTTTCTGTTTCCCTCCCTCTTTTTGTCTATATCTGAGTCTGTGTCCATGTTTGTCTGTGTCTCTGTCTATGTGTGTGTGTGTGTGTGTGTGTGTGTCTTTTTGTCTCTTTCCCTCTCTCCCTCTCTGTCTATGTCCGTGTCTGTATCTGTATCTGTGTCTCTCTGTGTGCCTCTCTCTCTATGTCTGTCTCTTTCCCTCCCTCCCTCCTCCCCTTTTTCTGGTTCAGTCTCTATCCAGGTCTCTCTTCCCCTCCCCTCCTGCCCACCCACTTCCCCTCAGGTCACCCTCTTCCCTAATCCCGCCCTCCAAATATCACTTCTGGAAGCTTGTCAGCATTGGGAGCTCCCTTCTGCAAAGACTAGGTTTAATATATCACACTTCCTCTGCTTTCAGAGTTTTACCAAAGTCTGAGAGCTGTCCTGGGAGCTAGCTGGCCTTCTGTGGCCACATTCTTTTTTTTTTTTTTTTTTCCAAAGAAGAATTTGAGGCAAACTTTATTGTAGTTAAGGTGAATTTTCAAAAATAAAGATTTGCAATTGTGCTTCTACCAAAAAAAAATAAAATTCATATTTATAGGAATAGAGAATAAACACTAGAATTTTGATATCTTTAATAGAAGAAACTCTCAGATGAAGAAATGCCTTTGCCCCTGTAAATTGGCATCTTCTTTTTTAAATTAAATATTTAATTAATTTTTACAAAAAATTTATGCATAGGTAATTTTCCAGCATTGACAATTACAAAACCCTTTGTTCCAACTTTTCCCCTACTTCTCCCCACTCCCTCCCAGATGGCAGGTTGACCAATACATGTTAAATATGTTAAAGTAGAAGTTAAATACAACATATATATATATATATCCATACAGTTATTTTGATATACAAAAACAATCGGATTTTGAAATAGTGTACAATTACCCTGTGAAGGAAATCCAAAAATGTGGGCAGACAAAAATAGGGGTATTGGGAATTATATGTAGTGGTTCATAGTCATCTCCCAGAGTTCTTTCCCTGGGTGTAGCTGGTTCAGTTCATTACTGCTCCATTGGAACTGATTTGGTTCATCTCATTGTTGGAGAGGGCCACGCCCATCAGAATTGATCCAACCTATAGTCTTATTGTTGCTGTATTTAATGATCTCCTGGTTCTGCTCATTTCACTCAGCATCAGTTCATGCAAGTCTCTCCAGGCCTTTCTGAAATCAGCCTGCTGGTCATTTCTTACAGAACAATAATATTCCATAACATTCATATACCACAATTTACCCAACCATTCTCCATTTGATGGGCATCCACTCATTTTCCAGTTTCTGGCCACTACCAAGAGGGCTGTGTGGCCACATTCTGAGAAGACCCGGGGGGAGAGGGTAGCCCTTGGAATAGAAGTCTCTCTTTGGGTCCCAAGCTGGACCAATTCTGCCTCTCCCCCCACCCCCTTCACCCCAGCTGCAGAGCTGCTCCCACCAGTGGCCACATCAGGTATTGCAGCTATGAGGAAGAGCTGTGATGGAGATCCTTCCCCCTAATTTTTAACAAGAATTTTTACTCATTATTTATAATCTTTTTTACACCAGTCTTTCCCCAGTAACTCCCTTGAAGACCTTTATTAGAGAAAAGTCTAGGAAGATTTGTATGAACTGACATAAGGTGAAGTGAGCAGAACGAGAAGAATAATTTATATAAAAAAGTAATATGATCAGAGGAATATAAAAGCATAATAATCTCTTTTGAAAGGCAGATAACTAATTAGGACAATGTCCAACTGTTCCAAAAGACTCATTCAGAGAAAAGATGCCATCCTCTTATGGGTAGAGAGCTGATGGACTCAGTCTATTTTTCCTTCTTTTTCTTCCTTACTGACTTCCCTGACAATTTACCCACAGGAAAGAGGGAAAGGGGCCACACTGTATAGTCTTCCAGAAAAAAAGATTTTGCTTCATCCTAAATTGTAACTGATGGAGTGCAGGGATGCAGAAGTGCAGAATTCTCCACTATGTTGAGGTTCCCAGACTCTCCCCATTTTGGCCACCAAATGTTGGGGTGTGAGTTGAACCCAAAAATATATTGGGGTTTTAGGATAGTGTCATGAGGTGTCTCAAAAGAATTTGTAGGCATAGACCATTTCCAGATCAAGAGGTAAAGGTTTTATTTTGTTGCTGGTAGCAGACTAATTCCAAAAGGGAGTTTGGGCAATTAAGAAGGGGAAAGATGGGGCTAAGTTCCCTAGCAGAACTTGCCTATTACAGGGGGAAGATGCCATTAAGCCAGGCTAAATTCCTAATGAACCATCGTGATGCTTAGAAATCAGGCTAATCCTAAAAGGAGTTGTCAAAGCATTGAGATACCAATAAATTCTTAATCTCACCTTTATCTCCTGACTAGATAGAGTAATTGTGAGGTCATGACGATTTTTTTCAATTTAAGGAATTCACAAGGAACAAAAGGTCTCCTTAAGGAACCTATGAGGGTCCTCCCTGCTTGCTCAGGGGTAGTTTGGATGGTAATTCAACTTGAGCCATGCAACAAAAGCTCACTTCTTCAATTCAGCAAAAGCCTTCTCCTGTCAATGTCCCTCCTTGTGGTCCACCTAGCTACCATGGACCAAGGGCCCCATCGAAAAAAGCTGTTCTAAATCTGAGCCCTTTGAGTTCTTTCTGCTTCAGATTCTGAAGCTTTTCTACAAGCTTGCACAAATTATTTGGCCTCCTGGGTTCAGTTCCCTTTCTGTAAAATGCGGGGGTTGAGCTTAATTGGCCTCTGAGGTTTCTCCTGCCGCTATATCTATGACCCCATGATGTTATGGTTGCAGAAATTTAGGAATTCAACCCAACAGCAAGCAAGAACCTCCTCATTGTCTCTTTGACCCCTAGAAACTTCTGTGCTTCTCTAGTCTAGGTCAGGAGTTTAAAAGGTAAAATCTCACTTTCACTGAGCATTCCACAAGCCTATTACAAATGTTGGGCATTAATTTTTCCCATCTAGGCCTCTTATCTTAAGCCTCATTTCCCATTAAGATTCCTATCTCCTTTCCCATTTCATCTGACCCTAGGGAAACATACTTTCATTCCAGTCTAAAATACAGGAAATCATACAAGAAATCAGAATCAGAAGGTGGAGTAATAAAAAACTCAGCTCTGGCAAGCTGCTCAAGTCCCATCTCCATTGTGGGTTGCAGCCACCCCGGTATTTATAGCTGAGTTCATACCCAAGGGAGTAAAAGTTCTCAGAAGTTTTTGGCAGAGGAGAGCCATTGTTCATTTCCCCTATTATTACAGTTACAGATGGTACGGAATTGGAAGTTTTACTATATCCCCATTAGTTCAAACATCCTGTTTCTCCCTAAGGAGGCACTATGTTACTCTGCCTAGATGCCAGGTTGGAAATCAGGAAATCCTAAATTCAAATCCAGGCTTAGACATTTCCTAGCTGTGTGACCCTAGGCAAATCACTTAACCCCTATTCACCTCAATTTCCCTAGATATAAAATGGAAATAAAAACAGTACTTGAAGATCAAGTAACAATCTTTGTAAAGTACTTCATACAGTGTCAGGCACATAGTAAGTATATTATATAAATCTTAATTCTCTTCTCCTAAACCTTTCTTCTTCCCTTTCAACTCAGTCACTTGACTTTCTTTCCCTTCTCCTTAATTAGGTTTCTCAGGCCACAGCCTTTGACGGTTGTTTTTGTTTTTTGCTTTTCTTCTTTGAGAGTGTTCTTAACTTTTTTTTTTTTTTTGGTATTTGTCTTCCAAAGTAATTATTCTCTCTTGTTTCTTTGATGAGATTTATCATGGATTCACATGTTTTCTATTTGTTTGATTTTCTATTCTTCTGAATGAGAGATAATTTTATAGGGACATGCTGGGCCCTGACCCTGGGTCCTAGATTAGTTTATGGAAATTGCTAATATAAACATTTTCTAAAATCACTAACATAAGTATGTTTAGACTTGCTGAGTCCATAAAAGAAACACTTGCCCAGTAAACTGTTCCTTGAATGCTGATAATCAAGTTGCTGTTTTGATTAATTCTGTTTCTAACAAATCCTGTGGCTGAAAACGATTCTGTTTTTAGCAGCCTTAGTATTCCTAACATAGCTTCGGGCCAAAATTTTGGCATAAAAGCTTTCTTTCCCCTAACCAGAATTGCCCCTGTTATTTGGCCTGCTTCCTTTGATGAAAAAGCTTAAAGAGAATCTTATGTGAGTGTTCTCACTCTGACCCCAAACCAAACGCTCTTCTGCATTCTACTTTCACAATTGTTATTCCTCTCTTGAGCCATATAGGTACATTTGGATGTGATTCCATGGTTTCTTGAGCACGGGGACCACCACCTCATTAAACATTAATTTATTTTTCATTGTCTCAAATATTTATTCAGAGATATGTGAACTTGATTGAATGATCTAGAGATCATGTTCCCTTATCAATATCTTTCCTATTGGTTTATCTGCTTGTGCTCTAGGTCTTTGAGTTTTCTTCCTCCTGAGACCTTTGGTTATTTCAGTTTTTTTTCCTTATGCTCACCTACTGCTCATTTTCTGACCCTTTCCCCTTCTTATGGCAGCTTCCTCAGGAACGGGACTGTAAAGGTGTCTCAAACTTCTCTTTTTTATAGGCCTTTGTCTCTATGTCAAGCAGCTTTTAAGGAGCAGAACTGGGCTCAGGAGAATACCTCAGCCTTTGCTCAAGCCTGGCAGAGCTCTTCATGCATTCAACCACTCTGTACCAGTTGTCTTGGTTCTCTGTCTGATTCCTGCTTCAGGATAGCATCCTGTAGTCTCAGGCAGGGTCATGGGAAAGCGGGAGGTCAGAGCTGAATTCTGCTGCAAACTCATGGATTGGTTTGTGTAGCCTAGTCATAGCAAGGGGTCCAGTGAGGGAGGGAATGCTGACTGATATCTTAAGAGATTGGAGATTGATTAGTCTTCTCTGTTATTTTCTTGTTAGAGTTGGTGGTGGTCTGACATCATAGAAACAGCTGAATTTGCTTTATCTTTTGTGAGGATTGGAAAGAATGTACAGTCCTGCATTTTGTTAACTACAAGCACAGTATTCACATGATAAATTTAAAATACTAATAAAATAAGAGTTCTTAACTTGTTTTGTGTCATAGATGCCTTTGGCTGTTTGGTAAAACTCATAGACTCCTCAGAATAATGTTTATAAATGCATAAAATATGTAGGATTATAAAAGAAACCAAATATATTGAGCTACAGTTATAAAACATTTTTTTTAAGTTCATAATTCCTAGGTTAAGATCATTTACAATAGAGATCTAGGTGGGGATATTCTGTGTGTGTGTGTGTGTGTGTGTGTGTGTGTGAGGTGTGTGTAAGTATTTTTTTGTTAAAGCTTTTTATTTTTCAAAATATATGTATGGATAATTCCTTGACATTAACTCTTGCAAAACCTTGTGTTCCAATTTTTTTCTCCTTCCTCCACCCCCTCCCCTAGATGGTAAGTAGTCCAATATATGTTAAATCCAATATATGCATACATATTTATACAATTATCCTGCTGCACAAGAAAAATAAAATTAAACCAGAAAAAAATTGAGAAAGAAAACAAAATGCAAGCAAACAACAACAAAAAGAGTAAGAATGGTATGTTGTGCTCCACACTCAGTTCCCATGGTCCTCTCTCTGGCTGAATATGGCTTTCTTCATTGGAACTGATTTGGTTCATCTCATTGTTGAAGAGGGCCACATCCATCAGAACTAATCATCACATAGTCTTGTTGTTGAAGTATATAATGATCTCCTGGTCCTGCTCATTTCATTTAGCATCAGTTCATGTAAGTGTCTCCAGGCCTTTCTGTATTCATCCTGCTGGTTGTTTCTTACAGAACAATAATATTCCATAACATCTATATACACCACAATTTATTCAGCCATTCTCCAATTGATGGGCATCCACCTAGTTTCCAGTTTCTGGCCATCACAAAAAGGGCTGCTACAGACATTCTTGCACATACAGGTCCCTTTCCCTTCTTTAAGAGCTCTTTGGGATATAAGCCCAGTAGTAGCACTGCTTGATCAAAGGGTGTGCACAATTTTATAACTCTTTTAGTATAATTCCAAATTGTTCTCCAGAATGGCTGGATCATTTCACAATTTCTAGGAGGGGATATTCTTAAAGAAACTGGTGATATAAGGTTGGAGTTCAGGGAAGAGAATGGGGCTTTGTAGGTATATTTGGTAATCACTGGTATAGAGATGATCATTGAAGCTATTGAAATTGACAAGGCCACCAAGAAAATGAGTAAAGGAAGAAGAGAAGAAAGTCCACAGTAGAATCAGAGGGAATACGGGTGCTTATTGGGTGGAACAGGAGAAATGATACAGCTAAGGAAACTAATTAGGAGTCAGCAGACATGGGGAAGGACTGAGAGCAATGTTACAGAAGACAACGGGAAGTAGGTGAGTTAAGAGACTAAGAGATTTGGAAAGGATTTTATATACACATATTATATATTCTATGTGTATACAGAATATTTAATAATATTAGAACATAGAACATATAGTAAAAAATTAGAAAGGACTTTAGTTTGGATTTCATTTAGTCCAGTTCCCTGTAATAATATACTCTGCAGCAAGAAGGTAACATTCAATGAAATGGAAAAAGTTCCAGAATTGAACTGGAATCATTCCTGCCTTATCCATCAGACAAAGTTAGTGATCAGGAACAGGTGAGATAATAGAAGTGAAGGTGCTTTGGAAATAGCAACACACAATAGAAAAGTAAAGTATTGTTAATGTTGCAATGATTAATTTCAAAGCAAGGCAGAATATACTGTGTTCTATAAAAGAAGTGCATACAAGGGACTATTGTATTTTATTAGAGAGAAATTCAGCCATGGACTTGGATAATTCAAGAAAGCTTCATGGCCTTTGAATTAGCTTTAGAGAGGAAGTCATTCTTTGTATTTACTTACCTGTATAAATATTGTGGAAGTTCACTGAGCACAGGAATTCCTTTTTTTTTTTTTTGGGGGGGGGTCTCTATGTGACACTCTTAAGGTTGCCTATGGATGTCTTCCAGGTCACATTGAAAGTCTTAAGCAACAACTATTCACACAGGTTATGAGCTCTATTTTCTGCAAGTCTAAACTGGGACCACAGATCCTTTAATTACTCAATGGGCATTGCCTCCGACCAATTTTGAGGGGGAAAGACTGCATCCTCCACCATGTCAATTGTTTTGACTTGTCTTGCAACTGGGCTCTGATGACTGGGGAGAGAAAGGTTGATGACTTTGCATAGCTCTGCCTCATTTAAATCCTATCCCTTTGCAAGTCAAGACATCCCCCTCCTGATATTATTTGGTCCTCTTCGAGAAGAAAGGACAAACAACCACATAGTACAGAAAAGGAACCTATTCTTTTAATTATAGAGTAGGCAATATGTAGTCGCAATATGTAGTCTGTCCACCAGGTGGTGGTCTACTCAAGCTAGAACTTGGACAAGGACTTCTCATTGCTGTAGGACTGAGTAGTTTTGTTCTCATCACTAGGTAGATTCAAAATTCATTTTAGGAGAAAAGAAAATGATATACTGCTCTGAATTATAACAATTATACAAATCTTTATATGATTCTACCATATGGAGTCTGGGAAGTTTTATTTTACATAGGAAATCCACACTATGGTCTCACACATGTTATTGTGTTTGTGTGTATATTTGATTTAATATTTTTTTCTCCAGTTATATCCACAACAATTTTTTTTCTAAGTGAATTTTTTTAGAAAACTTTTTAAATATTTAAAAAAATTTTTGAGTTCAAGGTTCTCTCCCTTGTCTCACCCACAATTAAGAAACCACATGTGAAGTTATGCAAAACATATACATAAAAATCAAATTATGAAAGAAAACATATAAATGTTATGGAATATTATTATTCTATAAGAAACGACTAGCAGGATTATTTCAGAGAGGCCTGATTTTCATCAGTTACATGAACTGATAAGTCAAATGAGCAGAACCAGGAGACCATTATATAGAGCAACAAGATTATACGAAGATAAATTCTGATAGAAGTGGCTTTTTCCAACAATGATTAATGCCAGTTCCGATGATCTTGTGAAGAGTCATCTACACCCAGAGAGAAGACTGTGGGAATTGAGGGTGGAGTACAACATAGCATTTTCACTCTTTGTTATGTTTGCTTGTATTTTATTTTCTTTCTCATTTTTTTATCGATTTTTCTTGTGCAGCAAGATAATTATAGAAATATGTATGCCTATGTTGGATTTAACATTTTTTACCATGTTTAACATATATTGGATTACTTGCCATCTAGGGGAGAGGGTAGAAGAAAGGGGGGAAATAATTGGAACACATCAAGAAAAATTAAAAGAGAGAGAGAGAATGTTTCAATCTGTATTCAGACACAATCAGTTCCTTCTCTGGGTACAGATAAGATTTTTCATCATAAGTCCTTCAGAATAGTCGTGGATAATTGTATTCCTGAGAATAGCCAAGTTATTTACAGCTAGTCATCCCAGAACATTGCTCTTACTCTGTATACAGTATATTTCACTTTGCTGGAGTTCATAGAGGACTTTCCAAGGTTTTGTTTTGTTTTGTTTTGGAGAGCATCCTGCTCATCATTTTCCATAGAACAATTAATATTCCATTACAAACACTTACCACAATTTATGTCATTTTCCTTTAAAAAATCCTTTGACCTTTTTGGAATATAGATATGGTAGCAATATTTATAGGTCAAAAGGTATTCATAGTTTGCTTCTTGGACAAGTTACAAATTGCTTTCCAGAATGATTAGACAAGTTCCACCAACAATGCAGGAGTTTTTCCAATCTCCTTTCCAGCAAATGGGGGATCATAGATTTACAGTTAGAAAGGGAACTTCTAGGTTATATAATCAGAAAATAGAGAACTAGACATTTTCTTCAGTCTCCTAAAAGAGTATTTATGCTCAAAAGATAGAATTACATTTTCTCTACAGGTCAAAACAGCAAGACTTCAAACAAAGAAACAACAACTTTATGAATTAACAGCATCCACAGAATGCTTTCTCACCCCACCTCAAGCTCCAATATTCTGGCAGGGCTTGTGTTCTAAGATCCATTCAGCTACTTCCTCATTGACAGTGTATTCTCTCCTAGCACACTGCCCCAGCCCACACCCAACTACTGTGTGGCAACAAGCAATAGACTTCAATTCTGCTCACCCACTTCCTGAGGAGCTGAAGGTATAAGAAGATGGGAGGGAACTTTTCCTGGGGCAGTACTGTTTAGTTAGAGGACAGAAGGAACTGGGGCAGAGGGCCTGTATATGGGCAGAACTACACCAAGTGTAAAGGAAAGGAAATTGGCATCTATCTAGGGCCTGTTCTGTCCACCCAGAAGTCACTTTGGGCAGAATGTGAGGAAAGTGAAAAGAAAATTCCCAGTGAGGGAAAAGGTTGAGACAGCTTTGACGTATTCTTCCAGGATATCAAAGGGGAAGGAGATAGAAAATAAACAATAGGGGGAGAAAAGGAGAAAAACAATGTAAGAAAGAAAGAAGGGAAGGAAGGAAGGAAGAAAGGAAGGAAGGAAGAGAAAGAGAAAGTAAAAAAACAGAAGAAAGGAAGAAAGGAGGGGGAAGAAGGCAAGAATGAAGAAAGAAAAAGAAAAAAAGGAAAGAAGAAATCAAGAAAGAGTGACAGACTGGATAAGAAAATAAAATTCTATAATCTGCTACTTAAAAGAAACACAATTAAAAAGCAAGATCATACACAAATAAAAATAAGAATCTGAAACAAAATTTACTATGCATCACATAAATCCAAAAAAGAAAGAATTTCAATCATGCCATCAGGCAAAGCAACAACAAAAATTCACAATATAAATTATGATAAGGACATTTTGTTATCCTGGGAGGAACCATAAAGAACAAACCAATGCCAATATTAAACTTATGTGCTCTGGGTAATTAGATGGCACAGTGGATAGAGAACTAGCCCTGTAATCAGGAGTTCTGACTTGGTGTTAGACAGACACTAAACACTTACTGTGTGACCCTAAGCAAGTCATTCAACCCCAATTGCTTTGTAAAACAAAACAAAATAAATAAGCAAAACCCCAAAAACTTATGTTCTGCAATAGCTACAGCCTATAAGTTTATAAAGGAAAAATTAATTGAATTACACGAAAATATGATAGTAACACATTAATAGGAGGCTTTACTGTTCCTGTCTTAAATTTGAATAAATCTATCCAAAAAACAAAGGAAAGGGAAAATATAGAATTGAAAACATTGTTGGAGAAAATGGAGTTAAAAAGACAATTCTTATAAATTGGTCCATTAAAGAAGACATGTATTAGTGAGACATTTATGTACTTTTTATTATTTTAAAAATTAATTTTTAGAATTCTGAATTCTGTCCCTCAGCTCCTTCTATATCCCCATACACAGAGAAAGCAAGAAAAGCAAAACCCATTACAAACATATGTAGTCATGCAAAACACATTCTCATTAGTCATGTCCCTCCTTACTTTCCCTCATTGTGGTCATTGTGTTGATCAGTTACTAAATCATTAAAATTCTATTATCTTTTCAATATTACTGTCATTGTGTAAATTGTTTACTTGTTTCTGCTCATTTCACTTTGCATCATACTTATTACAAATCTTCCTAGGTTTTTCTGAAACCATTCCCTTCCTCTTTTCTCACAACACAATATTATTTCATTACATTCACATACCATAACAGTTCAGGCATTCCTTAAACTGCTTTTATTCTTTACTACCACAAAAAGTTGCTATAAATATGTTTCTACATTTGGGGACATTTTTCTCTTTCTTTGCTCTCTTTGGGGAAAAGACTGAATTGCTGAGTCAAAGGATATGTACAGTTTAATAGCTTTTGGGGCATAGTCTTCTCAAGGGCAAAAGAGTTATTTCTGAGTTTAGGGGACCTCTCTGCCTGACTTCTTGGTGGTTTGTCCACAGGTCTATTTCTCCTCAGATTCACTATATTTGTGTCACCAGCACCTAGCACAGAACCTTGAATGTAACAGCACTGATTGTTGAGTAAGAACAGGTGCAGAGGAAGGAAAACACAGGATATATGCAGGAAATAGTGAATAGTTAGTTTTGATTATGTTTGTGGGGAATCGTGAGAAGTAAGAGTAGAAAGGAAGATTAGAACATTACGTGCTAGACTGGGGAATTTGTACATTCACATATTCACACAGGGACTAAGCTTTTTTAGGTCAGGTCTGACAGAGAGTCTTTCTCTTTTCTCTTTCTTAAGAAAATGGAAGACCAGAGAACATAGTTCCTCACAGCTCAAGTGGTAATAATATCCATTAGCTTTTCTACACACACACACACACACACACACACACACAGATTTAGATGCAAGACATGATGGGGAAAAGCAAGGTATCATACTTGAGGAATGTAAAGGGTGTTGAGATATCCAGCCACATTTTTTTACTCCCAAATAAGCCTCTACGTAACTTCTGGCAGCTTACTCTGTCTCTCTGATCTGATTGTTTCCACTGATGTAAAACGAGGGGCTTGATCTTGATGATGTGGCCTTCCTTCCAAGGTCTAACCCCTCTTGTTTCTGTGTACTGACTTAACTTGTCTTTGTTCCTGCTTCTCTGACATACGTTCGCCAACATGTCAGCCATGGGTGTCCTTGGCCTTCATTTCCCCACAGGCTGTCTTGCCCTTCCTGCCTTTGCCTGTCCAGTCATCCAGATCCTTTACCCCTGATTTATAAAAGCTTGAGTGTGGAAGCAATAGCCTTGAATAGGAAAAGTTCCCAAAGAGCCAAGCTTCGGGGCCTTCACAGAAGGGAAGGCCAGAGTCCTTGGTTGATTTGGACACTACTTATGTAATCAACAGCAATTGGCAATCCTGTCTTCTTTGAATGCTCCTTATAGTTTCAATCCTGAAACTCCAGATAGGGATAGATGAGAAGATTTGGAGGGTATGAGGAATTATGGGAAGGTTTCAACTTTGTGGCCAGGGCGATGTCTAAAACCCAAGAGACCTAGACTACTTCACGGTATTACCCAGGAGACAATGATCATAGGAGAGGATGCCAGAGAAGCTTCAGAGAGCCTTGGGCCTGCTTTGGGCAGAGTTCAGGTGATGATCACTCTGACAGGGACATAATAGTAGGGAATTTCCCACAAACTTTTGAATGGATGCATCCAGGCTGTCAAAAACTACGGAAACAGGGAAAACATTGTCTGAGAAGCAGATAAACCTGTCAGGTGAGTTAGGAGTCTTCTCAAAGATCTTTGGATTTCAGAGCTTATCTCAATGGCTCTGTAGAGCAGAGTTGGAGAACTGCCATTCACCTAGAGAGGCTCTCCCCTGATGCTGGGAGGGTTATCTGTGGACAGCTTTCCTCTGTCAGTGACATCTTGGAGTATCTATCCTTTGGCAAAAAAAGAAGTTAAAAACTATAAGGGAGTCAGGCCTCTATAGAAATGGAAGGTCAGACCACTGGCTGCTTGGAAGTTTTATTTTTTGGGGAGTGAGGTAATTGGGGCTAAGTAACTTGCTCAAGGTTACACAACTAGAAAATATCTGAGGCCGCATTTGAAGTCAGGTCCTGCTAACATCAGGGCCGGTGCTGTATTCATTAACCATGCTTGGAAGTTTTAAGACTTATTTTTAAAATTTCAATTGTATACAATAAATGCATTCTACAATGCAAGCAGTTTGCCTTTTGGGTCAACATGAGGAAGAACACAATAATTTTAATTGGAAATGAGAAAAAATGAGTCAATTGTGATAAATTTGTAAAATGTGATATCATTTTATATTTTAAACTCTTGGGCCAGGGAACTAGTTGACCAAGTACAGCCCTTAATACTCAGTATAATGTAAATTCTTAGGAGGCAGAAACTATCTTTTTTATATTTCTAAACCCCCTTGGTGTTTTTCTCTTCTTTCTTCAGTGCCCATGTAAGGGGGGTAGTGACATCAGAAGGTAGTGACCTTCAATACTTGACTACATCCACACCTGACATCAGTGAAACCAAAATCGATGTCTACTGGATCCTAACATGCCCAGATGAGAAGAGAATCCAAGAATATAGAGTAGTAGGACAGAGATGATTAACTTGTTGAATATATAAACCCCTTTGAATTTCCCAAGCCACAAATCAGAATCACCACAGTTTCATCAGCATTGAAATAACTTTATTAGAAGGTTGTTTTAAGTGAAAACTTCCATATTGTGTTGCTTAATTTTGCTTTTGGACAAATTCCAGTTATAACTAAAAAGACAGTAATTTTGCATTGATCTTTGAATCCTGTATTTTCCATTAGGCCATACTGGTGGAATGAAAGTGCAACTGTTTAGTCAAATGATTTGCAACCACTATTTCAAGAAGAGGGAGGAAGGAAGCAGCAAGACCCAAGGCTCCAAAAAGCAGCTGGTCTCCTGGCTACAGGAAATGGGTATGTCAGTCTGAATGGAAAGCGGACAGGCCCATTTTACTGATGGGCCAGACAAGCTGCAAAACCATTCCCACTTTATCATCCAGCCAACTAAGCCTTCCCTTACTAGAAGGCTCCCCTCTCCCGCACATGCACCTGGAGAGTCAGGTCATTATAGCCACTTGATTTAAACAGAAGTAATATTTTTGAAAAAATTCTTCCTGATTCTGGAAATTATTTGGATTTTCATCTTGGAAATCCCTGAGATTTCTCTCTCCCCACTTTCCCATTCTCCCACTCTCTAAATAAATTTTTGTGCCCATGAACCCCAATTGTCTATCATTCACACAACCTCATCCCTTCTTGAATCACATGCACTGCTCCAGGAGAGCAAGCCTAGTCTCTGTTCAGCAAAGGAAAGTCTCTTTCTCTGCCCCTCCATGATCCTATTTCTCTCATCCACAATCCTCAGGCTCCAGCCTGGAAGGAAATTCTCCTGATTGATCTTGTAAGACCTAAGCAGACAGCACAGACTATATGGAATGATGGGGCCCCTTTCACATGCCTGTGATCCTTCCCATAGGTTTTTTGCTGCTGCACAGTGCTAAGAAGGTGCGATCAACTATGAACATAAATAAGGATAAAAAAACAAACAACTAAACAGGACAGGCTAATAATTAAACACATCTATAAAAATAGTTAGGATGTAACTCTGTTCAAATAAATACAAAATAAATATGCTTTAAGCAGTATAATACATTGCTTCAGTGGAATGTGAGGCTGATCCCTTTCTGCTCCAATTAGGAGTTGGATAAGAATTCCTTAGATTAGAAACCTGACCCCAAACAGACCTTAATGTAATCAGAGAAATAATAATGCTTCCACTTTCTCTTCCCATTCTGTAACAGAAGCAAAGGAAGAATTTGTACATCTATTTCTCTTTCTGATAAACTAAAATCCCTACTGCAACTCCACCAGAATTTAAGGCCTTAAACTCTCATCAAGGAAGAGGAGTCTTGTTCCCAATACCAAGTTATAGAATGACTCCTACAAAGGAGAGTGGCTTACATTCTTGAGTGGACACTTGGTCCGGCCCCTGACTGGGAGCCATCTCAGGGCCCCTCAGGGTGCCGAGTAGGGAGGGGAAGCCCTTCAGTTTCAAGGGCTGAACAATATTACTCATGAAATCATGCACTATGATGTGAAGCTGTTAAGATAGATAAGGTAATAGCCTTAACCCATCTTTGCCATGCATACAAACATGCAGGGCACCAGTTCACTATTCATTTAACTGCACTGTCTCATGGACGAGAGAGATGCTCTGCTTAAGCAAATACACAAGTAGGGTCATTCTCTTTCCTGTAGGAACCCTGTAGGGCAGCTTTTACTCAGTATATTAGAAAATGCTATTTGTGAAGTTCAAGGTTAAATCTTTTCTCACCATGGGAGTATACATGATAAACAGGTGTGACCTGGGAACACTGTTTGTCCCCCCCACAGTATGTTTTAAGAATTAAAACAGCAAAGAGGAAGTGAGCAAAGACCGAAAAGGGAAAACCCTTAGCAAATCAGAGGGTTAAGATATCCTGGAACAAATAGCTTGGTTGCTTAGCGCAAGATGGTGGAAGTAAGCCAGTTTCCAAGCCTCTATTTTGCAGCAGTCATGGCAGAGAGCACTTCTCTCCTTACCGAAAGCCCCAGGTCTTGTTCCCATCCCTAGGCCCCTAAGGGAGGCTTTGTAGGGAACAAATGGGGTTTTCTCAGGGATTGACAATGAGATCTGGGACAAGAAGATTGATATGTCAACCAAAGCTCAGACCTCTTTTCCCCCTGCCTCTTCTATCTCTTATAGACATTCTGGGGTTTTCACAGCTTGGCTTAAGTCAGCTTAGTGTTGACACATTCACAGAATGAGATGGCTATACATCCTGGGACTTCAGCCCAAGATCCTTAAGTCCAACAGTCTGGAGCCAACCTTCCCGTCACCGAGACTGGACCCCTAAGGTGATCTTCAGGTTCTCATATACCACATAACTGATGCTTACAGCTGGGATCACCTTCATGAAGTTGGGGGCCAAGCCTCTGTACAGGCCAAATGCTCCTTCTGTCCGAAGGATTTGTTTGAAGAGGCTGCTCATGGTCACTTCTGGTGCTCCCTCAATTGAAGCTTGAATGAGAAGAAGTTATTGAAACGTCAGAGATCTTTTATGGGCACCTCCCAAAGCCCTTTGGGTCCCCACAGTAGCATTTCTTTTGGGATTCACCTAGAAGAGTTCTTACCCTGGGCTTGCATCCGAGTTCTCACAAGAGCCAGAGGGTAACTGGCCAGCTGTCCACAAGTACTAGATATTGTGCCACAAGCTAAGAGGACAAACACTCCCGGGTCTGCACTGTTGACTGCATAACGTTGTAACCAGGTATTTTTTAGTGTCTAGAAGGAAAAAAGTGATAAGTGAATCAAGAAGTCACTAAATGTCAGATAAGAAATTATAGGGGAGGGGGATTCAAGAATGTTCTGCAAAGTGATCAAGTTAAAATTATAGATGAATTGTTCTGAAATAAGGTAGTAAGATTTTTAGTCCCTTTTGTTCTTTCCTCACCAGAGGATACCAGGACAATAGGCATTAAACTTGCCCTAGGATTTAAAAAAAGGTCAAGGCAAAAATTTAGCTACTTCCTGCCATAGTTAAGCAGTTAGTTACCTCATAGACAGCAAGATCTATTCCTGCATAAGGAATAATTCCAAGCATATTAGGGATATAGCCTTTGTAGAAAGCTGTCATTCCCTCCTTTGACAGGATCTTCTTGGCACAATCCAACACGCCCGAATACTGCCCTGTTTTCCGTAATGCCATCCTTGTCTTTAGAACCTAAAAACAGCAAAAGGGCATCAGTATCAGTAGAGCTTACTCCTTAAATGCCACCTCATTATTCCAGATACCAGCATCACTGCCTCCATTTCCACACATATAATCAAGATTACTACTTACTTCCATAGGATAGATGCTACTCTGGGCAATGGCTCCTGCCAGAGAGCCTGCCACCAGCCTCTCGTGAATCCTCAGTGTTTCTTGATCACTACCAACAAGACGCTTGATCTGGAAAAAAGCAGGGAGATGAAAGGGCTCGAGCTATTCTATGTTCTCCGTTGCTAAGTATAAAGTAGGGGGGAGGGGAATTTCTTAGGTACTTAACATATTTGTCACTTGATCACAGCTTGAAACAAAGCAATTCTTACCTGCTCATAGGCCATAAATTTAATAGCTGATTCTGGAGCAATTTTTATGACATTAATGCCATTGCCTCGCCAAAGAGATTTGGCCCCTCCTTCTCGAATCATCTGTGTGAATCCTCCAACAATACACATGTTATTGCTTCGGGAAGCATGGACCTGGATAGAGAAAAATTGGTCAGTACCAATGGAATAATCCTTTATCATCAGATGACTTTTTTTTTGTCTGACAAAAAAAAAAAAAAAAAATCAAAGAAGGCAAGCCATAAAGCAATAAGGACACTCTGTGTACTTATTCATTTCTGTATTCAACAGCACCTAGTAAAGCACTTTGAACATGGGTCTTCAATAAATGTGTGTTACTGTTCAATGAACTTTTCCCCACTTTAATACTCTAAAGACCCAACAAGCACTTCTGTTTCAAAATGACAGACACCAAGTTAATTTTTATCCATTAACAGACTTTCAAAGAAAAGGAACAGAGGGCAAGGGGAAAGAAAAAAAAAAAAAGAAAATGACGACTTTCTTGTGCCCACAGAGGACTCTAGCACACAAGGTGCTGGAAAACAAACAGGGAGTCAAGAGCGGGGGGAGATGAAGAAAAAAAGAACAACGGGTCACTGTTAATATGGACCCTAAGCAAAGTCCAGCATACTGTCCTTCGCAAGCCAATTTTGCAATTCTGCCTCTGACATCAATTTAGATGATCCCTCTATGGCCCTGTCAATGTGGA
Organism: Sminthopsis crassicaudata; assembly: GCF_048593235.1. NCBI lineage: Eukaryota > Metazoa > Chordata > Mammalia > Dasyuromorphia > Dasyuridae > Sminthopsis > Sminthopsis crassicaudata. The sequence goes on along the minus strand of NC_133618.1, from coordinate 498,471,285 downwards.
GATAGGGGCTCTGCCAAAACTACTGATCTGTTTCCAAGTGGCATCCTGGGTCAGATGAAAATCTGCTCCCTTCTCAGTACCCTGCACAAGATGTGCTGAAGGAAAAAGACTCCTGACACACCCATTTGATCATCCTATTCATGGTCAAGTCCCATCACTCAAAGTAGCTCTTAAGTAGATGAGTAAGTGACTCAGATAAAATTAAGTCAGCTAGAAGCCAAATATCTCTTAGATCCAGGTGGAATGTCATATTTGTATGAGGCAAAGTTCCTCTTCTCATCTGTTTCACTAGGCAAGGAAGCTGTGGGAGCAAAGCAGCAAGCTGAACATAGATGCAAGTGCAGGGATTTTCTGGGCTTGCTTTTCTCTCCATACCTGCATGAGTACCTTTAGCCGGTCCAGGGGGGCTGTGCAGGTCCTGGATACGGCTCCTGCTCCTCCTCCAGCTACAAGATGTCTCCACCACATCCCTGTCTGCCTTTCTTCCACTGTGAATTCATCAGGGACAGTTAGGTTCTCCCCCACATCAAAGATCTGTAAGGACAGTCAACAAAAGACAGTAGTGATCATTCAAGAAGCAGAGGCCTGAAAACTCTTTCAAAGACATCACTGCCAAAACCTCTTATTTTAGTCCTCTTAACAGGGACAAATCATAAACTGCCCAAGAGTACTAAAATATCTTTTCCTGGTATTTATGAGGATATAAGGCTAGCTTAGTCTTAGAGCAGCTTGATCTATTATTTTTGTTATTTTACTTGTGAGGGTAGACAACACTTTTTTCTTTTCTTTAAACTTACATTTTCCCATTCTGCTCAGATGTAACAATCTTGAATGAAAGAATTTTCCTTAAGCGCTTACATTTTTGGAGATATACTCCAAATAGTTATAGAAGGCCACAGAAATTTAGAGCTAAAAACTCAGAAAAAAACAAACCAGGGCTAAGAACAATGACAAATATATCGAACTGGTCCAACTTAGGACTACTAGATATAGTAAGACTACATTCCCATAACTCAGATAAATGTCCAAAAGGTCCAGGTCAAGGTGCAGTGGGGAGGAAAATTTCTGAAACTTGACATGTAACAAGATCACACTGTTGGAACATTATGCAACCCTGAGCAAATATCATTGAAGCTCTAATGCATGCATATCACTTTCTAGTCTTGGCAAGGTAGAGAGTAAGGCAATACCAGCTCTAAGCTGACTTCTAGAACTGTAATCCTTGCAAACCAGTCCATCTGCTCTTTTGCCCTCTTCTCCACTGGAGAGCTCTACCTGCAACTTTTTAAAAAGTCCCAGTAGAGCAAGCCAAAGGAACCCTGGGAATAGCAAGCATTACTTAAGTAACCATGTAAACTATGGATTACTAAAACTAAGCTGAATAAATAAAGATCAAGACCCAGGAGAGTTAATGAATGTACCGTGGAATGCTTCCAGTACAGAATGATCTCAGGAACATTTTCAACTGGATGTAAAAGATGATAATCTCTCCATTCATTCCAATCAATTGTCATAGTTCCATTTTTATCCATGCTGTAGAACAAAAACAAGAAAAAGCACACATGAAATATTTCTTTGTTAATGAACTACATGTTAGTTATTATCTCCCCCCCACTTCACTCCCACCCTCCCCCCAACTCAAAAACTGACAGCAGTTATCATAAAGGTGCTGAAAAAGACCAATGGCTCTATATCCCAATCTCAGAGAAAGGGAACTCAATGTAAATGAAAGAACTTTGTACAGAACAGGTAGAGAAGGCAGTCACCAAGGTGACACAAATACTTACTAGGTGACAGGGCCCCAGAAATGGCCCGTTCGTATTCTGACAGACAGACAAGGGTAGGATGCAAAGGAGAGAGGAAAAAACAATACAAATAAATGCCCATTAGCTGATGTTAGTAAGGCAAGCATACAGTAATAAATAACAGTAGAAAGTGTGGACAACTTGATAACCTCCCCTCCAAAGGAGCAACCTCAGGGATCATAGCTTGCTATTATATTCTGGCTTATCAGCAACTAATGCAGGCTGCCCCAAAAGTCTCCCTGGAATTTTAAACATTATTAGCTATCAATTAAGTTTTTAATAGCAATTAAAGTTTAAAACTCCATGGAGACTTTTGGGACAGCCTCTACAGAGATTGTCAAAGTTGTTGTAGGCCCCAGATTCATTGGGGAAGGTTAGCAACAAAAGAACTATTAAGTCATGGACTGACTAGGATTAGTTCCAATGGCTTCCAGATAAGGCAACTAAACCATGACAGAAAAAAATATGACTTATCCAAATAATTATCTTCAGGAAAGGAAATTTCTACCATTACTAGTAAAAAACACTAATAACTCTAACTATGAATAGAGTTAGCATTTCAATTCTTTGGGAGAAATGATTTAAATATCTTGCTACAATTTAAAACCATTTCTTTTTATAGTATCAAAACATTGCAATGATCCCTCATATGACCAATCAATCCCCTCTCACAACTAGTCTTTTCTTTGTATGCAGGTCAAAAAATTGACTACTAATAGGCTGAATCACCAGATTATTGAAGATTGTTCCCAACAGTGTGGGATGGTGAAAAGAGTGCAGGATTTGGAATCAAAAGAGCTGCTCTGTTACATATTACCTATGTGACCATGGAGGGAGAAGTCACTCAACCTCTCTGGGCCTATTTACCTTAAGTGAAAATGAGAGGGTTTCATTAAGTTTCTTGAGAGGTCCATTCTAACTCCAATTCTATGATCTTATGAACAATAACCCTTGGCTAAAAGAGCTGATTGCCTCTAAGATAGGCTTATTTATTCATTCTTTTCAATCACGAAAAGTCAAAGTACAGATGAACAGAGATCGGATGGTAGTAAGACAGGCATTACAGTCAAAATGCATGAGAACAACTACATGGAAGATTAATCTCAGAACAAGACTTTTGTTCTTTTTGTCACATATGTGCAGAACTGAATGCAGAGGCTGGTCACTTACCTCTTGAGGATTTTTTCAGCCTGCTGTTCAGAGATCTTGACCCCCAGATCCCGCAGGGACTGCATGATTTCCTGAGCATCAATGCGCCCTGCAACAACAAGCGCCAATGAGCTAAGGGCAAATGTCCAGGAAACCAAAAGGGATGGGCAGAGGGATGAAAACTGGGCCAACAACCTGGTCAAAATGGTGTTCATTAACTAGGCCAATATAATGAACTTAAGCCTTACCATCATTTTTTTTATCCAAACTCTTAAAGACAAGTCTCAGTTTCTTCTCATGGTCTTGAAGATAATGAACAAATTCCTCAAAGTCCAGTTGTCCATCCAAGTCCTTATCTCCAGCTTTTACAATTTTCTGGGGATGGGAAAAAAGTATGGTTTTATTCCTTAGCTAGATTATACCCTGATTCACTCCACCTTTTGAACCCATTATATGCAATACCCATCTGTGTGAAATGCTGTGCAAAATGGCACACTTGAACTACACTGATGTCAAGGAAATTTTGCTTGTTCCTTTTTCAAGGCACAGTTTTATGGAATTCTGTCAGTTTCTCAAAGCTACTACTTAAGATGAAAAACCATGAGCCACCAAGTTCAGGCCAACCTCTCCCAAATCTACTTTCTAAATGTAGTCTGTGTTTGTCACAGGCAGAGAGAAAAGAAAACATATAATATGGGAAAAGAAACTTAAGACTCAGAACCAAGTTAAAATACAAGATTTTTTGAAGGGACCTGAAGGCCAACTTATTGTACAACTAGCATTAGCCAGTAGCTAGCTACCTGGCAGCTATATACTTTTATACTGACCCTAGCACAACTCCTAGGAGGGAAGAAACTCTTATCAAGATAAGTTCACAAAGCCATGGGAGGTTTACACTTGGACTTTGAGATTACATAGTTAAAGAAATAAATGTCTCAAGGGAACTCTGCTTCTCTCTTTAACCCAATCTTAGAAGTAGAATTTGCCCAAGAACAATCTAGTCTGTTTTCCCATTCCTACCTTCCCCTTGGTACTCCTCCCTCCCATCCCCAACACTGAGGAATGAAAAAGTCTGCTGGACTTTGCAATTCCTGCTTGGCAGAAATATTGTCCAATCTGAGAAGGCCAAAGAGAGCTTTCCTGGCCCTGTATTGAATGGTACTGCCAGTACCTAATCTCAAGCAAGAATGATGTGCATAATCATCAGTTCTCTCAACTAGGTATTTAAAAATCTAATGCCCTGCCATGAGAACTGTACTTAGTAATATCTAACAGATGCCTATATCAAACTTAGAAACACTAGAACCTCATATCGCTTTACAGAGAGCCTTTCAATAGACATCTGTTTCAAATGCCTTTGGCTTACTCTGAAGTTATGTGCACTCAGCAGTTGCATTCATTTTTAGATTGTCAGTAATAGGAGAGCATTTCATAGATTCCAGATTCCATGTGGAAGGGTGACCATAGGGGATTTTGTGTCACCTCCTAAACTGCTCGGCACTGAGACAAGTCTCTTAGAACCAATCACTAAAATATACACACATATACATAAATGAATAAATGGTTGCTCTTTTTTTAAGAGTTAAACTTAAAAACTAACTGGAAATTAGTACCGGGACCAGATTTTAAAAGTTAAAGTTTGAAAGTAGTCAGCTCATTAGCTGGCTTATTCTCCTAAAACAGCCAATCCTTCCTTCTGGCAATCTTAAAGCTCAACAAGACTGTACAAATACTAAAGGTTCAGAAAGAACTTCCTGCTGAAGACACCCACTTCCTAAAAATTATTCCAAAAGAATAAATGTAGATGAGCTAGAGTGACAAAGAGATGCTAATAAATCTTTAGCTTTTAACTAAGTCTATATAATTTACCCATGGACAGTCATTCACTCAGCAAAGTGTGATGAATTGTGTCTAGATTTATAAGAGAGCAGACAGAATTTAGATTCCATCAAAGGTAGCAGCAAACCTTATCCACATAACTTTTAAACACCTGGACTGAGGCATCTTATGAAGTGCAAGAATAGGGTATTTTCTTAAGCTGCCATTAGTGATTCAGACCACTTCTCATTACTCATTTCAAAACGTTCCCAAACAATTCTGCTTCTTTGCTTTAAACAACTGAGTGCAATATTTGCATGTTTTCAGCTTCCTGCAGTGCAGAACTGACAGATTTGAGTCTTTCAAGTCTAAATGCTGCCACTTCTTAGCTGTAAGATTTTAGGCAAGCCATTTTACTTCTCTGGGCCTCAATTCCCTTTTTAAGATGAGAATAGACCCTAACCTGGGGCTTCGTTGCAAGGAGAAGTACTTCATAAGCCACAAAGCACCTTCATCAGAATAAAAAACATTTCACCTTTGGATCTCAAGCAAGAAAATCTGGTAGTAAATCCAGATGCCAAGTGTTTGGTGTAAAGGGAATCACATAAGAGCAGTCTTTCAAGCTTCACTACTTAACTTACTTTTTTTGAGAGTGGTTTGCTTTATCTTTAGAAAAAGAATAATCCTAAGGCCCTCCCCTCCTATTCCAGAAGGATATCAGCACTAAATGATTATAAATGGACCTAGCATATTTAAATCTATCATAATGGAATGGATGAATAACAAGCAAATACTGATTCTCATTCATTCACTCAGTAAACAAACACTTGTTGCTTATATAAAGCTGTTTCTTCAAGACAACAACAGACAAGTAGTTCTCAAAGATATATAAGCAGTTCACTTAAACAAGTTCACTTAATCAATCAATCAATTAATCAAGTTGCCCTGACTAGATTACAAATCAAAGGACAAAGAAGGCTTATACATGCTAAGTAAAGAAAAACATTCTTAAATTAAGAATCAAGAAAAAGTTAATTTGATTATAAGTAGGATCATATAAACTATTAATACTCTATACAATATAATTGATATCATGTTGCTTGCCTTCTTGATGTGTGGGAAGGTTATGGAAGGGAAGAAGAGAATTTGGAAATCAATATTTCAAATTTAAAATGCTAAAAATAGAGAAATACTTTAAAAAGAAAAATACTATTTTACAAACCTCAAACTAATCTTTTCAGATGTTTGGCTTCTGTAAATATAAAAGGACCAAGATTTTTTGTAATTGTGGCACTATTCCCAGAACTTTTCTTATCTTTCTCAATTTAAAGGAAATCACTGGGAGCACAATAATTTATTTTCTAGGATTAATTTACATGAAAAGTTGGTTTCCCCGAAATTCCTGCCTGCCTAGTTAAGTCACATGAAAATTAGTCACTCTGATGACAAAGAACAGAAACTGGCTGCTGGCCCAACCCAACTGGAAAAAATTAAAGTCTCCTATTTTATACATTCTTTCATTTAAGCAAATTGTATCCCTTATATTCATATTATATTTATTTTTTTCCTTGTCACTTCAAAAGTTATTACCCTCTCTCAGCGTTTAATTTCCTCCCTCCACTTCCAGAATTGATGATGCATACAGACCTGCTTCCATTGTCGGTAGGTGGAAAATTCCTGAGAAGGGATAAAGACACTAAGTTTGAAGATGGATTTAAGTTCTGCAGGCAGCCCCTTGGATTCAAAATACTGGAACTCTGTTTGGGCTTCCCCAATCAGTGGAACATAGAGGCACAGGCAGAGCATTCTGATAATGAGGCCAGGTGCTCAGCCACTGAAGGAGCAAACAGCTCAACAGCATGTAGAATGGAAATGCCGGTGCCGGTCTGGTGACGCTCACACATGAGCTATCTCTGCTCAGCTGTTATTGGCTGTTCAAACCCTGCCCTTTTATTTAATTGATAAAAGTCCACACAAGTAAATCCTTTGCAAGCAGCCAATGAAAGCTAACCCATTGGCAAGATCACCCTTCCAAAGATTGCTCAATGTCTAGATTTGTACAGGGTAAGTTTTACGTCATTTACTTCCTCAGCATTAACTCTTTCTCAAACAAAACACTGACGTGAATTATTCCACTTAAGAAAACTGTTTTTATCTTGGATCCCCGTCTCCAAAATGAACAAACAGCCTCAGTCAATTACTCTTCACTTACTTCCCCAGTATTAACTCCTTCTCATCCAAAGTACCCATTGTCTTCTATTTAAATAAACTATTTAAATAAAATTAAATCTAGATCCTGGTTCCCAAGGCTTTGTCTTTTACTGTTTTGTCTTTTAAACACAATATTATTAACAAAAACCACAATCATATTATGTTTCAAAGGCCAATGGAGCTTTTCCTTCTGGAAAATAATTTGCAGTATAGTTAATGGAGAAGTATGGGTGACATCTATCATTATTTGAATGACAATGATTCTGCATAAAAGAAGAGTTTAAGGAAAAGCTTGAATTTATACTAGAAAATCGCTATTACATATTTTAGTCTCACAGTAGAATATCTCATGCTTAGAACAGAGAGAGAAAACTAGAGCGTTGCTAGACTTACCCTGACCCAGTCACCCTAAGCATTCACTCCTGGAGAATTCAGGCTGGCTCCTGGTCCAAAGAAACCCTGCAAAGGACTAAGTTTCAGTCCCTACAGAAGTTCAAATTTCTTCCAGGAGTACCCCTGCAAAAACCCTCTCAGGAAACCCCCAACCTGAGACCACAAACAACTCAACCCTTAAGAAATTACAGAGGGGTCCCAAGAATTCTAGATACACAAATGGCTTTTGGGAAGATGGGGATACATAGAAATACCAGTTTTCTGTCTCCTCAGAATCATCTAAGCCAGCTGGGGCCTAAAAATATAAGACACAAAGTTCTAAACTTCAAGTGTGTATTAGCTGCACAGAACATCTTAAATAAGTCAGTGTGGGGGAAAAGTTATTTATATAGTTCATCCTTTTTTGGATGAAGACTGCAGATCTGAATGATTCTGTGTTTTGAATACTTGAAAGGAAAGGCCCTGCATGAATTGGAGATGATGTCATCAACTGGAAATGCTGCCACTCCTTCTTTAGCCAGATGTGTACTCTTCATCCCATTGAGTTACCGGTAATGGGAAGAACAATGAATTCTTTTAGTTTGCTAAAATAAAAGAAAATATTTTAAATGTCTATGTAAAGATGTTTAGGTCATTTCCCAATGAAATTTTTGCTTCAAACAGTTTTGGTAAGTAAAAGTCAATTCTGTTCTAATAGAATTACAAAATTCATCTAAAAAAGTACCAAAACAAACCTATGTTTTGGAACACCTAATTTGTGCCTTCTAGAAATAAAATTTACATCTATGCAGTATGAAGATTACATTATTAATCTTATACTAAACAATAATTCACTTTCCAATTATGATATAATGTACTATTTTTTAAAACTATATTTTTTGGTTTAAACATTTTATTTTAATTTTCCATAGTATTTTGTTTTTCCAAATACATATAAAGATAATTTTCAACATATAGTGTATTACTTCAAAAAACATGTGTCATAGGACAAGAGTAATAAAATGGAACTTAGGTTCCTCAAAAAGGAGTTGTCTAAAGATTCTTAAGATTCTTTTGAGCTCTAAATCCAATTTTCCTATAAAGACTTGTTTTATAGAACGCTTCTATTATACAAAAATTCAAATGTTCAGTTTGAATGCCATAGTATTCTTTTGAACAAACCATTGTGTTTGTTTTCACAAGTAAGGTTGTTGAGTTTCACAGCTAATTCTGAAGGCATTTTCATAACCTTTGGAAAGGAATTTTCATATAAACAAATACTATACAAAACCCCCCAAGAGCCTTTACAAATTTTAGAGTGCAAAGTGCCTTAGCAATCCATTTAGAGTAACTCCCTTATTATACAGATAAGAAAAATGGAATCCACCCGGGGAAGTGACTTACCTAATGTCATTGGGCTAATTAGCATCCGATTCAGGTTTATAATATAATCCAGTATTCTTTCTATTATACCAACCATGTCACAGTGCCAAAGACCAAGCACTGCCAACAAGGGATTTTAGAATTCAGAATAGTTACAGAAACCTTAGCAACAAAGCCTTTAAAAAAAAAAAATGCTACTTTGCAAGAGGTCATTTTAGGTATTTGATATAAGCGTTTTGACAAAGTATCAAACTGACAAATTAAGATTCAGAAATGTGTAGCAGCTTCTTTAGATACAACAGGGACAAAAAGGAAGAAAAAAACAACTTATATTCTATTACTGATAATTCATACCTAAACAATCTTGCTCAGATTCCAGCTAATCATAATTCCTTCCCAATTATTTTATCTCTGATTCTTCTCTACCTTCCCATATTCCATTTAAATTTATTATGCTGAAATAAATGTAGCCAGTCTCCTTTGATGCTTATTCCATTTAAAAAATAGGCTCCTCCACCAATGACACTAACTGTAGATATCCTTGGAGCTCAGCTGCATATTTCCTTTGGCCTACAAATCAGTAATTTATCCCACAAGCATCTTCTCACCCCCGGGACAATTAACGTCACCAGCTACACTGCCTTTTCATGTACCAGTGAAACAGGTGATAGAATATCACATGTAACAAAAAAGGGCAGGTACAGGTAGATTTTGGAGTATTGGGTTAAGGTCAAATAGCATCCTTCTCTCCACCCCCCACTAGCAATGACTCAGTGCAATTCCGGAAATACTAATTAGTTAAGGAGCCATACCAGTGGCTGGGTTCAAGCTCCACCTATCCTTAAGGCTAACCCACATCATTTGCATCCAGAGCTGCAGTATCATTTGATGACCGAGTTACCATGACTGCACAGTACTGCGTTTCCAAAGACACCAGCCTACCCTTAGCAATTAGACACACAATGAGTGAACTCTTCAAGCTTCTGAGAAGAGAGCCAGCCCCTCAGGATTAAAACACTCCAAAGCCACAGAGAACATATCTGATTCCAGAAAAACTGCTTCCCCTCCCTGAGGATTAACTGTAAGACAAAGATAAAGAGAAAAATTGGAACAATTCCTAGGGCAAATGCTCCCAGAGATGAGGGAGATTCAATATCAAACATATTTAAATATTTTAGTGGGGAAGTGAGGGAGGGAGATGAAGTGTTGGGGAATGGCAAAAAGCAAAATGCAGTAAATGTCTCTGGAAGCTTTTGAACCCCAAGAACTAATGTGAACTTTTCTATAAAAGTTCATTCAATATTCTAGAGACTTCTTTTCATAGGAAAGATAAAACAGCTCAGGTTACCAGTCTTTCTGTTCATAGGTAAAACATAATCTGTGCTCACAGAATCATGGAATTTAGCAATGAATGATATTGGTAATGCTTTTAAAAATCAAAGTACAGGTTCTTATTTTCCTTTAAAGGAAAGATAAATTACAAAAGTATATATGGCATAAACTATCCATTACAAAGATTTTTAGCACAGTTTATTTTTAAAAACTATTTCCTGGGAATATATATATTTGTTTTTAGTTTGTGTTAACTCTTAAAATATAATTCATCAACTAAAACAAATTACGGGTTTGGAGCTACAAGTCACTTTAGAAGTCATCATTTATTCTGATATCCTCAACTGTTAGTTGAGGAAACTGAGGCCTGAAGATGAAGATGTTCATTTTATATATATTTTACCCAGTACTTACCACTTCTAAGTGTGAGGGTTTGGGGAAAATTTGGTTGGGCTGATTGACCCCAGAAGGCAGAGCAACATAAATAAATATAGCCCAACCTTAAACTCTTCCTGAATTAGTCAATGGGTTCTGCAGTTCTATTTACATCCAATTATAGATTTCTCTGCTAGAAAGAGTTATAAACTCCAATATACTATTTTCCTACTTCCTTTAAATTATCTATTGGGATATGGTGGTTAAAAATCCAAGTTAAATCCAGCCCTGCCTGTCTAGAACCTAAATTCACTACTCTAGTTCAGCAAAGCCTTCACCTCTCTAACCACACTCCCCACCCCCCCTTCCACAAAGTGTGGGGGACTCGTGTTCTTTTCTAACTATTCCAGTTTTACAGACTACAAGGACTTTTCTGCAGAAGTACAATTGTTCTATGCGGAAAGTTCTACTATGGGAATAGGAAATACAGGTTAATCAGTAATGAAAAATCGGTAAACTTAAAAAGCCAGCTAGCCAGAAATCCAAGGCAAATTACCATAAACATAAAAGTACTGCAAAAAAGATAACACAAAAAAGATAATACAACTGCTATGTTTCTAACCGCTTCTAGTAATCAAAATACATATTGCTTGGATATGATGAAAACTATCTCATAAACTCCATAAAATTTTCCCAGATAATTAAGTCATAATTTAAACAGGTAAAATTTTGCCTCAGAATCAATAAGATTACTTGCAAAATTGCTGCATCAAAAATCCCTGATACTGCACTGAGGGATAGATATGATTTTACTTCTAGAGCAAAATCACCTTTCCCTGTCAGTCTTAGTATTGAATCAAAGAAGCATTTTTGTTTGCTTTTCAAAATCAAAGTTTAGCAAATAGATAAATGATCATGGATTTTACTACTTTAAGTAGGAGACTGTGTCACCTGCCAATTTTAACACCTGGTCTTACAAACCACTTAAGAGTCTTAAACATACAGATGACTAAGCTTTTAAGTAGAGATACACTACACTCTATAATAATCACCAACTCTCAAAACAGACTTGCCATCTTTCTTACTGTTTTTACAATTTTCTAATGAGAATCTTAAGATCCAGAACCCTGCTATCCCCTTTAATCCCTTTACTCTTCTCCTAAATTTTAAAGGTGAAAACAGTTTTTGTAGGCCCAAGCCAAGGGGAGTCTGACCTTTATGATACACAAAATTAAGGACTAATCTCCTCAGCTCCAGTTCAGACTGAACATTCAAACTATAATCTATTCCGATTTTGACTCAGGCTACCCCCATGTCATTCAGATGGGCTGACACTTTGATAGTTTCATAGCACTTTAAAATGGCTTTCAGGTCTGAATTGGCATATCTTGAAGTAAAGCTTCCATTGAAAATAACTTTACCTTTATATGTTCATCTTGGAAGAATGAAGTTTCTACAAGAGATATAAAATTTCTTTTGGAATATGAACTTCCCAATTCTGCCTCAGAATGATTTCCCTTCTCTGCTGAAAACCCCGATCAAAACACACACACACACACACACACACACACACACACACACACACACACACACACACACACTGCGCCTCCAACCTTCCTAGATAGTTTCTCTCAGGGAAATGACCCTTAGTTCCTCCTCTTATTCAGGAAAGCCTTTCAAAATTACCATTACCTTAGGAAAGTGCTCTGCAGGTCCAACCACTAGTAAAATGGTTGGTCTCTTTTCCGTGGAATCAGCCCCTCTGTCCTGTTTCCCCAACAGGTTTGACACCTGGTCTCCCTGGGTAGAATCTTGTTTGCCTTTGGCTTCATTATCTTTTCTCTCTGTAGAGCCTTGGCACACAGCCCTAGGGAAAAAACTAGACAGAAAATGCCAGAGCATCTGCAGCATCACTGCTCCCTCCAATCTCCCAGTCAAGAAAAACTCCGCAGTTGGTGACTGTTCACTTTCAAAGAGGAATGTGGTCACAAAACCAAATGTTACAGGCTATACAGCAGCTTGAAAATACTTGACTTGGGAGTTCCAAGGCTGAAGAAACTATGCTTTCAGCAATTGCTTCCTCCCTTTCAAATTTGCTGTTACTGCTGTCGTGCCTGGCCTGAGAAGTAGCTTACTGTAAGAAGCTTCACCAGGCTGTTGGGGAAAAAAAACAACCAAACAAAAAGGCTGGAGATGAAAACCTACTCTTGCAGGTGAAAAATGATATAGTACTTAGCTTTATTAAAAAACAAAACAAAACAAACCAAAGAAAACAACCCTCCCTGTTACAGAAGCCACTAAGTGCTCCCAATTAACCAGCTGTCCCCAGATCAACTAATGATCAGACAAACTGAAGACCTGAGCATCCAGCCTGCATTCTCACTGCAGCAGCGCCTGGCCAATCCCCTCTACCGACACTAACATGTTCATTATTCAAACCAGCAATATTCCTCCAATCACAAGAGTGCACAGCCGGATGATTCCTGCATGCAGTCCAACAATTCTGCAGGGAAGTGCTTGCCTGCAACCTCCAATCGACAAGAATGATTAGCAGAGACTCAACCTCCCTTCAAGTTGACTGGGGATCTATTACAGTATTCTTTGCAGAATATCTCTTTGGTAATATTTACCAGACAGCTAGAAATACATCACACAGTTCTTTGTAAATAATGGACGAATAATCATTCCTCTAAAAGCAAATTCATATTTGGTCATCTGCTTCTTAATACACAGGTATAGAAATGTAATAGTTAATTTCTTTTGGAACACGAATCTTATATCAAAGTGACCGTTTTAACATGCCTTTCATACACAATTCTTAGATATCTAATACTAGGATTAAAAAGCAAGCCAAATGCCTTAAACTTTATCTCTCATTGATAAAAGCTGAAAGTGGCATTATCATATCAATACATGCACTTGATACATGGAATATTTATCTAATTCTTAGAAGAAAATGTCAGAAAACTAGGTAGTTCCAATATGTACCAAAAAATGCAGTGTCTAAAAATTCAAGATATAGACCAGTCTGGTGAAACTTTATAGATAGACTGCTAGTGTTTGAATCATTTCCATAACCATGATATGAAACTCAATTTTGTTAAGTTACAGATTGCTTAAAAAAAAAAAAAAAAAAAAAAAAAAAGACTCCATTTTTTACACTTTAGACCCATCAAAACTATTTTTACTTTAAAGCATTTTGTTTTCTATCTTTGTCTCATGGTTTTATAAGTTTTATTAAATGTCATAGCACTTTTGCAGGAAATGGCAAATTTAGTGGCAAATAGACCAAATGTATTTTTTTTTTGATCACTTATCTATTAAAAACATCTCAACCAGAATCAAGGCATATATAATTATATAACATTGTTTTACTACCATAATTTGCAAAACCTTAACATACTGCCAGATACACAGTAAGCAGTAGATTAACACTTCTTGGTAGATAGTGATTACTATAGTCAGGAAACAGTCTGACTGAAACAGTCAGTGAGTGTTTATTATTAATGACTGTTACCATTTACAGAGCATATAGATACAGTTTATAAAGTATTTTTATTATAACAACATGGTAAAGAAAATAGAAAACTGAGACATGAGAACTGGCTTATTAAAGACCACATTACTCTTGCAACTCAATGGCTCAATATGAAAATTAATATGAGAATAAGAGCAGGTATACATGATGCAATTCCTAATCTATTTTTAAAAAAAGTCAAAAGCACCTATCAATCCTGATGTGAACAGAAAATATAAATCGTGTGATTTTCCGACCTTATAATGTTAGCAAGACTAGAAATACCTAAAGAAGAAAGAGAGTGTACTGGGAAAAGCAGTTAGACTTGGAATCTGAAGATCTTATCCTGGAGACACTATACCAACAGTGAGATCCTGACAAAGTCATTTACTCTCTTTTTATCTGCAAATATAGGCTACCACTTTTAACAGTAACAACCTCATAGGACTGTATTCAGTAACCTACTTTCTAAGTTGTAAAATATTATTGTTGTTTGTCCTTCATTCTGGAAGAGGACCATGACATCAGGAAGGTGATGCCATGACCAAGTCAGTGAATTAGACTTAAGGGAGGGAGGGCTGGGCAAAGTCACCAACCCCACTCTGTCCTCTGAAGCCATCTGGGTTCAGTGGCAAAATACAGATCAGGACAACTGGAGATAGAAGTATTATGTAAATGGGAACTATAAATATCCATAAGAAATTGAAAGGTCACGTATAAAGTGTTTAGTTTCTTTAAATAAGTAATATGCTAGATCACTGAGAATATACCATATTTCAAGTGGAGGCAAACAGTGTAAATTTTAACTTCATAGATACATATTAGCAGGTGCACTTCATTGCTATGCATTCACCCTGGAGAGAGTGAGGCTGAAGATTTGGCACAGCTTAGCCTCTCTTAAATCCAATTCACATCACCCTTCTGAAGTCATTGGTCCTATTCCAGAAGGAAGGACTAACAACAAAAATGAAGAGGAATAAGGTGCATGCTCCACAAAGGGAACTAGGAAATCAATGAGGCTAAAACTTGTGTGTTGAAAAAGGTTAAACTCCCTGAGATATTTCTGTCTTAGGAAGTGAAACTGGAAAGTCCAGCTCTGATGAAAACTTCCAATAAAGAACGCCTGTAATTGGAACAGAAGGCAGATTAGTAAAGAAATGCAAGGGCACTTCTCAAAGAATCATTTCTTCAATAGCCCATATTTAATAGCAAAGAACTAGACTCACAGAGATACTAAATGTTTAGAATCAACACAGATTTTAAAGAAAAGACATTTTGTAGGATGTTTAGAGAAATCTGATGCAATATAGAAGTTTCAAATGCTAAGGAAACTGAACTCAGATATTCTAATTTCTTGCTCAATCAAGGATGTGCCATTAGGTCAAACCTCTATCTTTTCCCTTTTATCATTGGAAGCATTTTTTGAAATAGGAATGTGATACATCTGCATTGTCAGGGAGAAGAAAAAAAATATATGTACATATATATTTGATCTTGGCACGAAACAGTTCAGCTACTCATTCAATGGAATCAATCAAATTATTCTCAACTAAAGGGGACAAAAGAGTTATTTTAAAAACCAAAATGCCTTTGCCACAAGTCATTGTACATAACATTCTAAGGTTTTCAAATCATCTTCTTTAGAATCATTCTATAAAAGTTGAGGAGTACAAGTATTATTGTCATTTTATATATAAAGCAAAAGGTTCAGAAAAGTTCAATGACTTCTAGTCACACAGCTAGGCAGTTCAACAACCAAATTCTGGTCTCATGTCTTTTGATTCTAAGTTCACCCTCCCTTTCCTGTTATCTTAACAGATCGACTTTCTGAGACTTCAAAGCAAACTACCGGCTTGAAATATGTACTAAATATTTTCAGTTTTAGATTCTGATTTGAGAAATTCATATTAAAACTGAAAGTATCTGAATCATTGAATGTGAATTCAGCATTCCTCAGTTGCCTGCTCTAACACAGAAGAAGTACTCCAATATTGGGGGCAGGGGGGGGGAGGAGAAGCAAGACTGGATTCTATGGATATTTATCAAAGTTGTTTGATACCAATTTACCAAATCCTACTAGTTTTGATTAGGAATAATCAAACAAATTCTGTCCAAAGAGGGTGGAATCAAATCTAATACTATCTGAGTAAAAGTAATTGTTCAGCTACACATCTGGCTATAAAATATATAACAGATATGAGTTTTAAAAAACAAAACAAGATAAGGCCCAGAAATTCATCACTAATCAATCCAACAAAGACTATCTCAAAAAATTACAAGTTCTTTTACAATCTCTGCTCAAAATTAGCTCTGTAACATTCTCTTCTCTGGAACTCAATAAAACTAGAATGCTGAAATAAAGTCCCTTTTTTCAGTTCTGGAAATATCTGTCAGCTCTTTGATGACATATCAATAATGATGTACTTAATGACTAGCCTAGTGTTTGATACAAAGTTATAAAGATTGACAGAGCCTAGCACTATAGCTGACTCTATCAAACAGGACTATTTACTTGTTTTAGTCCCACAGGAAGAATGTAGCATACAGTTTGTTCCTATTCTTGGCAAACGCTGTTTCCCAATATTTAAATAGTTTTGTGAATTTCCTCATACAATGCAGTTTTCTTTTGTGTTTCAGTAAGAAGTGTCATAGGAAGCTCAAAGAGCAAAGGTGGCTAGGGGAATAGAAGAAGAAAGGAAAGCCACTGCAGTAATGTATTGAACTGCCTCTAAAGGTATCTGCTTACTTCCCAATGCAGAGTCAAAGAGAACAGAAGCAGTCACCATCTCTGGTTTCCTCAATCCACCCTGTAGAAAATGAGTAAATGACTCATCTTATTTCCAAGCCTTCCAGGCAAAACCCAAGCCAAGAACTGAACAAAGATAAGAAATTTGCTCAAGTTGCCTTTGCTGTTCATTTATTACTTGAAAGTTAAGTCTTTAATTCATTTTTTTTTTTTTAAAGGCAATGAATTGTGTGGTATTTCTAACTTCTTACACAGGAATAATTCACCAGTCAGCTGCTTTATTCATTGTTTCTAGCCTAATATCACTTTGCTTTCCTGGAAGCTTTACAGTGAAACTTCACGGCTATGCTATTAGGGCTGCACAGGCTACTGTTATAAATGTGAAAAAAGTTCACAAGCGTTTGCAGGTTATATTTTGTTATAATTTTATTACTCTAAAAATAAGTAATATTGATGTAAATTGCCAAATTTTGTTCATATAGAATAATGTGAAGTCAGAGTCTATTGTTAATTCATCCATCCAGTTTCTAATCTAGTTAGCATATTGAAAGATATTCACAACCTTAGAGACAAGCTTGCAGGAACTTAGCTTTCCCAGACTGTCTTATTACCATAAGTTAAGACAATAGTACTCTACCAACTATAATTGCATCCAAAAAGGAAATTAGCTTTCCTAGACTATCTTGACAAGCACATCTTTAGACCAGGTCCATTCTGGCCTTTGCACTTGACAAATCCGTAGCGTTTCCTTGCCCCTATAAAAGAAACTTATGATGAAGATCTTTGTTAAATTCTCAAGACTAAGCTCACTATGAGATTCTCTCTTTCTCTCCTTCATAGTGCCTTCTCTCTAATGGTGCCTTTCTCCTTACTCTAGCAAACTCAGGTTAGTCTAACCTAAGTTGCTAGTTATGGCTTTCTCCTACCCCATGGAATACTTCCTTTCTTCTGCTTAATTGTGAGTTCCCTGGGGGAACTTGTCTTTTTCCTTGATAACTATAAGATCTCTTAACTTATTTCATATTTACCACTCCTGGTGAGTCTATTTTGTCTCTTATTTTTGTCTGTAAACTCTTCTCCTAAATTAAACCTTCCTTCTGGAAAAGAGAATGGCCATTGTGAATTTTTCACCTTTTTTTCGAACTAGGTATTGCTACCTTGACTTCACCAATACAATGTAAATGAATTAGTACTAGCTCAGGAGACTGTAACCCTGGACTCTACTCGAGTCTGCCATTAGCCTTTCATTTATAAAATAAGAATAATACTCATTCCATCCACCTCTGTAGTGAAGAGTTTAACAGAGGTATGTAAAATATTTTGAAAATATTAAAAGTGCTATTTAAATATAAATTTTAATAAAAATAAATGTGAAAAGTTTGTAAACTATAATTATACACACACACACACACACACACACACACACACACACACACACACACACACACAATGCTGCATCATATCTCCAGTTCTTTTTTTTCCTTACAAAGTGCTTTAAAGGATTGAAGATATTTTTATCTTTCCTTTATCTCCAAAGCCCTTAGCTTTAACTTTCCTCTCACCCACTAAAGACCTCACAGTGAGTGTCTCCCTTGGTAAGAGATTATAATAGTAATCCCAACTCCATCACCTACTTGCTCCGTATTACTTTATCAACACCCTATTTCTGATTTATTCTAAATTTTGCAAAATGGGTAAAATGTGAGTCTTGGCTCTATTTTTTGGCCTTGAATATATGAAAATGCTCAACAAACTTAAACAACATGTTCAAACACAAAACAGACAAAGACTATATATGAAACCATGAAATTCTATCACACATAGTATATATGAGGGGGCAGCTAGGTGTCCCAGTGGATAGAGCACCAGCCCTGAAATCAGGAGGACCTGAGTTCAAATCTAGACTCAGAGACACTTTCCAGCTATGTGACCCTGGGCAAGTCACTTAAACCCAATTGCCTGGGGTGTGGGGGGAAGAGCGTACATTTTAATAAAGTATTACTGCTTCACTAGTCTATCCTATTCTAGACCTTTAGGTCTTTTCTACAATCTTAAAATGTTTCTTTTTACCATGGCTATCACAATTCCCCCAACAAGTTTTTGTTCCCTCTCCCTATACAATTAAGTAATAGATCATACAATGGCTATGTCTGAAAAGTCCAGCTCCTTCTGTTTTGTCTCTTCTTTTGTCTGTTTGTTATGTTCCTATTGTACATTTCCTTTCTTCCAAGAGGTGATTGACAACTTAATTAAGAATTCTTAAGTCTTCCAAAAGTTATAATGTAGTCATTGTACAAATTGTTCTCATTGTGATCTCATCACTTCACACAAGACTTCAGGTTTCTTTGAATCTATCTCTTTTTAATGACACAATATTCTATTACATTCATATACCATAATTTTTTCAGTCAATCCTCAATTCGGGGGAAATCATTATTTTCAGTACTAAGTGCCACTATAAATGACACTGCATTTTCAAAAGGACAATGACAAAGTTCATTGTGTTCAGGAAGGACACCAATATAGCAACAGGTCTGGAGATCATATGAAAGAAAAACTAGTGAATTAAACAGCAATGTTTAGTCTAGAAAAAACTAAGAAGAAACAACAGAGTCCTTTAGACTACTATCAAGCAGAGGAGAAAAAAGGTAATTACAGCAAACAAAACTGGACTAATGGATAGATGCTTTAAGGAACCAAATTTTACTCATTATGAGTAAGAACTTTGTAACAAATGTAATGGCTAACAACAAAACAGGCCTATAAAACTGAAATTAAGCCAAGAAGACATTGAATGACCATCTGTGTAGAAAGGTATAGAAAGATTCCTGAAAAAGAGATAGAGAGTGGGATTGAACTAGATGAATTATAACATCTCTTCCAGATTTTAACTATGAGTCCATCAAGCCTTGAATAAAAATGTTAAGGATGCCCAATCCTTGGGATTATGCTTTGCCATCCACTGTGTCCTTGGACAAGCCACTTAATATTTCAGCATATTTACAAGGAAAATGAGAAGATTAGACTAGAGGGTCTTTAGATCTCTTTTGGATATTCTGTGAAAGTATAAGAGTCTAATGAAAATTAGTGAGAAGAGTCTATAGACCCTTAAACTCAATGAGGAAAAGAGAATAAAGTTCTATAAAAATACAAACTCACAAGAAAGACGTTAGATTTGCTCTAGACCGTATATTATACTAGTAATATGGTATAATATGTGATCCTCTTAAGATCATTCCCCAGTGGTATCTATAAGAAAGAGAAGGGAAACAAACATTAAGTGTCTACTATGTACAAGGTACTATGTTAAGCATGTTATAAATATTGCATCATTTAATCCTTCAAGATTTTCAGAAATGAATAAATCTTCAAAACATTAAAACAACTACCATAACTACAATCTAATCAAAATTCAGATTCAGGCCTTATCTGAGCACATTTGTTCTTTTGCTTTCTTTGAAGGCAACTGGGATTAATTGACTTGCTTAGGATCACAAAATAGTAAAAATATCAAGTACCTGAACCCTAATTTGAACTCAAATCCTCACTATGCCACCTAGTACTCCATTTTTCCCCCCCTTTGGATAAGATACCTTCCAAGACTTTTTTTTTTGCTCTTATTTGAAATTTTTTTTAGTTATGCATGCTTTTTATAAAAAAAAAAAATATGAATCATGTTGGGAGAGAAAAATCAGAACAAAAAGGAAAAACCAAGAGAGAAAATGGGAAAAAAAAAAAAAAAGTGAACATAGCATGTGTTGAATTACGTTCATTCTCCATAATTCTCTATCTGGATACAAATGGTGTTTTCTATCCAAAGTTTATTGGGATTGCCTTGGATCACTAAATTGCTTAGAAGAACAAAGTCTTTCTTAGTTGATCATCACAAAATCTTGTTGTTGGTTCTGCTTCTTTCACTTCAGCATCAATTCATGTAAATCTTTCCAGGCCTTTCTAAAATCAGGTTAGTCATAATTTCTTGTTAAACAGTAATATTCCATTACCTTCACATACCACAACTTGTTCAGGTATTCTCTAATTGATGGGCTTCTCTACTTATTTTCCAATTCTTTGCCACCACCAAAAGAGCTGCAATATTTTTGTATATGTGGGTCTTTTTCCCCTCTTTTATGATTTCCTTGGGATACAGATGTACCAAAGCTTTTTGTCACTCAATTCATTAAAAAACAAACAAACAAACAAACAAACAACTGGTAAGTTTAATTAAAGTTAAGCCTCAATAAAAACAAATTTGTCAAACTATAGTACAATCAGTTTAACCCGTGAATTTAATGCTTTTGAGAGAATTGTGTTTTTCTTGCCATCCTGCTAACTTAATAAGTACCATTATTTCTTAGTAGAAAAAGGTCTGTGTGTAAGTCCAAATTATAACAGCACAAAAGCATAATTTACTTAGCAGTCTGAATGAAGACAATTTCATGCTTGCTTCCTTTTCCTTGCAAGCTCTCCCATCTATTTTCCTTATAATAAATGAAGAATAGAGACTTATCCTAGGAGTTTCTAAAATAAGTAGTTTGGATACTTTAGCAAATCACAAGTAACCTTATAAAAAAGCTTCTTAAGCATTAAGTTAGGATTTTCTTGTGGAGACAATACAATGCTATAACACTTAAAACTACCCATTTAATTAGCAGAAACTACTATACTTACTGGCATTTCTAAAACAAGTGAGCTTTTTATGAGTCTCAAACATTTTAGTATTCCAATAAGACAAAAGAAATTCTCCTTACTGTGGAGAGAGCTGGTAGTGGTGGTGGAATTTTTGTTGTTGTACAACTGCTTCGGTGGTTCAGTTGTCAGAAAACTCATTGTGAGTCTATTCGGGAGTCTTCTTGGCAAAGATATTAAAATGACTTGCTATTTTACAGATGAGGAATTTGAGACAAACAGGGATAGGTGACTTGCCCAGGGTCACAGCTAATGTCTAAGGCTGGATTTGAAGTCAAGATGAATCTTCCTGATTCCAAAGTCAGCTCAGTATCTACTCACTGAGTCACCTCATTGTCCTTGAGGGATGGACTAAAGATATATAAATAGTTCACAAAATTTGCATCCTTCAAATTCTCTCTCTCTCTCTCTCTTTTTTTTTGCTGAGGCAATTGGGATTAAGTGACTTGCCCAGGGTCACACAGCCAGGCAGTGTTAAGTGTCTGAGACCAGATTTGAATTCAGGTCCTCCTGACTTCAGGGCTGGTGCTCTATCCATTGTGCCATCTAGCTGGCCCTTCAAGTTCATTTTAAATTAACCATCTCACTTTGATGGTGAACCCAAATTCTTCTACTTAAGGTATGTAATTAACAACCTGCCTAATTCACATCAGGCCAAAAAAACCCCAGTTGGCAGTTTATGGTTTAGCCACCCTGAATAACTCCAAATTAAGGCCCTGTTGAAGTTTTGGACATCTATGGGAAAAATTAAAGGTAAGGAATAAGAGTTATCTACACCCATTTTATTGATAAGGAAACTGAGGCACAGAGAGTATAGTGAATTCCCCAAGTCACAAAGCATGGTAGTAGCAGAACAACACAAGAGTCCAAATCTCTCACCCAAAATTCTTTCTACTGGGGGCAACTTGATGGCAAAATGGATAGAGTACCAGCCCTAGAGTCAGGAGCACCTGAATTCAAATCAAGCCCTAGTAGCTGTATGACTCTGGGCAAGTCACTTAACTCCAATTGCCTCAAAATAAAAAAAAAATTTTAAAACCAACAAAATTCTTTCTGCTATGCAATGCCAGCTTTCATATTTTGAGCTTCTAAATGAACTAAAACTTTTAGAAAGCTAAGACAGCTTCTATTTCTTCCATGTTCCTCTAGAGCATTCAATATAGTGCATTTACAGAGTAAATTCACAGTCTATGCTGATTACCTAAACTTTGTCAAGTATTTATTAAGACAAATATCACTGCTCCACTTTGGTGAGATACCACAGATATCAATACAAGTTTACAATCTAGTCAAAGAGAAAAAAAGGATGAACAAGAAAAACAACTACGGAAAAAAAAAACCTAACTTAAGTGCAAGAGTGTAGTAGGTTAGAGTGCTAGAGTTCAGTGAGGCAGAGTAATATGGCTGGGGACGAATGAAGCATTTTCTTTTTCTTTTTATTAAAGCTTTTTATTTTCAGAATATATGGACGGATCATTTTTCAGCATTAACCCTTGCATAGCTTTGTGTTCCAAATTTTCCCCTGCTTTCCTCCACCCCTCCCCTAGATAGCAATATGTTACATATATGTAATATGTTAATATATTAAAATGTATGTTAAATATATGTAAACATATTTATACAATTATCTTGCTGCATAAGAAAACTCAGATCAAAAAAGAAAGAAAACGAGTTAGGAAAACAAAAAGCAAGCAAACAACAAAAAGAGTGAGAATGTTATGTTGTAAGAGGCATTTTTCTATAAGAAGCAGTGTATTGTGGAAGACAGAACACTAGACTTAAAGAGAGGAAGCCTGGCTTAGATTCATTCCTAGCACAACAATCAAAGTA
Organism: Sminthopsis crassicaudata; assembly: GCF_048593235.1. Taxonomy (NCBI): domain Eukaryota; kingdom Metazoa; phylum Chordata; class Mammalia; order Dasyuromorphia; family Dasyuridae; genus Sminthopsis; species Sminthopsis crassicaudata. Next base: position 498,448,058 of record NC_133618.1, on the reverse strand, counting down.
CTGGGCCTGGAAATCTGAAGTTGGAACATGGCTTCAGACACTAAACTGGATGTGTCAACTTCAGTTTCCTCAACTGTAAAACTGTAAAAACTAATGATAATCGTACCTAGCTCTCAGGGTTATTGTGAAAAATTAAAAGTTGTAAAGTGTTTATCACAGTGCCTGGGGTTTAGTAGGTGTTTAACACATGCTTCCTTCCTTCTTATCTACCAATCACAATTTCTTTCTATAGTTTCTTCAAATATAAAATGGAAATAATAGCTAATAACTATCTCAAGAATTGTAAAGATCAAATGACATTTCATGGGATAATAAATTTGATATACTTGTATATAAAGACCTCTTCATATTTAAAAAATACCCTACAAATGTCAATTATTATCTAAAAATCTCAGCTGATTTGGATTATATACTTCCCTCCCTTCATTACTAAATCTGTCTACACGTATATAGTCCAAGTCCAAATATCTGTTGTTGCTTCCAAAACTTCCTACAGTAGATAGATACTGGATTTAGAGTCAGAGCATCTAGGTTACCACCTACCATTTATAGCTGCATAAGGCAACACTCATCTGTAAAACAAACTAGTTGGACTGTGTAATCTTTTAAGGTCCCTTTTCATCTCTTACATCTCTGATCCTAAAATTGGTCAGATTAAACATTCTAAAACACATTTCTGTACACTCTCCTACCCCAAAATATTCAATAGCTCCCCACTGCCTACTAAGCAAAACTGAAATTTCTTGTCTAAGACATTTCAAACCCTCCACAACTTAGTCTAGCTTACTTTTCCAAATTATGACATCTTTCTCCCCCCTCCTTCTCTGGGGGCCACAAAATGCCCTGGCATGTCCTTCCTTTCTCTATCCCTCCTTATTACTTATCTGTCAGGGAAATTATATCCATCTTTCAAAGGACCAATTTAAAAGAAAAACTTGTTCACCTGTCCTAGATCTTTTATGGGTGTTGCCTCAGTCAAACTGAGACCTGTTGAAGACCTTGGCTTAAAAAGATCAAGATCTCCCACTGCATCCAGGGCCATCTCCAGTCGTCCTGATCTATGTCTGGTCTCTGGGCCCAGGTGGCCCTGGATTAAGAGAGTGAGGCAGGTGACCTTGCCCAGCCCTCTCTCACTTACATCCAGATCCCTTACAGGACACACTCCCTGATGTCATGGCCTTCTTTGAAAATGAAGGATAAAGAACAACTGACGAGTCACTAAAGCAGTGCTTTAAATCTGTTTTAAGATAAGGGTTATCAAACTCTATACCAAGAGAAGACCAAAATAGGTACATTTTAGACAATAAAGGATGATACCTAAGCAAATCAGAGGAGCAAAGAAAAGTTTGGCATCAGATTAATGGATAAAGGAAGAATTTATTACAAATTCTTTAAGAAACAAAACAAGAGGCAGTTTGGTCCTATGAAAGTGACAATAATGTAATAAGGTAACAATAATTTGTTAAAATTATCCTTTAATGTAGTAATTTCAAGATCACCATCTTTTTTTGTTTTGTTTTTTAAAGAATCTTTCTCTACACCTCCTTCCCCCACCTTTCCCCTCCTTTTGTTCCAGAAAAGGCTCTTTGCCTACATTCACTTTCCAAAGAAGTTTCCCTGGCGTGCTGCCACAAGTTTATCTGCCCACTTCCATTTTAAGTAATTTTCCTTTGAAAATCTCTTCTGCAACAAAGACCAGTCCCAGGGTTTATTTTTAAAGAAAACTTACCACAAGCTGCTATTATAATACATACACAAGAGAGTACAGTCACAAGACCTGGACTGACTCACTGGTTCTGATAAGTCTTCACAATGGATTCCTATACCAAACCTACCTATTTGAACAGATCACATTAAACAGTTTTCAGAAGAGTTTAATTTGCCTTTTTTTTTTTTTTTTTTTTAAACTTCTATAGTAAATTGCTATTTCACCATAACTCCATGATCTCTTCACTGGCTCATCTATCTCATAATCATCTAAAACTTACAAGCTTTGACATAAAAAAAAAGAATTGGAGCAGTTTAAAGTGGGAGGAAGGACATGGCACAGAATTTCTTGTTGCAGTCAATTACAAAGCTAGTATTTCCTGATACTTGAAAATTTGCCTAAAGGCTAATTTTGATTTTTTTTTTTTTAGTACTTAAGTCCAATAAATATTTATTAAAAATTGGGGCAGGTAGGTAGCACAGTGGATACAGCATGGCCCCTGGAATCAAGAGGATCTGAGTTCAACTCTAGCCTCAGACACTTAACACTTCTTACCTGTGATTTTGGGTAAGTCACTCAAAACCAATTGCCTAAAAAAAACCAAAACAACTTATCATAGTACCTTGATACATAACCTGAGAGCTGTAAATGTTTTCAGAACATATACTTGATGTTGGCAAAAAGCAGGTCCTAAGATTGAGTTATGCTTTTTTTTCAGCTACATCTTTCAACACTGGAAAAGAAAACTGATTAGATTATAAAAAGATTTTTTTTTTTTACTGTTTACCTTTGGAAATTAGCTGCCAAAGAATTTAGATTATGATCAATAGCAAATGAACTGTGAATTAAGAGTACATCTTGACCCTTATTATAGTAGCTATTCATAAATCCTAAATTAAATATATAATTTACTTCACACTGACAAATAACTCAATCTACAACATGAAATGGATATAGGATATATATATATATATATACATATATATATATATGTATTTATTTTTTTTTTACAAAGTGCTCTAAAGTTCATTTTCCTCAAAACTACTGTGAGTCAGGAGTGAAATTATTCTCAGGAAAATACTACTAAAAGCACTAAGATTCACCAACTTATTGCAGACTTTATATAGTTGGTTAATGTCAACAATAGATGGGGCTAGCTTAATTCTATCATCCCTTTATGTTAAAGTGATCTTTCTCTTTTGCTATCTATCTCTTAGACTACTTACTACCTCTGATAATAGCTAGAACAAATTCTAAGGTTTCCAAGCTGATCCTAAGTATTGAAAATATCCTTAGTTATTGGAAAATTATTCTGAAAACTTCGTGCATTTGGTTTAATTCATTTTATATACCAAACATCTATTCATATCTTGGCCAAAAAAGTTACATCTTTGAAATAATGAACTAATACTACATTAGTACTCCCTGCTGCAACCAGGGATGATCTAACATTAAGTGAAGCCAATGGTGATGGCAAAGACTTTTGATAAAATACCAGACACAACACAACAAAGGCAAAAGAGGAGAGCTAGGAGAGCTCCCTCAACTCCCCCCCCCCAATCTAAATCCCCTAGAAGATAATTGCTAACACCTACGCGATCACCACAGTCACTACATCCTCACCATTACATCCTGAGCAAGTAAGAACTTCCAGCCTTACAAAGAGGAAATGGAGGTTTAAAGACAGTTTCAAAACTCCGCGGTGACAAGCTGTCATTAGACCAAAGAATCGTCATTCTCAAACAGGTCACTTCAAGCAAGTTTCGATTTCTTCCCCCGTCTTTACCCACACATCGCGCGTCTACAGTGAGCATCACCAGTTTAGCTAAGCCTGGAGAGCTCCCCAAAGAGGTCAGGCCAACAGGTGGGGAAAATAGCCCCTGGGCGCCCGAGCCTATGGGACCTTCTTGTAGTCAAGGGGGGAGGGGGGCTAGCTGGGGGCGGGGTGGCTGGGAGGGATGTGGTCGGAAGCGGACTCGGAGAGAGGGATTCCACGGGAGGGGGAACTCTAGCCTCCAAGTTCCTCCCGGGGCTCCTTCCAGCTGCGCAGAGGAAATGCCTCCATGGGAGCAGGGACCCAGGCCCGGCCGGCGTTTTCAGCCGGAAACCCAACGGGAGGGCTAACGCTTCCAGGTGTCGGCCCCCCGCCGGAAGCCTCAGTTCCTGCTGCCCGCGGCTCCCAGACTCGGATTTCTCCCGGACTAAAGGAGGGATGCGGAGGGCGGGAGACAAAGGGCGGTTATCGCCCCTCAGGGTCCCGGCCAGCTCCAGGCCGCGGCTTCCTTACCCGAAGCTCGCCCTCAGTACGATGCAGGCCAAGCCTCCGCAACCCCACAGCCAGGTCGTTGACACAGAGGCCACCGTCGTTGTTGACATCGAGCTCCTGGAAGAGACTCCAAAGGCGGAGGCGGTGGTCAGGACCACCGCACACGGCGCCGCCACACGGGTCCTCGGCTGGCGACTGGGTGGGGGCGGCGCCGGGGGCCGGTGGGGAGGCCACGCAGCGACACAACACGTCGCTCACCATCGGGCGCTGGGCAAAGTGGAGGAGACTGGGGTGGGGGTGGGGGCGACGGAGGCGTCCGCGATCGGTGTCCCGGCCCCTACAAGTGCGCGCGTGGAGGAACTCGCCGGCTTCTGCCTTAGTGAAAAAGCGCCGGCAAACGGGCTGGGCGGGGCCGGACTCGGACCGGCAGCCCGCGCGCTTCCGGGAGCTCTGCCCCGCGCCAACTCACCTCCTCCCCACCCAGCCCCAGCAACCAATAGCCAACTTCGATCTCCGCACGAGGCATGGCCTAGAAGGAGGTGCCGGGAGTCAACGCTCCACCTCCGAGTCTGGTCCAATAGGCGGAAGGTTCTTCTAGGGGGAGATTCAAACATCGGTGGGGTTTCGGAATTACTCAAACCAGCTTTTCAAAGTGTGTTTTCCTCAACAATAGGTCAAGTTCTCACGATTAGCAAATTGACTGACCCCAGGAAATTTCGTCTTACGGAAAGAAAAAAGTAAGAACGAAGGAGGGAATGTAGGCTCCAAATTGGAAGCCGCTATCTTTTGAGTAGCAAACATAAAAGCCAATAGCAAAAGAAAATTTAGGTTGTGGGCGGGACCAAGGGTAAAATTGGCATGGACCTTTGCCAATAATCCCTGAATCACTCCAAGTTTTTGTACGCTAACATCTCAGTCCTCCAATAAAATGGACAAATCCAGAGAGCTGGTGGAACATTGGTGAATAAATGATAGAAAACACATCCAATAGAAAAGCAGAAAAAAACATAGGGGGTATGGCGTCCCAACTCGATCGACATGACTACTGACCAATGAACCTTCCAAGTCTAGGAATAGGGTGGCTTGTAATCATGACGGACAGTGACGCTACCCAATGGGAATAGATAATTCTTTGCCGTATCCAACCGGCACGCGAGGTTTCCCTGGAGAAGAGCCGGCGCTCGGCCCCACCGGGGAGGGGAGGGAGGGAAAGCTCCGCACGTCCCGGCGGAAGAGGCAGATTCAGGAAGCCATTACGCAGCTCCTTGGCGGAGGTTCGGCCGGCCGAGGCTGGGCCGTACGCACTTTGCGTAGCGCCGGAGGTTGTCAAGGGCCTGGGCCTGGGCCTAGGCCTTGGCAGTGGGCAGGGGAGGCCCTTCCCCTGTTGGGGGCGGCAGGCCGAGGAAAAAGAGGAATAGCAGGGAGCTGGGGAAGGGGGCATTGGGAAGACCATGGCGGTGCCAGCTAAGAAGAGGAAGATGAACTTCTCGGAGCGTGAGGTGGAGATCATAGTGGAGGAACTAGAGCGCCAGAAACACCTGCTCATCAACCACTTCAATGCAGGCGTGCCCCTGGCGGCCAAGAGCGCGGCCTGGCACAACATCCTGAGGCGAGTCAACGCTGTGGCCACGTGCCGCCGGGAGCTGCCCGAGGTCAAGAAGAAGTGGTCCGACCTCAAGACCGAGGTCCGCCGCAAGGTGGCCCAGGTCCGGGCTGCCGTGGAGGGCAGTGAGCCCCCTGGCGGCCCAGAGGAGGGGGGCCCCGGTGGCCCCGGGCCGGGTCCTGGAGGCGCTGGCCCCTCCGTGGCCCCAGTTCTGCTGACCCCCATGCAGCAGCGCATCTGTAACCTGTTGGGTGAGGCCACCATCATCAGCCTGCCAGGCGCAGCTGAGATCCACCCTGTAGCCCTAGGGGCGGCCACCGCTGCGGCCACTGTCACCCTGACGCAGAGTGAGTGGCCCCATACCGCCTGGAGGGCAGGAGTCCGCGGGAAGGGCTTTGGGAAACCATGGCATGGCCATACTGGAAGGAGCCTTAGAGCGCCGTGTAGGCCAAGCACCTAACTTTACAGAGAAGCATAAACGGGCCAGTAGGTTGGTGACCTTGGGTCAAACAGAACCGAGAATAGGATGAAAGGTCACTTAGTGGTCATGCAGTCCAGTCTCCCACTTTTATAGAAGAGGAAACAGGCCCGCAGAGGGAAAGGCTGGCACAAGGTCACTCAGAAGGACTGCAGAACCGGGACTAGAATCCCAATCCCCCGATGTTGATCCAGGACTTTTTCCGCATAGGTGAAGTCCTGAGCAGCTTTGTTGGATGTTTTCTAGGAAGGTTGTTGATTTAAAACAAACAAACAAAAAACCTTTAATGCCAACTGCTTTAAGGGCCCACCTTGATGATTTTGTTGGTCTCCTGAAGATGGGCACTTGGGTCTAATGATTATTCACAGTGTCCATTCTTGAACCTCCATTTTTCCTCAGATGTCTAAAGGAAGGGTAGTGGATAGAACACTGAGTTGGAGTCTGGAAGTCCTGGGTTCAAATTTAACTTCTGGCTTCTTTGACAAGTCATTGAACCCCTCTGTGGTGACTGTTGTCTATTCCAGGAAGGGAGCAGAACAATGATCAATGCGTGTTCCATGGATGTTCCATGGACTAGTCATAAATATGGAAGCTGTAAGAGAGTATGTCTCTCTGTCATCCTGGCCTCCCTAGATCCGCTACTCAACTGGCTCAACCTGGTATTCCTTACTGTATGCTAATTGGATTACCACTGATTTCCTTCATTTTGATAAATAATCATTTTGGCTCCTATATTCTGCTTAGCAAAAAAAAAAAAAAGAAAGAAAGAAAGAAAAAAAGAGAAAAGATGGAGGCAAAGAGCACAAGGGAAGCTTGATAAGAAAGGCTATAATAAATCTGCCTAGAATGAAATATGTATTTTTAATTTAATTTTATTTCCTATTTCCACAAAAACCTTAGTAACCTTCTAGCTTTTCACCCCACTAAAGGAGTATATTCTGTGACCTCAAACATGTCTTCTCTTACAGTTCCAAACTCCAGCTGGTTACTTTGGGAGTAGATGCTTATTTTTCTAGGATTCTTTTGACTTTTTTTTTTTAATTTATCCTTTAGTTCCTGCTGAGACCACCTATCATACTTTGGAGGATGGAGTGGTAGAGTATTGCACAACAGAGACACCCACGACAGTAACTGCCGAGGCACCTGTGGAGATGATGGCCCACCAAGCTGATGTGTCTGTCAAGCCTCAAGCACTGAAAAGTCGTATTGCACTGAACTCAGCCAAACTTATACAGGAGCAACGGGTCACCAATCTGCATGTAAAGGAAATTGCCCAGCATTTAGAACAACAAAATGATCTCCTGCAGATGATTCGTCGTTCACAAGAGGTGCAGGCTTGTGCTCAGGAACGCCAGGCCCAAGCAATGGAAGGGACCCAGGCAGCCTTGAGTGTTCTCATCCAGATCCTCCGTCCCATGATTAAAGATTTTCGCCGCTATCTGCAGAGCAACACGCCAAGTCCTGCTCCACCATCTGATCCAGGTCCAGTGACCCAGAATGGACAACAAGATAGTCTTATCCAATGACTTAAAGATTAATGAACTCCCTCTTCTGTGACTGAATGGGATTCTCTGTTGTATTTCAGGCAGGTCCTATGGTTTTCCTTAAGATAGGATAAACCACATGGATAACTTCCTATTAGACAGGAATTCAGTGCTCTTGGTGCATAATGTGTTTGAGAGCTGGAGGAAGTTGGGATGTGGAACTTGAGCTTCTTGGAACCAGAGTTGCCTTCTCCATGAGGCCTACTGCTGTTATCCCAGGAGCTTGAAGACTGGCTGGTCAAGGCATCGCCTTGCTGGAGGACCAGGCACAGCTGTGAGAACGTTACTTAACTCAGTCTCCTAACTAGACGATTTCCTATGAAGGTCAAACTGGACATAGTGCAGCCAAGAGGGAGATCCTAGGTGTTGCCATCTTGAATGATGATAATGGTGCTAACCCTTGTGCAATATCACCTTTATCTTCCAGGAGGCAGTATCACTAGGATTGGGGCTGAAATTGCACCCTCTTCTCACTGTGCCTAGGTCCCAGGGGATTAGAGTAAGGTATTCTCCCACAGGCAACAGATTCCCTGCTCATAGCCTAGAATGTTTCCCCAGAGATCTGATGCCAGCATCTGTGACTTGAAGCTAAAGTTCACCAGTGCTGCTCAGGAGGGGTTCAGTTGGAGGGGAGTGTCTCTGGCTGCCAATAATGTCTTCCACAGACTCTCACCACTCTTCCGGTGCCTGGTTTTTTCCCCCAATATCCTTTAGTTGGGTGGTATTTTTAGTTCCAGGCTCAGGCTCTGGACTAATAATTGCTGAGGAAGATAAGCAGAGGGATAAAAGATCATTAACTCTCAACTCTTTGCCTCAAGGAGTTGCCCTTATTGAGACCTGTATTGAATTCTTGAATACAACTGAATGGCCTCTATCAAACATGTCCACTTCTACACATGTATCACAGGAACAAATTCAGTTTTTTCAGAGTACAGATCTGCAGTGCAGATTCATCCCATTCTGTATTTCCTTTAAATCTCAAAAGTTAAATGCAGAAAAACTGTGCAGCAGCATCGCTGTGGAGCACTCATCCCCAAAATGTTAGGTTACTCCACAGAATTGTTCAAGATATTCAGCTGGGACGAATCCAAAGCCATGATTGACACTGAACATATGGGAAGAGTAGAGTTTGATTACTATGAAGACTAGAACTTTTGGATTCTTGGAAAGTTGACCATCTCTATACCTTTTTTCAAAAAAATGTTCTGCATTGAGAAAATCCCTGCTTTTGGAAAGGAGATGGTACCTTGAAATACTTAAAGTTGGACTTCATTATTCAGTCCTTTGAATCTACTCACCTTATTTTCAGGAGCCACTGTAATTTTTGAAGGTTTAATTCTAATTGAGTGGCTATTTTTGGTTAAGTTTTTAAATTTTCACCTATCACTGAGGCCCTTGCAGCTACATAAGCCCATGTCACCTTTGATGAACAAGGTTGGGCAGTATCACTGTATGTGCCTTGACCAGATGTGGCCCATGGTTGCAACCCAAGGTACCAGCCCCCAGCTTTACAAAGGGAAGATGCTGCCTCTGTGGGTACTTGCATTTAGAATTGTTAACTTTCACTATTGCAATCAAGAGAGACACTCCCTTAATCCCCTCCCCCTCCAATTCCTTAGTTCTATTATTACTGTAATGCTGATGGCTTTTCTGCAGAGCCATGTATGTCATCCCAGTAAAGAGCTGGGCTCATTAATGGAGGTATAAGAAAAGTTTTTGAAGATATGCGTGGTTAGTACCCCCCTAAACCCTTGGAAATTGCACCAGCAGCTCCATCAGGATTTAACTGCAGTGGCCTCTGAAAATTTGTACACAAGAAAACTCAGCTGGATTTTACCCATTTTTGAAGTCTGAGCCAGTATTGTGTCTGATCCAAATGACTGGATACAAAGAAGATTCCTGGGGTCACTTGGACTAGTTCTTTCCAAGTATTTTTAATAATAAAAGCCCATTTTTTATACATAATATTTCTCTGTCTATTTATTGGTTACATAAAATAGTCATGGATTTAAAGATTGAGTCTGTGAAGTTAGATCTACTAAAAACTTGCCATCATTTTGGGGTATCATTCAAAGATTGCATAGAATGATGAGTAGCTTTATGTTTAATGCCTAACCTCCTGAAGTCTTTCCCTTAAACAACTACAGAATCTTAGAATGTAGACTTCGATCTAAAAGAAACCTTATGGGTTCTCTCATTTTATAAATGAAGGAAATGGTACCTGGAAAGATTGTTTTGCCTAAAACCATCCACATGGTAAATGGCAGACACAGGATTTGAATCTGGGTCCTCAAATTACAAGTCCAGAGCCCTTTTCTTCCTACTATGTTGAAGCACCCTTGTTACTTACAAAAACAAAAACAACTATTTATTAAAAGTTTGAATGAAGGTCTAATGCTAGCTATAAATAATTGTCCTTACATTGACCTGTCATTCTAGAACTCCAGCTTTCATAAAGTAATTGTCATTGCCATCACCAACTAACTTCACATTAGATGTGTGCCTGCTCTTGATCTGGTGCTGATGAGATTTGATATTGGAGAAAACTGAGGAGTTGATAGGCTTCATTAGTATGCTCTGACGTAAACTATAGCCTCCACTCAGCCATAAGTTCTTTTGTCTTAAAACTGGAAAATCAAATTATGGTTGGTTCCATTTAGAATATTGATGACATTTATTTAATTCAGTGAGCATTATATGGACAGAAATATTTCTGAAATGTAACATGTTAACATTTTCCTTCTTAGACTATGTTAAACAATAGAACCTATTGTCTTGACCTCCCCATCATCCTGAGTTTTCCTCTCTAGATTATGTTGGAAAACTACTCCCAAAACAAAAATGATTATTACCAAAGTGTCTTGTTCACAAGGGTAGTGACTGTGATATATTTCATCTTCTCTCTGCCCCAGCAATTTACACAGTGCCCTCCACATACTTAAATGCTCATTGACATTGGACAATTAAGATTACACACTAAAAGCTGTTGAATTAGGCCAAGGAAGAAGTATTGTGGATGTGTGACGCAAGAGAGGGAGTTTTAACGAGTATAATAGACTGGTCAAAGAACAAAATCCATCCAATATTGTTCTATCCCCCAAAGTCCTCAGCTCATCCCCAACCCATCCTTCCTGGATGGTGCTAGTTACTTGTGTTTTAATCTCTGAAAATGACCAGGAAGAACTGCTGCCTGATGACTTGACCTTCCTTACCTGGAACTTCATGCTGACAAGGGTAGAATTTCCAGGAAATCAGTTTTAGATGATGAAGAATTAAGGGCAGAAATAAGCCCAATGCTTCACAGATGAAGATCTTGAGGTAGGTTCTCCTTTTAAAAATTGACGCACAGGCTTCCTCACAAGAATCCAGCCAGTTGTGCCCACAATAAACTGGTAGTTGCTGCCTAGTAAACATGACTGGAATGGCAAGTTTCATGAGGTAATGAATGACCTCTGTTTGTTATAGTTGCATGATTGTGGTCATGCTTTCATCTAAGGACATAAGTAAAATAGGTATTAGAGCTTAAGTGGTCCTTTAAATATCTACTCCAAGTCCCTCATTTTACAAGATAAGAAAAGACCCAAATTCAGACCAAAATTTAAGCTATATGCTAGGTGCTTGACAAAGTGCAGGGGCTACAGGACTATAGGAACAAAACAAAGAAAAACAGTATCTACCTTCATGGAGCTTACATTTTAAGGAAAGCAATATATATCCAGAAAAGAAAATGCAAAATACATACCAAGGAATTTTGGAGAGGTGGGAGTCTTTTAAAAAAGTTTTAAAAATTTGTTTTTAATACATGTTGCTTTTTGAATCATGTTGAAAGAGAGTGAATACTGCATGTATTGATTACATTCATTCTCCATAGTTCTTTTTCTTGATGCAATCGGCATTTTCTATCCAAAGTCTTATTAGAATTGCTTTGGATCACTGAGAAGAACCAAATCTTTCATAGTTGATCATAGCACATCTATTATTATGTATAATGTATTCCTGATTCTGTTTGTTTCACTCAGCATCAGTTCATGTAAATGTAAATCTTTCCAGGCCTTTCTAAAATCAGTTTGTTCATCACTTTATAGAACAATAATATTCCATTATCTTCATATACCACAACTTATTTAGTCACTCTCCAGAAGATGCTTTCTAATTCTTTGCCACTATGAAAAAGGGCTGCTACAAACACTTTTGCACATATGGGTCCTTTTCCCTTCTTTATGATTTCCTTGGGATACAGACCCAGTAATGGCACTGCGGAGTCAAAGGGCATGCACAGTTCTATAGCCCTTTAGGCATAGTTTCAAATTGTTCTCTAGAATGGTTAGATCATTTCACAACTCTACCAATAATGTATTAGTGTCCCAGTTTTCCTACAATCCCTCCAATATTCGTCATTATCTTTTTCTTTCATCTTAGCCAATCTAAGAGATGTGAGGTGTTGAGGTGGGAGTCATTAACACCTGGGGGGATGAGGAAAGGCCTTGAGTAAAAGGTAGCATTTGAATCTAGCCTTTAATGGAGGAGGTATTCCAAGAGATGGAAGAGCATTTCAGACATGGGAGACAGTTTGTGCAAAGTTGAGAGCTAGAATGTCATGTCCGAAGTGCAGCAAAAAAGACAATTTGGTTATAATATAAAAGTATATGAAGAGCACTAACTCTGAAAAGATATATTGGAGCCTGATTGTGAAGGGATTTATATTTTAATCCTGAAAGCAACACTGAAGTTTCTTGAACAAGGTAGTAATAGGGTCAAACATGTAAGGTGCACGATCAGGATAGCCCTTGATCTATTTGATCCTTCAATCAGTATGATGAAATGATAAAGCATAGATCTTTGTCTGAAGGGCTCCTTCTTGGGAAATACATGTGCCTTGACTCCTTGCTGAGAGCTCTCAGAAAACCCATCTGATTGGTTTTCAGTGATTGTGACTTATCTCCAAGATAAATGGTGCTTGGGAGGAAGGGGGGATGTCAGAATAGCCATCCCTCCCTCCTTCCCATAAAAGACCGAGGGAGGGAAAGCTGGATGAAATGGGCTGGAGGCACTTTTCAGCTAGATTTTATTGAATTTGGGAAGTTTTTAGAGGAGGGAATGGTTCTTCCAAGAGAAGTCTTTTCCCTTCTAAATCTCAGTCAACATCTTGTAGATAGTCATAGTCAATGGGAACCAACTATAAGAGGTCTCCTGGATGTTCTCTCAGGAAGGTTCAGGTCACATGTTTACCTTCATTGGAGGTGTTCTTTACACATAGAACAAGACATGTCTTGTAGGATTCATCAAATTGTTTAGGGGCTCCTCTGATCAATTCCTCCTTCAAGTACTTTCGGACTATTAATTTGGTACCTGTGTGGAAGATGAATTGGAGAGAATAGATGTTGGAGGATGGAATACTACAGTAGAAGCCATACCCTAAAACCATAAACCACAAAGGCTAAGCTAGTTTTTCTTCAAAATGTGCTGAAACCATTCTTATGACTTCATTGGCCAAAGGTACACAACTTCCTGGTAGCCTAAGTACAAAATCCAGCAAAGGACAAAAACCGGGCAAGCTTCTCTCCAGTGGCCAATACAGAGGCAGGAATGCTGCTCCCAACTGAATCAGTGCTGCTGTATTCTTGCTGAATATACTTTCTCTTCTATGTCTACCAAGATATAGTTTCCTTCCTTATCTCTTTTAATTAGATCTATTTTTGCTTTTGCTTGATCTGAGATCAGGATGGCTACCCCTGCTTTTTTTACTTTACCTGAAGCATAATAGATTCTGCTCCAGCCTTTTACCTTTACTCTGTAGGTATCAACTCTTCTTTGGCTAAATCAACCTTTTGTTAATTGTCAGATGGTCTATACATACATAATTTTGTTACATATCTTAATCTGAAACATCAGACTGACCTGCGCCAGTCCCAACACATACAAGACTATTGTGCTTCTCCAGTCCAGAACAGAAGAGGTTCAGACTAGTTGGATGATAAGTGGTGTGAGGGGAGGGAAGGGGTCAGATGTGAAATATGTTGTGGAAGTAGATTTGATTAGACCAGACAACTGACTGGGTATGGAGAATGAGGGAAAGGAGTAGAAGATGACTCCAAGGTTCTGAACCTGATGACTATCACCACAGAAAGAAGGAAGTTAGAAATTAGGATTGTTATGAGACTAAAGAAAATGAATTCTGTTTTAGTCATGTTGAGTTTGACATGGCTAGAAACATCCAGGTATAGAAAGCTAATCAGTCAATAAGCATTTATTAAATGCCTACTAAGTGTGAGGAGCTATCTATTAAATACTGGGACTACAAAGATGAAAGTTCTTACCCCCCAAGGTGCTTATATTCTATCTGGTAAAAAATACAAAGTGAATATCAGTGGAAAAACCTAGCAGCTGGTGACATTTGAGCTGAGTTCTGAAGGAGGCTTAGGTTTCCTGCAAAAGTCAGGAGGTATGGGTAAGTCCAGGTATGGGTAAGAGCTTTTCAGTCATACAGTCAGGAAATCTAATTTTGCATATGAAAAACAGCAGCAAGGCCAGTAAGAAAATTGAACTGTAGCATGCATGAAAAGAAGTAATGTATAAGAAGCCCAGAAAGGCAGGTTGGAGACAGGTTGTGAATAGTTTTAATGCCAAATGGAAAAATATGTGCTTGCTCCGAAAGGCCTTAGGGAGCTTATTTAGCATGATTAGATTTGTGCTTTAGGAATATCACTTTGGCATCTAGCCAATAAGCAACTGGGAACACCCTGGAGTTCCAGAGAGAAATTAATGCTGGATATGGTGATATGGGAGTCATGTGCATAGAAGTGAAAATTGAACATGGGAGGGGAGAAGACTTTTTTCCAAGACAGTACTTAATATGTTCTAGAATTTAGATCTCCTTGATATCTTAATGATGAAGTGCTAGAGAGGGTAGGTGGAAGGCTACCAAAAGAACTTTGCTGACTCTTTTGTTTTGTCCAGAGTTGCCCCCAAATTGGTCAGTCATTGACTTGTGGGGTGGATCCTTGTCTCCTAGATGATTTGAGTGAGTCTCCAGTAAACACTGAGCAAAAACAACGAAGTTGAATCTTTTCTCTTCAGTTGTAAGGAGGAAGGTGTTTCACACCTCGAAGCAAAAAGTCGCTTCTATTATTGCTTGTCCTTTATTTTCAAAGATTTGATATCTAGACTTGCGAGTGAATTGGATTTAAGGGAGGCACAGTAGCACAAAATCATCAGCCTCATTCTCTTGTCCAGAGTCATGAAAATCCATGGCAAGACAAAAGGCAGGGTGACTGGCAATGGCCTAGGATGCAGTAGGGATCTTGGGGTCTAAGACCAAGCTCTCAGGCCTTCACAGCACCTGCTTCAGCAGCCTTCACAGCTTTTGAAAGAAATTGCATTCATCTGCCCATCCCAGTGGGGTGGGGAGGGGGAGGAGAAGAAGTCTTCTCAAACTCAGGTGAGGAATTTGTGTTCTCCAAATCCCCACGTCCCACATGCATTTCTCTCCAGAACTCCAATGCATTACAATTGCTTTTTGTCTGGAAGTCAAAGTGATGGATTTAAGACTTGTTGCTTACCTGAAGCAGGTTTAGCCTGTCTGCATGATGATTTTTGCCAGGATGGGGCCACTATGTTGCACTACAGTTTGTTGAAGATGCAGGTGAAAATTGGGCAGCAGGTGGACACCAAAGGTGGACGAGCAACCCTGAAAAGGGCTTGCAAGCCCTCACTCCAAAGGTGCCAGTCTCCCTGACCACCCCTTATATTCCACATAGCCAAACAGGTGTAAGGAATGAAGTGTTATTCCCTCCCTCCAAGAAAAGCTTTAGGAGCCCCTTAGCTTGATGTGAAAGCAAAGGAGGGGCTCAGCCCACAGGCCCAAGCACGCTTCTTCCTGAGTCACTCCCAGGTGGTGCCCCAGTCAGAGGCAGGCACAGCACCTGGAAGAAGTACCGGGCAAATTCCGGGCCACCCATGGAGGAAAAGGGGAGAGGGCGGGCAAAGAAGACTAAAGACTGATCCTGAAACACCACAATGGCAGGTCAAGAAGGAACTGGAGAAAAGAGTTCTTATACACCCTTAATTTACTCCTTCCTTTCCTTTTCTAGAAAACACAAGGATACTCTGAGTATGTACTTAGAGCTAAGCAGGTCCTTGAAGGAAGAATGGAAGGGAAATTGGTAGGATTTGAGTAATGGTACTTAACATTTTTCAAATCAAATATTGAAACACAGTCAAACAGTGGACTGAGGACTCAAAGGCAGGAAGACTCGGAAGAATTGCCTGGCTGTTTGGCTGGGTAAGTCACTTAAGCTCTCAGTAAGATCTAAAATTCAATGTTTCCAATCTGTAATAGTGGAAGGAGTTTCTGTGCTGGGAATTCTCTACTACACTGATGGAATCCCAGATACACACACACAGAGTTATGTAACATCTCATTTGATTGCTGACTGCATCCTTTCTAGGTAGGCAGGCTGGCAAAGACCACATTGCCCACTTTGCAGATAAAGAAGCAGAAATGCGGACTGTTTCTAAGGAACGGGACTGGTTACTTTCCCCTTTGGCTGTTGTCTTTTAGTGATAAGTCACTTCTTCATTTCAAGGTTCCATGCTGCCTTAGAAACTCATGTTGATTCCAGTCCCTCCTAACACTGGGAACTGTCACATGGAAGCTGGATGGCACCTGTTGAGGATATAGAGGACATTTCTGGTTAGATATTGATTGATTGGATGGATTCTTGAAGCATCTTCCAATTTTTATTTTATTTTTTTATATTTTTATTTTTATTTTAACCCAACACCGAATAAATGTCATATACAAGTTAACAAATTCACAGATTATATAAAAGAAATTTTTTACGATAAAATTCAACCTTTAATTGCCAATTTTTAATTCTTTCTTTAAATCTACACTCTTCTAAAAGAAACCAAGTCAGTCCAAGCAATCTCATTTCGGGAAGAATCCAGACGAAATGTGGTTTGTTTTACCAACACAATTTAGTTGGAAATGTACATGATCTTTTGAGGGCAGGCATCTTCTTCAATCCTATTAAGAGGCTGAGACACTGTTCACGAAGTAGACATCTGCATAATCAGTGACATTGAAATCGAACAAAAAACTTCCAGGTTCCAAGCATCCTTTTTTTCTGTTGTGAATGTTCTTATGTGCGTATATTCTTCTACTAAGATATTCTGGATATTCATCTACTGGATATTCTTCTACTAAGATATTCTGGATATTCATCTGCTAAATGAGGGTATTCCACTTGGGCTCTTTTAAGGTACAGGGAGGTGAAGTCATTTGCTCAGTCATAGTCATTAAGTATCTGAAGCACAAGTTAAACACAAGATTTGCAGATTCCATGTCTGGTACTCTATTCACTGTACACAGCAACAGCAAGATTATGTGATGATCAACTCTGATGGACTTTGCTCTATTAAACACTGAGATGATTCAGGCCAGTTACAATAGACTTGTGATGGAAAAAACCATCTGCACCCAGAGAGAGAACTGTGGGGACTGAGTGTGGATCACAACATAGTAATTTTTTTTTTGGTTGAGGCAATTGGGGTTAAATGATTTGCTCAGGGTCACACAGCTAGAAAGTATTAAGTGTCTTAATACTTAATAATTAAGTTTTCCAAGGATGAATGTTGAAAGCTATACATATATTTTGAAAATAAAAAGCTAAAAAAAAAGGTAGGATGTACTTATATGACAAATATGGAAATATGTTTAAAAGAATTGCACATAACCCTCTTTGTAGTGGCCAGAAACTGGAAACTGAGGGGATGCCCATCAATTGGAGAACGGCTGATTAAATACGGTATATGAATATTATGGAATATTATTGCTCTGTAAGAAATGACCAGCAGGAGGAATACAGAGAGGCTTGGAGAGACTTACATCAACTGGTGCCAAGTGAAATGAGAAGGACCAGGAGATCATTATATACTTCAACAACAATACTATATGATGATCAATTCTGATGGATGTGGCCCTCTTCAACAATGAGATGAACCAAATCAATTCCAATAGAGCAGTAATGAACTGAACCAGCTACACCCAGTGAAAGAACTCTAAGAGATGACTATGAATCACTACATAGAACTCCCAATCCCTCTATTTTTGTCCGCCTGCATTTTTTATTTCCTTCACAGGATAATTGTACATTGTTTCAAAGTCCGATTCTTTTTGTACAGCAAAACACTGTTTGGACATGTATACATAGTGTTTGATTTATACTTTAACATGATTTAGCATGTATTGGTCAGCCTGCCATGGGGGTGGGAGGGAAGGAGGGGAAAGGTTGGAGCAGGGGGTTTGGCAATTGTCAATGTTGTAAAATTACCCATGCATATATCTGGTAAATAAAAACTAATAAAAAAAATAGGTTTGAAAAGTACAAATATTATTTCATTTTGTCTTTACAACAAACATGTACATTATTATTATCCCCATTTTATAGATGAAGAAACAGAGGCTAAGAAAGGTTAAGAGGCTTGCCAAAGGTCACACAATTAATAAATAAATTTTTGAAGCAGGAAAAAAAAACAAATGCTGGAAATTATCTTTACATATATTTGGAAAATAAGATACTACTAAAAAGTCTAAAAAAGAAGAAGAAATAGGATGTACTTCCACACCCTCCCCCTTTTCCTTGCCAAGAGAGGGCAATTAGGGTAAGCTCCATGGTAAAAGTTTTTAGACTGTTAGGAAGTTCAAGTCTATTCTGACCTGACAGGCCCTGTGAGCTCTAGACCAAACCAGTTACTATCCAGCCATCCCAGGACTTTATCTGAGACCTGGAATAACCCTGATCAAGGGGTAAGGGAGGGTGGGGTGCCCTTTGCCTAGCAAACACCAGCAACTTTATAAGAGTTGGAAGAGTACTTTGAAGGGTGAGGCATGGGATGACAAGATGACTAGATGTTCTCTATTAAACAGCCCAGGAAAATGGAGTGGCCAAAGTCCACATACTGGAAAGAAGCTGCACAGAGAATCAGGACACTTAGATCTTACACTCATAGTTTTAAACTGGAAAGGACGTCAGAGGCCAGCTAGTCCAACCATGGCATTTTTCAGATGAGGAAATGGACAGAAAAAGGAAAAGTATGGATGTCTATAGTCACACAAATAGTAGGTAGAAGAACCAGTATTCAGGTCCTGGCCCAGACTCTGCATGTCAGCCCTCTCCTTCCTCCCCACCCTGCCAAACCCTTAGGTCTGACCAAACTAGCTCTCTTGTTCATACATGGTCCATCTATGGGCCTTTCTACTGGCTGACTTCATGGATACAATGTAAATCAAAACAACTTTTTAAAGAAATGTATTTTATTTCCATTTACAGTTATATAGTATAACAATTTTTAACATGCTTTTTAAAAAAAATAGTTTTGAGTTCCAAATTCTATCCCTCCCTCCCCTCTCTTTTCCTGAGATGGCAAGCAATCAGATATAAGTTATATATACATGCAATCATATAAAATATTTCCAAATTAATCATTTGTACAAGAAGACTGGAATAAAAGAAAAAGGATGAAAGAAAGAAAATGTAAAATAGCTTGCTTCAGTGTGTATTCAAACAATATCAGTTCTTTCTCTGGAGGCAGATAGTATGCTTCATCATTAGTCCTTTCAGATTTTCTTGGATCATCCTATTGCTGAGAATAGCTGTTATTCACAGTTCTTCATCAAACAATATTGCTGTTACTGTGTAGAATGTTCTCCTGGTTCTATCAGTTCTAAATTTCCTGGTCTCATATCAGTTCATATAAATCTTTCTAGGTTTTTCTGAAAATATTCTGTTTGCCACATCTTATAACAATAATATTCTATTACAAAAATTTTGTTTAGCCGGCTATTCCTCAATTGATGGGCATCTTCAATTTCCAGTTATTATTTTTAAAAGTTGTTATTTTAAAAACTGCTATAAATATTTTTGTACAAATGGTCCTTTCCCCTCTTTTTGATGTGCTTGGGATATAGAACTAGCAGTGCTATCAAAGGGTATGCAAAATTTTGCAGCTCTTTAGTCATAGTTCCAAATTGCTCTCCAGAACGGTTGAATTAGCTCACAACTTCACCAACAGTGCATTAGTCCCAATTTTCCCATATCCCCTCTAACATTCATCATTTTTATTTTATTTTTTTTGCCATATTAACCAATCTGATAGGTATGAGGTGTTACCTCAGAATTGTTTTAATTTGCATTTCTTTAATCAATAAGGATTAAAGCATTTTTCATATTGCTATAGATAAATTTGATTTCTTTGACAGCTGACTTCATATCCTTTGACCATTTATTAATTGGGGAATTACTTGTATTTTTATAAATTAGACTCAGTTCTCTTATATATTTGAAAATGAAGTCTATCAGAAACATCTGTTGTAAGAAAAATTCTCCCAGTTTTCTACTTTTCTTATGATTTTGGTTGCATTGGTTTTATTTGTGTAAAACCTTTTTAATTTTATAGAGTAAAAAGATCATAAATTCTTCCTTTATCCATAGATTTAACATATAAACTATTACTTGCTCTCCTAATTTGCTTATGTGGATCTTTAAGTGTAAATCATATATGCATTTTGACCTTATCTTGGTATATGAACAAAGTATTTTTCCCCTCTGAGGCAATTGGGGTTAAGTGGCTCGCCCAGGGTCACACAGCCAGGAAATGGTAAGTGTCTGAGGTTAGATTTGAATTTAGGTCCTCCTGATTTCAGGGCTGGTGCTCTCTCCCCTGTACCACCTAACTGCCCTAACAAAGTAACTTTTAAAACAAAACTTTTATTTTATTTATTTATTTTTAATTTTATAATTATAATAATTTTTTTTGACAGTACATATGCGATGGATAACTTTTTTTTTACAGCATTATCCCTTGTACTCACTTCTTTTCCGAATTTTCCCTTCCCTCCCTCTCCCCTCTCCCCTAGATGACAGGAAATTCCATACATGTTAAATGAAAACAAAACTTTTATAATAAATATGTACCAAACAAATTCACGTACTGATCATCTCCAAAAACATTTCTTTGTGCAGCTTGAACTCATCCTCTGTCAAAAATCAGATGTGCTTCATCATCAGTCTGTACTTGGTCACTCATTGGTGACAGTGCTGAGGTCTCAGAGTATCTTCTCATGATATTACAGGATAAAAACTGTTCTCTGCAGTGAAAGTGGCCCATAATAAGGGTATAATTAGAGGATTACTCTACCAAATAATACTTGAGCTAAATGGGACATAGAAAAAGAATTGAAAACAGAATTGGTAGGATTTGGATAATGAATGTTCCCTCCCCTCATTTCTGTCTTTTGGAATCTCTTAACTGCCTTTGAGGTTTGATTCAAGCCCCACATTCCATATGAGACCTTTCTCCCTTTTGCTAGTGCTCTCCCCTCCCCAAATCACCTTTTGTGATCTCCTTTGTGTACGTGTACAGGATGTCCCAAAAGTCTCAGGGTACTGTGATGTGCCTTTATAGGCACATGCTGTCTCCTCTGATAGACTGCTCATTGAGGGTGGGAACTGTTTTCCTTTCTGTTTTTGGATCTCCAGAATTTAGCACAGTGCTTAGCATCCACAGAGTAGACATTTAATAAATGCTTGATAATTAATTAAGTAATTCTAAGCAATTCACTTCCTTCTAGGGCCTTAGTTTCCTCAATTGTGAAATGAGGTTAAGTTTTTGGGGTTCCAAGGAGGAAAGAAAGAAAGGGGAAAAAAAGGAAGGAAGGAAGGAAGGAAGGAAGGAAGGAAGGAAGGAAGGAAGGAAGGAAGGAAGGAAGGAAGGAAGGAAGGAAGGAAGGAAGGAAGGAAGGAAGGAAGGAAGGAAGGAAGGAAGGAAAGGAAAGTGGGAGAGAGGGAGGGAAAGGAAAAAGGAGAGAGGGAAGAAGGATGAGATAAAAAAGAAAGGAAAAGAAAGGAACAAAGGAAGGAAGGAAGAAAAAAATGTCTTGTTGCTGAGGGTTGTTGAAATGAGAATTAAATTCAGGGGAAAGCTGAGGGATTTCCTTCTATAGGTATATAATCCCTGTATTTCCAACAATTTAGGCAAATCTTCGGTTTCAGGAAGATGGATTAGCCCTTTGACATTTACTAGCTGTGTGAATTTCCTGACATTTCACCTGCCTGTGACTCAGTTTTGAACTCGGTAATAAGGGGTTGGACTAGATGATCTTTGAACTCCGTTTCCTGCTCTTTCTGATATTTTATAATTCTTCTGTGATGTCATCCCCAGGATTATATTAAATAATGTTTGTAAAACAATTTGTAAATTGCACAGTGCAGATACTCTGTCTTTTTCCTTTTCCTCTTCCTTTCCTTCTCTCATCTTCCTATCTTTTCTCCTTCTTTTCACCTTTTCCCCCTTCTCCTATCTCCCTTCTCTCTTTTCCTCCCCTTTTTCTTCCCTTCTGTTTTTCTTTTTCCTTCCCTTCCCTTCTCTCCTCTTCCCTTCCCTTCTCTCCTCTTCCCTTCCTTCCCTTCTCTCCTCTTCCCTTCCTTCCCCTTCTCGATCCTCCTCCTTTCTTTTCCTCTCCTTTCTCATTAAACTATATCAGAAGTTCTCAAAGGTGGTCCTAGCACTCCTAAGGGTCCCTGATATCCTTCCAAAGGGTCTGAGAGTTCAAAACTGGATTAGTAAAAATGTTCATAGTAAGTATTGAGATTTAGTTCCCTTTTTTCACTTTTATTATCTCAAAAGTATAACAGTGGAATTTTTCAAATTCTATATTGCAATTAACCTTCAAGAAATTACCATTCATCTAATTTTGATGTAGCATCAAAAGATAATATTCACAATTATCTGAAATGGCTACTAAAAATTCTTTCCTTTTTCCAATTTTATATTTATATGAGTCCTGATTTTTTTCATATGCTTCAACCAAAACAATATATCACAACAGACTGAATGCAGAAGGGATGAGAATCCAGCCATCTTCTATCAGTCATTAAAGAGACTTGCAAAAAATTATGTAAAATAATGCTACCCTTCTCAATAAATTATTTTTTGTTTTAGAAAATACAGTTTTAATAAAATTATTTTACTTATTATTGCATTTATTTATTTTGCTGAGGTAAGTGGGGTTAAGTGACTTGCCCAGGGTCAGACAACTAGGCAGTATTAAGTGTCTGAGTTAGACTCAGGTTCTCACTTCAGGAAGGGTATTTTATCCACTGTGCCATCTAGCTGCTGTTGGGTTTATTATTTTAAAGAGTTAATAAATAAATATTTTAACTTTTATCAGTTTTATCAGTTTTAATTTTAAATCAGGTTAGCCAATTAATCATAATCCACATAAACGAAAGTTCTCTGAGGTCCTTAATAATTTTTAAGAGTGTAAGGGGGCCTTTGAGAACCACAGGTCTGTGTAATTCCCCCTGTCATTTCTGGGGCTGTCCAGCAGATGGTGCTGCCTAATAGAGCTGGAAATCCTCTCTGCTCTTGTTAAGCAGCTTCAGTCACCCCATCTCTTGGGGGAGCCAGAAAGTGGAAGGAGGGAAGCAGTTCCTCTAGGGCCCTCCCAGTGGGTCAGACATGAAACCAAGGGGAGAGGTGATGCCGGCCCACCCAGTCAATCAAGCTCAGAAGCTGATCGTGGAAATGCTGGACTGAGAGTCAGGAGCCCTTGAGCCTACTTCTGGTTACATCACCACTGACTGTGTGATCTTGAGCAAGCAATCCCCTTCTCTGGCTCAGGTTCTTCCTCCATTAGATGAGGCGGTTGGGGACTGACCGATCCAGGGTCCCCCTGGAGCCCTGATATTCCAATGGTCTATGAATTCTGAGACAGCTTCCGTCTGTACTTGGAGCCCTGCTGAGGGCAAACAGCTCCTCAGTGTCTGAACTGACCGTCCCCCTCCTGGGTAATGACCTTCTTTCCAGATGTGTGGAACCAGCAGAAATCCTGAATGTCTCTGTCCTGGCTGGGCTGGGTTAGTAAAAATATCACATACTTGGAGAACCATAAAGTATTTTCACATCTGTTTTTTCATTTGTTCTTATGACAAGCCCATGAGGTTGGCAAGGCAGGAGTTTTTATCCCCATTTTATAGAGACCCAGAGAGGAGGAAACCCAGGAGTTTCTGATCAGTCTCATAGCAGGGCCAAGAATATTAGCCACGTCCCTTTTCTCTGCTCCAGTGCTCTAGCTACTGGACCAGGCTTCCTCTCTTCCTGCATTATGTAGAGTTCCCAGGGAGGAGCAGTGAAAGTGGCTGATCTTAAACTTCTTGGGAAAAGTCAATAGAAAAATGCCAAGCAGCAATGATAATGATTGTGAGATTAGACAGAAGCACTGAAAGGAAGTCAAAGGAGCTGTGGATTCTAGCCTTAAGAGTCAGATTGCCACAGAAAGAGGATGACAAAGGAAGACATGAAGAATTAAGGCAAGGAAGGAAGGAGATAGTGGGAATGCATGAAGGAAGGCCTTTGGATTAGCATATGCCTCCTTGGGTATCCTTCTCCAGGCAGCACAAAGCTAAAGCTTTCAAAGAACCAGGAATCACTTTTCTTCCTGTCTTGCCCTATTTTTGTCATAGTTTCTCTCCCTCGCATCCTTAGGAAATGCAGACTTTCTGATTGGTCATTCTCCAAGTTCAAATATTTCTATGGGTCAACTGAGTTAGTGGAAAAATACTTTGAGAAAAGGAGCTTGAGAGGCTCTCTGACTATTAAACTCTTTGCATATAAAGAGGGCAGGATCATATCAATGTAACTAACCCAGAGCTTTTCTGGGAGTTTAGAACCATAGTGTTAGAACTGGAAGGGAGCTCAGAATATGGAAAAGAAGAACATAAAGCAGAGGATGTTAGAACTGGAAGGGAGCTCAGAATATGGCAAGGTAGAACACAGAACAGAGGATGTTAGAACTGGAAGGGAGCTCAGAATATGGAAAGGTAGAACACAGAACAGAGGATGTTAGAACTGGAAGGGAGCTCAGAATATGGAAAAGAAGAACATAAAGCAGAGGATGTTAGAACTGGAAGGGAGCTCAGAATATGGCAAGGTAGAACACAGAACAGAGGATGTTAGAACTGGAAGGGAGCTCAGAATATGGAAAGGTAGAACACAGAACAGAGGATGTTAGAACTGGAAGGGAGCTCAGAATATGGCAAGGAAGAACACAGAACAGAGGATGTTAGAACTGGAAGGGAGCTCAGAATATGGAAAGGTAGAACACAGAACAGAGGATGTTAGAACTGGAAGGGAGCTCAGAATATGGAAAGGTAGAACACAGAACAGAGGATGTTAGAACTGGAAGGGAGCTCAGAATATGGAAAGGTAGAACACAGAACAGAGGATGTTAGAACAGGAAGGGAGCTCAGAATATGGAAAGGTAGAACACAGAACAGAGGATGTTAGAACTGGAAGGGAGCTCAGAATATGGAAAGGTAGAACACAGAACAGAGGATGTTAGAACTGGAAGGGAGCTCAGAATATGGAAAGGTAGAACACAGAACAGAGGATGTTAGAACTGGAAGGGAGCTCAGAATATGGCAAGGAAGAACACAGAACAGAGGATGTTAGAACTGGAAGGGAGCTCAGAATATGGAAAGGTAGAACACAGAACAGAGGATGTTAGAACTGGAAGGGAGCTCAGAATATGGAAAGGTAGAACACAGAACAGAGGATGTTAGAACTGGAAGGGAGCTCAGAATATGGAAAGGTAGAACACAGAACAGAGGATGTTAGAACTGGAAGGGAGCTCAGAATATGGAAAGGTAGAACACAGAACAGAGGATGTTAGAACTGGAAGGGAGCTCAGAATATGGCAAGGAAGAACACAGAACAGAGGATGTTAGAACTGGAAGGGAGCTCAGAATATGGAAAGGTAGAACACAGAACAGAGGATGTTAGAACTGGAAGGGAGCTCAGAATATGGAAAGGTAGAACACAGAACAGAGGATGTTAGAACTGGAAGGGAGCTCAGAATATGGAAAGGTAGAACACAGAACAGAGGATGTTAGAACTGGAAGGGAGCTCAGAATATGGAAAGGTAGAACACAGAACAGAGGATGTTAGAACTGGAAGGGAGCTCAGAGAAAATCATGGCTAATCCTAAATTTTACAGTTGAATAATTTACTGGTTTAAAGAAGACAAAATGCTACAATGGAAAATGTCAGATCTGGGGTCAGATCTGGCTTTAAATCTTGCCTTAGATACTCACTTCTATGACCTTAGCTAAGTCATTTAAGTTGCATAAGAACCATTTTTATTATCTGTAAATCGAGCTCATTGGATTAGATGACCTCTAAGTTTCTTTCTAGCTCTTGATCTATGAACATACCTATGAAACGAATATCCCAAAGTCAGGTAATGAAGTGGTGGATGAACTAAGATCTGAAAACTTATCTACCGATGTGTTGTTCATTCATTTCAGTCAAATCTGAGTCTTTGTGGCCCATTTGGCATGTTAATGGCAAAGATACTGGAGTGCTTTGTCATTTCCTTCTCTAGCTCATTTTACAAATGAGGAAACTGAGGCAAACAAGTTAAGTGACTTGCCCACGATCACACTACTAGTAAATGTCTAAGGCCACATTTAAATTCAGGCCTCACTCCAGGTCTGGCATTCAATCCACTGTGCCACTTACTTGCCCTATATTCCCTAATGCCCAACTTAGATCAGACCCTATCTCCACTTTAGAGTTAATATTATTATTCCCTTTTTGTGCTTTCAGATTGCCTACTCTCAGTCAGGAGTTATTAGCCTATGATTTCTTCCCAGCTCTTCAAGGGGATGGAAAGAGTAAATGAGACCAAATTCCTGAAGTGCTTTTAGCTTCTTAAGAGAAAAGAAAAAAGACCATGAAGGAAACAAGCTGGAGTGGTAAGTGGGTAAGAAAAAACACCCACTGGCAGAATTCCTGGGTTGATGAATGACTGGAGCCTGGAATTATTGCTTGAGAAGGGAAAGAGTACTGTGTCAACACTAGGTCTTGCTTTTGGATTGTCATTAGCCATCATCATCGTCATCAATATTTATCAAATGCCCACATATGTTCAATATAGCAATGTTATAGAACAAAAGACACATGGTGTCTGCCTTCCACAGTTCACAACCACTTAGAGACTAGAAGAACAATGCACAATTTTTTTTTCTTTCTTTGTTTTGGGGGTGGGTGGGTGGGTGATGATGGTATATATGTAGTATGGCTATATGCCTATCGTATGTACTGTGTCAGGCACAGTGCTATGCATTTTTAAAAAATATTATCTCATTTGATCCTCACAGAAATTTTGGATGATATGGATTACTATCCCCATTTACAGTTGAAAAAACTGAGGTGAACAGAGAGCAAGTGATTAACTCAGATCATTTCCATTCCAGGATTCTGTATCCTCTGCACCACTAACTCCCTTGGTAGGTATGGTGTGGTAAAAGTTAGGGGATAAATGGATAGATTGGTATATGAAAAAGAGAGCTTCCTATGTGCAGGCACTGTGCTAAGTGCTCAAATGTTATCCCAGCTGATCCTGCCCTGGAAGGCAGATGCTATTATATCCCTAAATTATAAATGAGGAAACTGATCCAGAAGTTAAGTGACTTGCCCCAGGTCACACAAGTAATAAATGTCTGAGTCTGGATTTGGACTGGGGTGTTCCTGGCTCCGGGTCCAGCACTCTGAGTACTAGAGGGCCACTTAACTGCCATGGCCAAGAAATGGAGATAGAATAAAAAAAACGACTAGCAGGATGATTTCAGAGAGGACAGGAGAGACTTACATGAACTGGTGCTAAGTGAAATGAGCAGGACCAGGAGATCATTATACACAGCAATAGCAAAATTATATGATGATCAATTCTGATGGACGTGACTCTTTTCAACAATGAGATGATCCAGGCAAGTTCCAATGATCTTGTGATGGAGAGAGCCATCTGCACCCAGAAAGAGGCCTGTGGGAACTGAGTGTGGATCACAACATAGTATTTTCACTCTTTCTGCTTGCTTGCATTTTATTTTTTCTCATTTTTTTCCCTTTTGATCTGATTTTTCTTGTGCAGCATGATAATTGTATAAATATATATGCATATATTGGATTTAACATATATTTTTACAATGTTTAACATATATTGGAATACTTGCCATGTAGGGGAAGGAGTGGGGGAAGGCAGGGAACAATTGGAACATAAGGTTTTGCAAGGCTTAAGGTTGAAAAATTATCCATGTATATGTTGAAAATTAAAAAGCTTTAATCATATATATATATATATATATACACAAAGCAAAAAAAATTTTTTTTTTAAATTTTTTATTTTATTTTATAATTATAACATTTTTTGACAGTACATATGCATGGGTAATTTTTTTACAACATTATCCCTTGCACTTACTTCTATTCAGATTTTTTCCCTTCCTCCCCCAACCCCCTCCCCCTGATGGCAAGCAGTCTTATATATGTTAAATATATTACAGTATAATTTAGATACAATATATGTGTGTAGAACCGAATTTTTTGTTGCACAGGAAGAATTGGATTCAGAAGGTAAAAATAACAGTTTACATTCATTTCCCAGTCCTTTTCTGGATGTAGCTGGTTCTGTCCATCATTAATCAATTGGAATTGGATTAGCTCTTCTCTATGTTGAAGAAATCCACTTCCATCAGCATACATCCTCGTACAGTATCATTGTTGAAGTGTATAATGATCTTCTGGTTCTGCTCGTTTCACTCAGCATCAGTTGATGTAAGTCTCTCCAAGCCTCTCTGTATTTCTCCTGTTGGTCATTTCTTATAGAACAGTAATATTCCATAACATTCATATACCATAGTTTACCCAACCATTCTCCAATTGATGGACATCCATTCATCTTCCAGCTTCTAGCCACTATGAAAAGGGCTGCCACAAACATTTTGGCACATACAGGACCCTTTCCCTTCTCTAATAGTTCCTTGGGGTATAAGCCCAGTAGTAGTATGGTATGCACAAAGGGTATGCACATTTTGATAACTTTTTGGGCATAATTCCAGATTGCTCTCCAGAATGGTTGGATTCTTTCACAACTCCACCAACAATGCATCAGTGTCCCAGTTTTCCCACAGCCCCTCCAACATTCATCGTTATTTGTTCCTGTCATTTTAGCCAATCTGACAGGTGTGTAATGATACCTCAGAGTTGTCTTAATTTGCATTTCTCTGATCAATAGTGATTTGGAACACTCTTTCATATGAGTGGAAATAGTTTTAATTTCATCATCTGAAAATTGTCTGTTCATATCCTTTGACCATTTATCAATTGGAGAATGGCTTGATTTCTTATAAATTAAAGTCAATTCTCTGTATATTTTGGAGATGAGGCCTTTATCAGAACCTTTAACTGTAAAAATTTTTTCCCAATTTGTTACTTCCCTTCTAATCTTGTTTGCATTAGTTTTGTTTGTGCAGAAACTTTTTAATTTGGTGTAATCAAAATGTTCTATTTTGTGATCAATAATGGTCTCTAGTTCTCCCTTGGACACAAACTCCTTCCTCCTCCACAAGTCTGAGAGGTAAACCATCCCATGTTCCTCCAATTTATTTATGATTTCGTTCTTTATGCCTAAATCTTGGACCCATTTTGATCTAATCTTAGTATGTGGTGTTAAATGTGGGTCCATGCCTAGTTTCTGCCATACTAATTTCCAGTTTTCCCAGCAGTTTTTGTTAAATAATGAATTCTTATCCCAAAATTTGGGATCTTTGGGTTTGTCAAAGATTAGATTGCTATTTTTATTCACTATCTTGTCCTGTGAACCTAACCTATGCCACTGATCAACTAGTCTATTTCTTAGCCAATACCAAATGGTTTTGGTGACTGTTGCTTTATAATATAGCTTTAAATCAGGTACACTTAGACCACCTTCCTCTGACTTTTTTTTCATTAGTTCCCTTGCAATTCTCGACCTTTTATTCTTCCATATGAATTTTGTTGTTATTTTTTCTAGGTCATTAAAATAGTTTCTTGGGAGTCTGATTGGTATAGCACTAAATAAATAGATTAGTTTGGGGAGTATTGTCATCTTTATTATATTCGCTCGGCCTATCCAAGAACATTGAATGTCTTTCCAATTATTTAAATCTGACTTTATTTTTGTGGCAAGTGTTTTGTAATTTTGCTCATATAATTCCTGACTCTCCTTTGGTAGATATATTCCCAAATATTTGATACTATCGACTGTTATTTTGAATGGAATTTCTCTTTGTATCTCTTGCTGTTGGATTGTGTTGGTAATGTATAAAAATCCTGAGGATTTATGTGGATTTATTTTGTATCCTGCGACTTTGCTAAAATTCTGAATTATTTCTAATAGCTTTTTAGCAGAGTCTTTGGGGTTCTCTAAGTATACCATCATGTCATCTGCGAAAAGTGACAATTTGATTTCTTCATTTCCTACTCTAATTCCTTGGATCTCTTTCTCGGCTCTTATTGCCAAGGCTAGAGTTTCTAGTACTATATTGAATAGTAATGGTGATAGTGGGCAACCTTGTTTCACTCCTGATCTTACAGGGAAAGGTTCTAGTTTATCACCATTACATATGATGTTTACTGAAGGTTTTAAATATATGCTCCTTATTATTTTAAGGAATAGTCCATTTATTCCTATACTCTCAAGCGTTTTTAGTAGGAATGGATGTTGGATTTTATCAAATGCCTTTTCTGCATCTATTGAGATGATCATATGGTTTTTATTAATTTGATTATTAATATGGTCAATTATACTAATAGTTTTCCTAATATTAAACCATCCCTGCATTCCTGGTATAAATCCCACTTGGGCATAGTGTATTATCCTGGGGATGATTTTCTGAAGTCTATTTGCTAATATCTTATTTAAGATTTTAGCATCAATATTCATTAAGGAAATTGGTCTATAGTTTTCTTTCTCAGTTTTCGATCTACCTGGTTTAGGTATCAGTACCATGTCTGTGTCATAGAAGGAATTTGGTAGGACTCCTTCAATCCCTATTTTTTCAAATAGTTTACATAGCATTGGAGTTAGTTGTTCTTTAAATGTTTGGTAGAATTCACCTGTAAATCCATCTGGTCCTGGAGACTTTTTCTTAGGAAGTTGGTTAATAGCTTGGTCTATTTCTTTTTCTGAGATGGGACTATTTAAACTACTTACTTCTTCCTCTGTTAATCTGGGCAAGCTATATTTTTGAAGGTATTCTTCCATTTCATTTAAGTTATCGAATTTATCGGCATAAAGTTGAGCAAAGTAGCTCCTAACTATTGTTCTAATTTCCTCTTCATTAGTGGTGAGTTCACCCTTTTCATTTTCAAGACTATCAATTTGCTTTTTCTCTTTCCTTTTTTTAATCAGGTTTACTAAGGGTTTGTCTATTTTGTTGGTTTTTTCATAAAACCAACTCTTAGTTTTATTAATTAATTCAATAGTTTTTTTACTTTCAATTTTATTAATCTCACCTTTTATTTTTTGAATTTCAAGTTTTGTGTTTGTCTGGGGGTTTTTAATTTGTTCCTTTTCTAGCAATTTTAGTTGTAAACCCAATTCGTTGGCCCTCTCTTTCTCTATTTTATGCAGGTAGGCCTGTAGAGATATAAAACTTCCCCTAATTACTGCTTTGGCTGTATCCCACACATTTTGGTATGATGTCTCATTATTGTCATTTTCTTGGGTGAAGTTATTAATTATGTCTATGATTTGCTGTTTTACCCAATCATTCTTTAGTATAAGATTATTTAGTTTCCAATTATTTTTTGGTCTATTTTCCCCTGGCTTTTTATTAAATGTTATTTTGATTGCATTATGGTCTGAAAAGGATGCATTTACTATTTCTGCCTTACTGCATTTGATTTTGAGGTTTTTATGCCCTAGTATATGATCAATTTTTGTATAGGTTCCATGAACTGCTGAGAAGAAAGTATATTCCTTTCTGTCTCCATTTAGCTTTCGCCAAAGATCTATCATATCAAACTTTTCTAGTATTCTATTTACCTCTTTGACTTCTTTCTTATTTATTTTGTGGTTTGATTTATCTAATTCTGAGAGTGCAAGGTTGAGATCTCCCGCTATTATAGTTTTGCTATCTATTTCCTCTTGCAGCTCTCTTAATTTCTCTTTTAAGAATTTAGATGCTGCACCACTTGGTGCATACATGTTTAATATTGATACTGCTTCACTATTGATGCTTCCCTTTAGCAGGATATAATGCCCTTCCTTATCTCTTTTAATTAGATCAATTTTTGTTTTTGCTTGATCTGAGATGAGGATGGCTACTCCTGCTTTTTTGGTTTTGCCTGAAGCATAATAGATTCTGCTCCACCCTTTTACTTTTAGTTTGAATGTCTCATCCTGTTTCAGGTGTGTTTCCTGTAAACAACATATAGTAGGATTCTGACTTTTAATCCAGTCTGCTAACTGCTTCCTCTTTATGAGGCAGTTTGCCCCATTCACATTTATGGTTAGAAGGACTAATTCTATATTGCTTGCCATCCTATTAACCCCTGCTTATGCTTTTCCCCTTTCCTTCCCTTTTACCCTCCTATCCAGTATTAAACTGGTAAACACCACTTGCTTTTCACAGCCCTCCCTTTTTAGGATCCCTCCCCCACCTTAAAGATCCTCCCCTTATTTTACCCCTTTTCCTCGAAATTACTGTATTCCCTTCCCCTTAGCTTACTCCTTCCCTTTCACTTTTCAATGAAGTGGAAGAAGTTTCACCATAAATCGAATATGTCTATTGATACACGCTATGTTCATCTCCCTCCTTTCTTTCTCTCAGATATAATAGGTTACCTTTGCCTCTTCATGAGATGTAGTACCACCACTTTGTACTTTTTTATGATATAATCTCCTTTCCACCTCTATTTTCTAAGACAAATTGTACATATGTTCTTTACATATTTTTTTGACAGAAGTATAGTTCTCAAGATTTCTTTTTACCTTTTTTAGAAGTCTCTTGAGTTCTGTATTTGAAGATCAAACCTCTTATGTAGGTCTGGTTTTTTCATCAAAAATAGATGGAATTCATTTATTTCGTTAAATGTCCATCTTCTTCCCTGGAAAACGATGCTCATTCTTGCTGGGTAAGTTATTCTTGGCTGCATACCAAGTTCCTTAGCCTTTCGGAATATCATGTTCCAGGCCCTGCGTTCTTTTAATGTGGACGCTGCTAGATCCTGTGTTATCCTTATTGTGGATCCTCCATATCTGAATTGTTTTTTTCTAGCAGCTTCCAATATCTTTTCCTTTGTCTGATGGTTCTTGAACTTGGCCACTATATTTCTTGGCGTTTTGATTTTAGGGTCCCTTTCAGTAGGTGATCGATGAATTTTCTCAATGTCTATTTTACCCTCTGAAAAAATTTTTTTTTAAAAAGAAAGAAATGGAGATTGAAATAAATCTTGGAGGGAGCAAATGCTCAAGTTGATACAATGGAAAGAATGCTACATTTGAAGTAAAGATCTGGGTTCAAATCCCATTTGTATCATTTACTGTCTGTTTGATCTTGTGTAAGTCGTTAAACATCGCTAGGTCTAGAAGGGAAGACCAGTTTCTTTATCTAGAATGAGGGAGCTAGACTATGGCCTTCAAGAACACTTCCAGCTCTAAATATTTGTTCCTTTGAACTTTTGCTGTGCTAGGAGAATGAGAACTGAGTCCCCCACTTCAGGCTTGATGGATGAAAGTTCCCTAGCTCCTCTACTCCTCAGCAGCACTCTCAGGAAAAAATTCCATCTTCACCCCTATGACTTAGGAAGCAACTATTCACAACTTAAATTTTTTTAAAAAGATGCCCTATTTTCTGACAGTCTTGGCCAATAGAGACAGCTGATGCATATTGTGTCCAACTCTTCCTGACCTCATTTGGGTTTTTCTTGGCAAAGATACTGGAGTGCTTTCCATTTCCTTCTCCAGCTTATTTTACAGATGAGGAAATTGAGGCAGGTAGATGAAGTGACTTTTCCAGGGTCACGTAGCTAGTGAGTATCTGAGGCTAAGCCCATTGTTCTAGCCATAGACCTACCCGCTACTCCAAGCTAGTCTAAACACTGAAACTGTGATCTGATGTGCTGAAGAGAAGGCTCTGAAAGGTGGGAAAGTCTCCACCCTCCTCAGGCTTTTATCCCAAATTAAATCTCTTTAAGCACTTCAGTCTCTTCCATTCAACTAAAAGTGTATAAAACTCTAAAGTTTATCTAATGATTGACCAATATTATTTCCTTTGATCCTCTTGACACACCCTGTAAGGCACTATTATCTCCATTATACAGATGAGGAAACTGAGGCAATTTGCAAACTGTCACTTAATAAGTGTCAGAAGTGGAATCTGAACTCAGCTCTTCCTTGAAAAAATTATTTTTAGTTTGACAAACACCAGTTAAGATGCATTTCCATATACAGAACAGATCAGAAACAAGGCCTTCATATATACAGACAGGAATCTGTCCAGCTTGCTTCCCACTACAAGTATATACGAGTATTAATCTATTTAATATGTTATTTTCAAAACTGTCCTGCTTACCTGTGTTTCCTACCACTCTTCCTTTTCCTCTATTATGTATATTTTTAAAAATGCTTCAATGACTCTCTTTTCTTACTTTTCTTTTTTCATTTTGATAACTATTCCTAGCCTTTTCTTCTTCAGTCCTTCTCCCCATTTGAAAAAAAAAAAAAAAGAATACTCTAATACCTTTATACCAGCATATTTAGTAAAAACAAAACAAAACAAACAAAAAAAAACTAAACTAAAAACTAAAAAAACAAACCAAAAAACCCAAATCCCTACATAGTCCTCTTTGGAAAATACTGTTTTTTATGCTTCATTCTGCACCTTAAGGTCATCACCTCACTGTCAGAATCCAAGTCTTCGTCACTCCCAAGTTCAATGACTGAGTATTTTCCACTGCTGGCCCTTGGCTCCCTTTAAAATCGTCCAGTTCCACTTCAACTCTTCGCTTCCCCTGGATTTCCGCAAATGGACATCCTGCTCTAGAGAACTGGACCTGTATTCCCGTCTTCCTTTCGCCTTTCCTCCCTCCTTTTCCTGAGTATATGATGGGAGATATTTGGGAAAAGGTCAGTACCCAGATGCCCAAGGAAGGAAGTGCTGATGCTGCACATTCTCTTCAGCAATAATATTTGTCATGGGAAAAGATGATGGGAACAACTCAGAGACCCGAGACTGGGTCTGACCGATGCTCCTGTAGTGGAAGTAGCCTTCCTTCTCCTTGCTGACCTGCCAGGTCCCCTCCCAGCCTCTTCCTACACCCACCTCTGGGCCATAGCAGGGGGGCTGAGCATCGGCAAGGTTTGTTCACCCTAACCCTTCAGCCTTCTTCCTGCTCAGTAAATTGTGGTTTTAGCACATCCTCTTTCTGCTACTGCTTCTCAGCTTTGGAGATTATTGTGTTCCTCAAAGAACTACTTTTTTTTTTTTTTTTTTTTTTTTAACCAAGCTATTCATCCATTTCAGAGGCCCTGGAATAAAAGAGCTCAGGGTTCAGAGATGGGAAACCCAAGTTCTAATCTAGCTCTGGCACTTTCTTACTAGGTGTGCGATCCTGGAAAGGTTTCTTAGAGAGGAGTTATATGAATTGATGCAAGACAATTTACATAGAATCAGAAACAGAAGCTATACAGAGGCTACAATATAAAGGAAAACAGCTTTGAAAAGCTTCAGAATTCTGATTAATGTAGTGACTAATTGTAACTTCAGGAAACTGTGGTAAAACATGCTTCCCGCCTTTACCCAGAGAGGTGGTAGACAATAGGTGTGAAATAATAAATATATTGTCAGACATGGCCTATGTGGGATTTATTTCACTTTGAAACATGTCTATTGCAAAGAAGAGTTCTACTGGGGAAGGGAATTATTTGTCATGGAACGGGGGGAGGAGAATAAACATTTAAATATATTACCTATTATGTACCAGATCCTTTTACAAATACTTCATTTGATCCTTATAACATCTGGGAGGTAGGTGTTATTATTAACCCTAATTTATTGTAGAGGTAACTGAAATGAACAGAGTTTAAATGTCTTGCTCAGTCATATAGTATTATCTGAAATGGGATTTGAAATCAGTTCTTGAGTTCAGACTCAGTACTCTATCCAGTATACCACCAGCTGCCCTTGAAATGAATATAAATCTATATATATTTAAAAGGATCAAAAAATGTTTTTGTTTAAAGAACAATCTATTAGCATCTCTAAGCCTTAGTTCCTTATACTGTAAGTTGGGATAATATGTCCTACTTTTTCTCAAAGGTGATATGAGTAAAGTTTTATATATACCTTAAAGCTTCATAGAAATGTGAATTATTATTATCTAAATTAGGGAATAGGAAAAAGGAAAGAATTTTTTTTTAATCTTTTTGCCTTTGAATATCAGCTCAGCTAATCGATTTTAATACTGAAAAGCTCTAGCTGTCTCACCAAACCACAGGGTAGGAGAGATACCAAGAAGGGAAGTCAGTTCTAGTATTCTCTTGAGAAGACCCTAAGTTATTCTCCCCAAACTTCAGATAAACCCAAATCTAAGTCATTTAGTTCTTAACTTCCATTGCCTTCAAATCTCCTTCAAAACCTTATCACTACAGACCTAGATTAAATATTATCCCCTTTACAAAGTCAAGAGGAACCAAGAAATCTGTCTGAAGGCTCTCTCTATTCATTGAACCCTTTAATTGTCTTTTTAAAATCTTATTTTTATTGATATGAGATAGAAATTAGACCTGTCACTTCACTGGTATAGACAACTCCCAGATATGGTGTAATGTTCTTTTCTCTAAATTGTAATGTTCTCTGGGAGTAGATTTCTTGGGGAGCTTCTGGAGGCAGCCTTAATTTCAGTTCATTGTAATAATCACCTCAAATTCAGCCAGGAGTTAAAGTGCAAATCCTTTACTGTCTCTTTCCAAATTTTATCTCCTTCACTTGGGGCTCAGCTAGTTTTCTTAGAGACCTTGGTTCCCAAAGCTTAAGCTGCCTTGTCTGCTTCTGAATCTCCTGGACTTGTGAATCTCCTCGACTGAATCCTGGCTCTGAATCTCCTGAAGTCCCCAGCCAACATAAAAGTGGAAGTTGGAATGAATCTGACTCCACCTCCCAGAGTGGGCTTCTGGGTTCCTGACTTGTGAATCTCCTGAAGTCCATCCTAGTTGAGGCTCCTAGCTTATATATGTTCTCTAAAGGTGTGAATG
This sequence comes from Sminthopsis crassicaudata, assembly GCF_048593235.1. Taxonomy (NCBI): domain Eukaryota; kingdom Metazoa; phylum Chordata; class Mammalia; order Dasyuromorphia; family Dasyuridae; genus Sminthopsis; species Sminthopsis crassicaudata. Next base: position 498,411,319 of record NC_133618.1, on the reverse strand, counting down.
TGTGAACTAGGTACATAAGCATTAACACTTTGTTACAAGTTCTAGCCCATAACATCTCCCACTTTCTTTTGATTTAGAACATAAAGTGGTCATGACCTCCCTAATGTCTCAAGGAGGTAAGAACCCAAAAAAGAAGGTGATCACACCTTCCCTGACTGCTCAAATAAGGAGTGAAAACATCATAACTGACTTCTCAGGAAGGGAGATGAAAACACCAAAGGAAATGAGAAATTAAATCAGATTAGCAGATTTCTGAAGGGGCTCACTCTTAAAACAGATATACATAAATCCATCAATATGGGAGGTTATTACACATAATTACATAAATTACATAAGCACATAGTAACATAACACAGAATCGTAGTGATGTAACAAATAACATGAATCAGCATGAGGAATTATACATGTCCATAAGTCCTAGAAATAGTGCAAAAGGAATCCATTGTCCATTAGTTCATGTGCCAGGAATCCAATAATTCCTGCAAGTTTTGAAATCCTGCAATAATAATCTCTTGTGTTAGGGAATCCAATGATTCCTGCTAGTTTTCAAGTCCTGCAACAATCTTTATCAACAATTTTTCATCTCAAGGAATCCAGATTCCTGCTGCTTTTCAAGTCCTGCAACAATCTCATTATTAGCCATGCTCTTTCAGTGTCAGATGTTTCTTAGATCTCCTTTGTTTTGAGGTTTTTCTCCTTTTCTGTCTCTCTCCAGGTGCTCATTGTCACCCATGTGTTTCCTTCTCTGTCATAAAAATACAAGCAAATCCTCTCTCCCAGACAGTTAACCTATCTAGTCCCTTCTATTTACCACTTTCTAAATCTCTTCTCATCATCTGGCAATTACATTGGAGCTGTTTGCATTGGACACTGCCCTGTTGGTTTAAAAGGCCTGTATCCCCCACCAAGTGTGAACTAAGTACATAAACATTAGCACTTTGTTTCAAGTTCTGACCCATAACAATATGGAAAATTCCTTACCAGTGCATGTTGATCCCTTTTCTGTAACTTATATTCTTTTTCTTTTCTTTCTTTTTTTTTGTAGGTAGTGAATTTATTCTACTTTATAAAATAAATTTTATAGAATATTTTATACACTAGAAAATTGAGATTCAAAGATAATGACCATACTAACAAAGTACGTGGTCAAATCAGTACTAATATTCAGAGTTTCTGTCTTCAAGTTAAATGATTTTTCCAATGAATGGATGCCCATTAATTGGAGAATGGTTGGGTAAATTATGGTATATGAATGTAATGTAATATTATTGTTCTGTAAGAAATGACCAACAGGATGAATACAGAGAGGCTTGGAGAGACTTACATCAACTGATGCTGAGTGAAAGGACAGAACTAGGAGATCATTATACACTTCAACAACAATACTATATGAGGATGTATTGTGATGGAAGTGGATATCTTCAACATAGAGAAGAGCTAATCCAATTGATCAATGATGGACAGAATCCGCTACACCCAGAAAAGGAACACTAGGAAATGAGTGTAAACTGTTAGCATTTTTTGTTTTTCTTCCCAGGTCATTTTTACCTTCTGAATCCAATTCTTCCTTTGCAACAACAACAACAACAACAACAAAATTCGGTTCTGCACATATATATTGTATCTAGGATATACTATAACATATTTAATATGTATGGGAATGCCTGCCATCTAGGGGAGGGGGTGGAGGGAAGGAGGGGAAAATTCAGAACAGAAGAGAGTACAAGGGATAATGTTGTAAATTACCTATGCACATGTACTGTCAAAAATGTTATAATTATAAAATTAATAAAAGAAATTAAAAAAATATATTTTTCTAACATGCTACAGTCTCTCAAAATATCAAGAGATAACCTAATCTAAAATTTTGGAAAAAATCTTTCAAAACAACATTATTGTTCTCATAGAACTACCAAATTTAAGAATTTGAAGAAAACTCTGAGGCTATATATTGTTATTTGCTACCTGACCAAGAGTCCCCTCTGTAATCCCACCTTCTATCCCACTCTCATTTCAAGCTTTCATTTGAATACACCAAGTAGAGCTAAAGCCATTCCCTCCAACATCAGCCCATGATGTCTACTTTAAGATAGCTTTATCCTTAGAATAGTTTTTCTCACAATATCAAGCCAAAAAATGCCTCTGTAATTTCTCTCTACTTTTATTGTCTTACAATGTATTGTCTTAAAGAGTTGTCTGGAACACTGACAGGTTAATGCTTTACCTAAGGTCTTTTTGTTGTTGTTCAGTTGTTTTTAGTCATGTCTTACACATTTAGAATTTTTCTTGGCAAAGATACTAGTTTGTTAACCAGTTTCTCAAGCTCATTTACAGATGAAGTAAATGAGGACAAAGAGTTATGTGACTTACCCAGAGTCACACCACTAACCAGTGTCTGAAGACAGATTTGAACTCATGAAGTTTTCCTGACTCCAGACTAGGAAGCACTCTACCCAATGTACCACCTACCTGCCCTGAGTCACACAGCCAATAGTTATCGGAGGCAGGATTTGAACCAAGTCATCCTGGTTTTAGGACCCACTATCTATCTATTGTGTCATGCTGCCTTTTCATTGATACTGAAATTTGCTGATACTTTTTAAAATTTCATTTCCTAACATATTCTTCCCCTGCCCCTAATCAAGAGAAATTTGTTCCTAATAACAAACTCTAATAAAGAAAAATGAGTTCACTGAATTCTTAAGGGGGGAAAAAAAGCTTTATTTTAAATTTACTTACTCTCACCAAAACAGTCAAGTAAGCAAATAAAACATAGAATATAACCATATGTAAAACTATTATATTTTATTAGAAAGAAAAATGCAAGTACACATTTTTAACAAAGACATCTTATTTGTTTCTATGACTCCTTTTCACTTCCTTTTTTGGGTACTTATTAAATTTTGTTACGTTATTATTTTTATAAAGTTGCAATTTGTTTGTTGTACACAGAGCAACCCAAGGCCACGATATGGGTTTGGAAGCCTCAGAGTCCAATGCTTTTCCACTCTATTTCACTGTTTGCCAAGGTCCATTTGACTTTCTCTTTATTTACTTCCAGAAACTGTGGGATCTCACTTTACGGACCTCTTTAATGGAGGAACTGAAAGTCCTGACTCCTATAAATGCCTGTGTTATAAACAGGGAATGGCCCTGTGTTGACCTTCCAGATCTCAGACTCACTAGGATCCCACAAAGGAGTACCATCTTCCCTGCCAGAGGCAAACATATACACTGACTCAAGTACTTCCTGCTTTGGGATCAGTGGTAGTAATGAACAACTTTACAGATGTTTCCTGAAAGAGCTAGGGACCAATCTACACTGGACCAAAAAATAGCTTTGTAAGTATCCTTCTATCTTACTGGTCTTTATTGCAGCAAAATAGAAATATTTCCTCTACAAATCAAAACATATTCTTGTCTTTCCCTTTGTCAGATTGAACTCAAAGACCATTTTTGGGGGTGTGATAGCAGAATCAGACTCGACTGATTCTGAACCAACTCCAAATGAAAAATGACTTTCCCAATTGCTATCAGCAAAACACTTCAGGAGTAGTCAGCTGGAGATGGAATGGCTCGTAGATAAAGAAAAGCCTGGGTCTGTGCTTCCTGAGCCTCCTTTCCCCAGGTCCCAGGACAGTGACTCCAAGGCTACCAGTGAATGAGAGGAAGGTGTTTTCTCTAAAACTGGATGCTAAAAATTACTCGAGGTACAGAGATGTATGTTTTTGAGTAACTGAGGAGAGCATGTGGTATGAATGATGATATTTGGGGTTCATTTATGAAGCCAGAGAAGGAGCCTGGTAGTCCTCTGGGAAAGGAGGAAGATGGGAGCCTTTCTCCTTGTCTTATGTGTAAAAGTGACAAGATTGGAGAATAACCAAGATGAATCCTTACCTGACTTGAGAAACTGGTAGACCCTGTAGCTGTGTTAAAGAATTGAAGGCATGCCCATCAATTGGAGAATGGTTGGGTAAAGTATGGTATATGAATGTTATGGAATAGTATTGTTCTGTAAGAAATGACCAACAGGAGGAATACAGAGAGGCTTGGAGAGACTTACATCAACTGATGCTGAGTGAAATGAGCAGAACTAGGGGATCATTATACACTTCAACAACAATACTGTATGAGGACCTATTCTGATGGAAGTGGGTATCTTCAACATAGAGAAGAGCTAATCCAATTCCAATTGATCAATGATGGACAGAATCAGCTACACCCAGAGAAGGAACACTGGGAAATGAGTGTACACTCTTTGTATTTTTTGTTTTTCTCCCCAGATTATTTTTGCCTTCCGAATCCAATTCTTCCTTTGCAACAACAACAACAAAATTCGGTTCTGCATATATATATATATATTGTACCTAGGATATACTATAAGATATTTAATATGTATGGGGATGCCTGCCATCTAGGGGAGGGGGTGGAGGGAAGGAGGGGAAAAATTCAGAACAGAAGGGAGTACAAGGGATAATGTTGTAAAAAAAATTACCTATGTATATGTATTGTCAAAAAAAATGTTATAATTATAAAATTAACAAAAAAAAAAGAAAGGAAAAAAAAGAATTGAAAGCATCATAAAGAAAAAGAGGAAGTTAGGGGGAGTAAGCTGATGAAAGAGACAGGCAAAGAGAGAGAGACCCCCTCATCTCCCTGACTAGCCAGCTGTGGGGACATGCAAATAGAAGAGAAAACATCCTACAAAAGAGTCCTCAGGAACTGCCTCAGAAAGAGAAGAAACAGTGAAGTATATTGTCAGAAGCAATGACCCCACAGTGGGTTCAAATCCCACTTCTGCCACTTCCTTTACAAAGGAAGTAAATGTAGAATGAGGAGGTTGGGAGGAAGAGATAAAACTTAGATACTATAGACCAATACCCCTAATGAATACTGATACAAAAAAAAATCAAACAAAATTTTAACAAAGAGGCATAGCAATATTGTAAAGATTATATAATATAGATTGGATTTATGCCAGTAATAAATTAAGGTATTAATGGAAGGTGGAACAGTAGATCCTGCCTGCCCTGGAGTTAGGAGGACACGAATTCAAATCCAGTCTCAAACACTTAGTAGCTGTATGACCCTGGGCAAGTCACTTAACCCTGCTTGCCTCAGTTTCCTGATCATAAAATGAGCTAAAGAAGGAAATGGCAAGCCACTTCAATATTTTTTGCCAAGAAAACCTCAAAAAGAGTCGTGAAGAGTCTGACTGAATAACAGCAACAACAAACATTAATAAATATGGTAAGCAGAGTGGATCATATTAATAAGAAAACCAAAAAATCACACAATTATACCCTTGGACCTAGCACTATCTGTAATGGGAATACTCTAGAGGCCTTTTCTAATAAGATTAGGGATAAAGCAAAGATGTTCATTAGCCCTAACACTACTTAATATAGATCTATAAACTCTAGCTATAGAATTTAGGCAAGAAAAATTAATTGCATGGGTAAACAAATGCAAAGAGGAAACAAAACTATTGCTTTGTGCTGATAACATGATGATCTACTAATGGTGTGACTGATGTTCAGATGATGAGATTGAGGAGAGAAATTATCACCAAATGCTGGAAATTTAATCTCACAGATTTGATACAACTTGGACTTCCGACTAGACACAGGAAGATGGGGTTACTTATGACCTCTACAGAGGGTAGAACTATAACATTGAATTGATCCCCATCAGTTTCCTTCTCTTTTTGTCTCAGGGAGCAGTCTTATCAGTACTTCAGGCTTTCTCTGCCAACCCCACCTGGTAACCCAGGACTTCATCTCTTAGAGAACCCTGTCAAATAAAATTAATTTAAAAAATTATTAACTTCAGCAAAATAGCAAGATATAAAAGAAACCTCACAAATCATTACTCTTTCTGTTATATTATCAGTATGATCCAGGAAAAGATAGAGAAATTCCATTCAAAATAAGTGAAAAATGTATAAAATGTTTGAGAGTCCACCTATTATGAGATATAGGAAGTATATGAACACATCTACAAAATGTGCTTTCCAGAGGAAAGAAAAAGACAGAGCTAAATCATTAGAGAAATATTAATTGCTCAGAATTGGGCTATATTAATACAATAAAATGACAATATTTCCTAAATTAATTTATGATGTTATCAATAAAACTACCAAAGATTTACTTAATAAAGCAAGAAAAATATTAAATAGCAAGAAACAATATTTACCTAAAAGAACAAAAGATAAAGAATCTCAATAAAAGTTATATATATTGAATTGCTTGCCTCCTCAATGAAGGGGTGGAGAGGAAGCAAAGAAGAGAAATTGGAATTCAAAGTTTTAAAAACAAATGTTTTTACATGTAATTGAGGGAAAATAATATGCAAAGTTTTAAAAAAATATAAGTCATTTTTAACATTACTAGGCATATTCTTCAAAGAGATTAAAGAAGGAGAAAGAACTCATATGAACAGGAATTTTTTTTTTTTTTTTTTTTTTTTTGCTGTTGTATCAAAGAACTGGAAGCTAAAGAGGGACCTATCAGTTGAAGGAAATGATAAAAAAAATGATAAAAAACATATGAATATAATTGAATATTATTGCAAACTAAGAAATGATCAAAGCAATGTATTTAGAGAAACCTGGGAAAACTTTTATCAACTAATGAAGGCAGATGTGAATAGAACCAAGAAAATAATATACAATGACTCCAACACTGTAAAGAAACCTTTGAAAGGCATAAGAATTCTGATAAATGCAGTAATTGTTCAGGACTCCAGAGGATCAGTGATGAAGAAGAAGCATGCATCCTATTTGTTTCCTATCTCTTGATAGAGAGGGACTAGAAGTTCAGAATGAGACATATATGGTCCATTATGGCCCGGGGATGAATTTGTTTTGCTAACTCTGTTAACTTGTTACAAGAGAGTCGTGCCTTTTTTTTTTCCCAGGGCAAGGCAAGTGAGAAGATATTGATACCAAAAGAAAAAGGAAGAAAGAAAAGAACATCTGGGAAACATTTAAAGAAAAGTCTCAGATACTGTGTGACCCTGTGTGTCACTTAACCCTGATTGTCTCCAAAAAAAGAAAAAAGAAAAGAGAAAGAAACAAAGAGTGTGTGTGTGGGAACATACAGAAGAAATCAGAAGTGGTTCAGAAGGAAAAACAAATAAGTGAGATAGTTTTGGAATTAAGTTTCTCACCTGAATCCACTGCTTTGGATCTTGATTTTTCTATCATATTTATTGGCAAAATTTCATTATCCTGCAGGAGTCCCGCAGCCTTCCTCTATCTTAACACCACCACCCTTAGTCCCTCTTATTAGAGGGTAGAATCAAGAATTGCAAAATCTCCATTTAAGGAAAGAGCTCAGCTGAAAAATCTCATGCCTTATGGTTGCACCTTTTTGAAACTTCTCATACTTTACTAACATGTCACAGCATTGTTACTCCAGCTATTCCACCCTCCTTTCAGCTTCCTTTTGTATGTTATCATCTTCCCCCATAAGACGGAGGGCTGGAACTGTTGACCCTTTTTTTTTTAAACCTTTTTTCCCAGAGTTCACTTTGCTTCTGTGGGTTTATTCCTTCTTAAAAAGTGGATGTGTATATATAGGAGCACCGTTAGAACTGAGCTCAGAGTGGGCACAGCAGCAGGGATTATAAAGACCAAAATCACAGGGTTGGGGGGTGTAATCACACAGGGCTCTTATCACATCTGGGCTAGCCTGTTTTTCAGAAGTGGAGTGGATATGAATCAGTCTGAACTGGTTATCTGGCCTAGCAGGAGAACTTCTGGGTTCTGTAGGTCAATACCGGCTGATGTGCAAATACTGCAAGAAACTTAGAATACATCCATTTTAAGAAGTGCTCAGTTTTAGTGTTTGCTTAGCTGGTTTTCATTGCTAGGTTAGTTTGGCCCCTTCTGGATAGTAAGGAAGCTTGAGCAAATCAAGGTGAGGTGTCATTAACCATTTTCACTTTCTATTATCATGATTATATTCCCAGGGTTTAGCTGGAACAACTAAGCAGAGCTAGAGCCAGGCCTGGAGTGCTGAAGACTCATCTTGCTGAGTTCATATCTGGCCTCAGATACTTACTATTGTAGTTTTATGGCCCTAGGCAAGTCATTTAACCCTGTTTGCCTCAATTTCCTGATCTGTAAAATGAGCTAGAGAAGGTAATGGCAAACCACTCCAGTACCTTTGCCAAGAAAACCCCAAATGGAGTCACAAACAGTCGAGTTAACTGAACGATAACAACACATAATGTCTAATAGGGGTTGATAAATGTTTATTGACTGGGTAGTGAGTTTATATATATATTTTTTAAGCAAGCTGTAGATAATGATGGCAGCGATTTCATAAGACATCTTCTTTTTTTAGTTTTTATATATGGAAAAATTTTTTTTTGCATTTGTAAAATTTCATTTAAAAAAAGCAAGACTTCTGAGATCTCTTTCAGCCCTTGACCTCGATCATATGACTTTCATACATATTGACGTACAAATCTTCCACTAGAATAGTCTTTATATTTAGAAGTGTGATTTCATTTATAAACATATTTGGGACCAGTTATCTCTCATTTAAATTATTTTCTTCCTTTTAGAAATAAATTTCTTCTGTATTATTATGAACTGTATGTTTGTATGTTCATGGGGAGTCAAACCTCAGTACCCTCCAAGGTACCTTGTGTATGGTATTCCAAATTTCCTGGATTGTGACCATGAGCCTTGCAAAAGAGTGAGAAAATCTCCCTCCAAATCTCCAAGCCAGTCCTTCACATCACGAGAGCCTCTGACACAAAATCAGTCCATGAGAACTAAACTGGACATGTTTAGCCAGGAGAGGATAAGACTCAAGAGAGAAATAGTATTGCTGTCCACAAGTATTTGAAGGGCTGTCAGATGGATGAGGGATAGAGGGGAGAACTAAAAAGCATGAATTGCAAAGTTCTGTTTGTTGTTGAGTAGCTTCCCCAAATCTTCTTTCCTGACTCCATTTGGGGTTTTCTTGGCAAAAGTCCTGGAGTGGTTTGCCATTTCCTTCTCCAGGTCATCCTACAAATGAGGAAACTGAGGCAAAAAAAAGGTGACTTGCCCAGAGTCACACAGTGTCTAAGGCTGGATTTGAATTAATGAAGAGGAGTCTTTCAAAAGGCAAGTTCCAGTACTCTATCCACTGTATAGCCTGAAGGGAAAGTTACAAAAAGCCAAATGTAAACTAATAGGAAGCTAGGTAATACAAAGGATAGAGCACTAGACTTGCAGTTAAGAAGTCTTGAGTTCAAATGTGATTAGCTCTGATCATTTAACTTCTATTTCTATTTTTTGATCTGTAAAATGGGAATAATATTAGCGCCTCTCTCCTATATATGTTGTGAGGATAAAATGAAATAATTCTTGTAAATCATTTTGCAAACCTTAAAGTATTATATACATTCTAGTCAATATTAATATCAGTGATTAGAGTGATCTAAAAGTAGAATAGGCTGCCTGAGATATGGTCATTGCCTTTCTGGTATGCTATAGTAGAATATTTTATTTGAGTATGGATTGGACTAAAGAGCCATTAAGGTTCCTTCCATTTGGTTTGGTTCTGGGTTTTGAGGAAGTTAGGGTTGGGGTTACACAGCTAGTAAGGCTGGATTTAAACTTGGGCCCTCTTGACTCCCTCCTGTTCTCTATCCACTGTACCACGTGGAGGCCCCTTCTAAATCTAAAATTCTGGGATTCTGTGCCTCTGCTCATCCTCACCAAGGTGTACAGTTAGATCTACTCAAGATGCTCCTGTGTGATTTCTCTTCTCTCTTCAAGGTTGCCCAGAATGTGTTAATGCTAACCCAGCTGAACATGTAGTGCGTGGGGGGAACACAGAATGTGATAGCTCTGGACCCCACTCCTCCTTTCATGATATATTTTTCTGTGCTCCAGCACATTGTGTGGAAGCTGTTGGATTCAGTGCCTTCTGGAAAATAACCCTAGCAACAGGCTTAAACAATATAGACAGCCTTGAAAACAAGTTTAAAAGAAACTATTAACTCTTCTGAGCCTTAACTGACATCTTAAAGTTGTGAATAGGAGAAAAAGTAAGTGCCTTTCTCACTGATCTGTTATTTCCAGATAGTACTGGTATCATTGAGTCATAGAACCCTAGAACCTTTGAGGTGGAGGGTTCACCCTCCACCCTGTATGAATTCCTACATACCACCATTACCAAACCTTTGTTCTTACGCCCACAGTGATAGGAAGCTCGTTATCTCAGAAAGAAGTCCCTAGTCTTGTTCAGCTCTAGTTTGATAGGGAGTTCTTTCTCAGAGTTAAAGCTAAAGCTAAAATCTACCTCCTCCCCCATCCAGAGCTTTCACTCATTGCTCCTAGTTCTGAATCTGTAGATACATAGAACAGAGTTTCTCCCTCTTCCAAATGACAGTATTTCAATAATCAGAACAATATCTTTATTTAGTTTTGTTTCAAATTAAATATGCTCATTCTTTCAAATGCATCTTTCCCAGTATGTTCAATTTCATTGAATAAACAAAAAGTGTTTATTTTGTGAAATGATGACAGGACACAAAACAAAAACAAAACAATTAATACAAAATTAACAACAAACAAAATTAATGTTTTCACATTAATACCATTTATGTTAGAAAAGAGAATCTTACAAGGTAGAAACTCTGTAGTTGCTTCTTTCTATGCCACATTTCTAAAATGATTCATTTTCTCTTTCGGTTTTAATTTTACCCATCCTCTTAGGTCCAGTTCCAAACTCCTCTTTTCTATAAAGTCTTTCCTGCTCTGAATATAGAAGCCCACAATGACCTCTCCCTTTTTTGAACTATATGTACTACACCATGGGCTCTTATTTATGTACATTCCCAGGATATCTCTTCTTTTGCCCCCAAATTAAAGTTTTTATTGTCACTTAACTTCCCAGACACATGTACATCTTATTTGTCCAATTAGATTGTAAACTTCACAAAGGCAGTAACATGGTGCTGAGCCTAGCATTTTTGACCAATAAAAATGTATTGAATTTATGAATAAATTATTAACTTAAAACATTTAGCCCAGTATTCTGCCCCTCCAGGATTCCAGCTGATTAATCTGGCCCATTTATTTGCTCACAGCAGAAATGATTTTTACCTCTAAATTATTCCAATTTAGCAGCATGAGACCGATAAGTGATACTCTCAAATGGTTTGAATACAGTGATGAGAAGAGGGCTTAAGTGGATCCCAGAGATCAGAGCCAATTAGGCTTTTTCTATTTATCTGTTGCCCCCACCAAGGTCTATCAGTCAGTCTGTCAATAAATATTTATTAAGCACCTACTATTGTGTCAGGCAGTGTGCTAAGTGCCGGTGATACAAAGAAAGGCAAAAGGAATAAAAAAATAAAAAAAGTCTCTCAAAGAGCTTACAATCTAAAGGAGGAGTCAACTGTGTACAAACACGTTACATCTGGGATAAATTGGAGATAATCAATAGAAGGAAGGTGCCAGAATTAAGAGAGTCAGGAAGGCTTCCCAAAGAAGATGTAATTTTAGTTGAGACTTGAAGGAAACCAGGGAATCCAAGAGACAAAGATAAGAAGGGAGAATTCCAGGGAAGGGAAACTGCCAGTAAAAATGCTTGGAATTTTGTTTTTTGCCGAATGGCAAGTAGGCCAATGTCCCTGGATAGCAGAGGAGGATGTGGGGGGGGGGGGGAGGGGAAGAAGGCAAGGTTATATGATGTGAATCCTTAAATCAGCTTATTCTCTCCTTTTTTCAGAAAATACTAAAATGCTTGCCCAGGGAATTTAGTTTCCCAGACTGTATTTTACCATAGTTAAAGCAACCATAATATGCCCAGACAGCCTTGAATAGCATCTTTAAGATACCTCTAGGATCCCTATGATGGGAACCTCCCAGATTGTTCTATTAAACCCTAATGGGAACCAAGTTTTCCCAGAATATTTTTTAAGTTAATCTCAATATAAATACATATCCTTTATCCTCTCAATTCTTGCCTGATACTTCCCCTCCTTCCCTGAGAAACCCCCAAGGTTTACTTCTTCATTTTGTCTATAACTTCTTCTCATAAAAAAACCAATAACAACCACAAAAACCTGCCTATTCCAATAAACTTTGGATGGAAAAGATCATCTATATCCAGAGAGAGAACTGTGGAGACTAAAAGTAATTCAACATATACCGTGTTAACTTTTTAATTTTTTTCTTTTTTTTCATACTCTTGTGGTTTTTCCTTTTTGTTCTGATTTTTCTCTTCTAACATGATTCAGAAGGAAATGTATTAAAAATATGAATGTACATGTATAACCAGAAAAAAAAATAAAGCTGAATTAAATTCAATTAAAGTGTTGCCAAACCCCAACATTTGGTGTTTTCACTCAGTCTCATCATTTGGTATGTTGAACCTCAATCTCATTATTGGGAATTGATGCATTGATCCCATTATTTGTAGTATGTGTTAGGTAAAAGACACAAGAAGACTAGAAAGGTTTTGAATGTCTAAAAGAGATTTTTATATTTGATTCTGGAGATAATAGGAAGTCACTAGATTTTATCGAGTCATGCATGTAACCATGGCTAGATCTTATACATTTGTTGTCAATATGTCAATTTTCCCATTTAAAAAATGGGAAAGGAGGGATAATCTTATAACCTCCCCCCCAATTTGTTCTTACAATTCTCCCTTGGGGAGTTGTGAAGACAAGCTTGTCAGTTTGTGTCTATAGAAAGTTTTGCTGCTTAAATTGTCTTTGAAGAACTAAATTGTTTTTGTGACAATTTTTCAGGGCTCATGATGACTCAGAAGGAAAATATTGCTTGTCAGATCCTGAAAGAGTTCAACTTGACCAACAATTCATGCATGAAGATGCTGATCTGAAACTCATTCTCTGGACCGTGGCAATGAAACCCCTAAATATTGAGCTGCAGTTGTTTATCATTTCAGAGGTTCTCTGGGCTTGCTTCCAAGTGAGTTTATTTTTAACATGCTGGCTTTATTAAATGAATTAAAAAGCCAACATTGAGGTTTTCAAGAGGCCTCTGTCACAGTGATGGAGTGAACCTTCGTGAGAACAACTAATCTCTGAACCCTAAAGGCCAGAACTGTTACTATAAACAAAGGACAGAAGTCACTCCCTCCCTCAGCAGACACAAAGCTATGACAAGGGTGGGGTGCCAACTGGCCATTTGAGTAGAGATATAGGTATGGGGAACTGAGTTCAAATTCCAAATCTTCTGGTGATTTCCTCCTATGATTCAATTCAGTTTAATAAATGTAAAAGACATGGCCTTAGGCTTAGCGAATATAAAGGCAAAAATGGAAAAAAAACCAAAAACTTTCTGCTCTCAGGGAACTTAACTTTTATTAGGGGGTTACAATATATAAATGGATAAATACATGCAAGATGATTTAAGAAGAGATCATCAATAACTTGGGAGATCAAGAAAGACTTTGGGCAGGAGGTAGCAGCTGAGAGGAATCTTAAAGGAAGCTAGAAATTCTAAGAGGTAGAAGTGAGGAAGATTCCAGGCATGAAGAATGTTATTTATGCAAAAGTAGGGAAGTAGGACTGAATATAGAGTTTAGGCAATAGCAAGTGGTCCAGTTTAGCTGGTAGGTGGAACATATAAAGGGAATAAGGTCTTATGAAATAAATCTAGAAAGGTAGAATAGAACTTTCCCTGGTGATGGGCTTTAAAAACTAAGGTGAGAAGTTTGTATTTTATCCTAGAGGCCTAGAAAGCCTGAAAAATCCTTGAGCAGACAGTGACTTGGTCAATTTGGGAAGATTGTCTTGACAATTGTGAGGTAAAGGCATTGGAGAGTGTGAATCTCCTTTAATTGTGTTTAATTCTAACCCTTTCCTCTATATCTGTAAAATATGAAGATACTGGTTTTAATTTAATTCAAGAAGTAGATGATGGATGCTTTTCTTTTTTCTTTTCCTTTTTTTTAAATCTGTATTTGTTTTTTTCTCTTTTTTTATTAAAGCTTTTTATTTTCAAAGCATACAATGAATAACATTAACCCTTGTAAAACCATGTGTTCCAAATTTTCCCCACTCTTCCTCACCTCCTCCCCTAGATGGCAAGTAATCCAATATATGTTAAACATTTTGAAAAATATATGTTAAATACAATATATGTATACATATTTATACAATTATTGGGTTGCACAAGAAAAATCAGATCAAAAAGGAAAAAAAATGAGAAAGAAAACAAAATGCAAGCAAACAGCAACAAAAAGAGTGAAAATGTGACGGACGTTTTTCTTATAATGTGTCTATGGTGTGTACTATGGTGAGGACTTGGAGAAAAGGAGAGGCCCGAGGGAGGTACAAAAAGAGCCCATGACATAGTTCTGCAATATGTAATAACTGGGAATGAAAACTTCCAATATCTGTAGTTTTTTGGGAATGAAAATTTCCCTACTAGTTGTTGTGGTTCAGTCATGTCTGGCTCTTCATGAAGCTGTAGGGGATTTTCTTGACAAAGATACCATAATGGCTTGTCATTTCCTTCTCCAGCAGGTGAAAGCAAACACATTGAGTGACTTCTTCAGGGTCATACTGCTTCTAAGTGTCTGAGGCCTGATTTGAATTCAGGTCTTTCAGACCCAGCACTTAATCAGCTGAACCACCTAGCTGCCACACCACCAATGTAGACCACAAACTCTCCTATCCCAACAAATTGTCCACAAAAGTTACTGTGGTTAACAAAGGCCTTTCCTGAGGCCCAGAGCTTCTGATTCCAAGTACTGCTCAATGTGCTGGCTTTTAAAAAAGAGATGCCCTGGGTGCAATTCAGTCTTTCCAGCTTAGTAGGACTTGCCAGAGCTTGGGATTTATTAGTCCAACTGTGATGAAGCCTCGAGGAGAATGTTGGTAGAAAGAATATGTTATTAAGGACTTAATATAATGAGTATAAGGCAAGATGTAGCAGAATAATAGTGAAAGAGACACTCAGGATTCCAGATTTCAGAATTTTAGAAGGACTAGAAGGCTCTTCCGAGACCAGCTAGTGAATGGCAAGTATGGGGGCTAGAACCTGGTCTTGTGATTCTCAATCCCTTATATCAGGGAGAAAGCCAGGATGATGCAGTTTCTGTCATTCACACATATTCAGGGTGTCTCTGGGAACAAAGGAAAGGCCAGTTTTTAAAATGCTATAGAGGTTTAGAAACTTGAGGAAGAAGGCATGAAAATAGAGAGGTCTGAAACTATTATGGCTAGATTAAAAAAAAAAAAAAAAAAAAGATCCCGAATTGCTCCTTTCAAAAATGGTTAATATCTTTTTTATTTTATTTATTTCATTTCTTCCTCTCTATCCAAAGTGTCACCCCTGTTATAAAGGATAGGAAAAATAGCTCAGCATAATGAAATTAACACATCAAAAAATACTGGCAATATATGCAATGCTCCTTACTCAGAAGCTCCTCATTTCTGCAAAGAAAAGAGGTGTATTTTTTTTTAATTTCCTCTTTAGGACTAAGTTTGATCATTATAATTAGACCATATTCAGTTTTGGTTTGGATTCTTTCCAATTCCATTATTGTAGTCATTGTGTATATTGTTTTTTTGGCTTTACTTATTTCACTTTGCATCAATTTATATAATTCTCCTAATGCTTTTCTAGATTCATCATATTCATTGTCTCTTGTAATATTCTATTATATTCTTGTAATTTATTTAATCATTCCCCAATCCACAGACATTAGCTTTCTTTCCATTTCTTCCTTACTACCAAAAATAGAAAAAAGGGAAAAAACTCCTCTCTTTAGGTCTTTATTTTAATTCTTTCTTACAATATAAATAAATATAACTCTTTCCTCTGCCAGCTAGGTTAGAATGAGAAGGCCCTGGTAACAAACATCTTCCTATGATCAATTGTGAATGACTTTGCTCTTCTCAGCAGTACAATATCCAAGACTATTCTGAGGGACTTATGGTGAAAAATGCTATCCATACTCAGAGAAAGAACTACTTATGTCTGAATACTGACTGAAACATACTTGTTCTTTAATTTTTTTTTTTTTTGTCTTGAGGGATTTTGGGGTGGGGCAAAGGAGGAGATCTATGTTTTCTTTTACTACGTGACTTGTATGCTAATATTTTGCAAGAGAATCTGGAACTAAAAGTTTTAAAAAACAAATGTAAAAATTGCTTTACCTGAAACTGGGGAAAATAAAAATATTAAAACTAAAAAATCAAAACTAAGATATATCATAGAGTAGGGTTCTTAACCTTTTTTTTCTGACACGGACTCCTTTGACAATCTGGTGAAATTGTTAGCTATTGTGGCTTGTTGCTTACAGCCATAATTAAAAGAAATGCTAAATTTCAGTTAGTGTTTAGTGAAAAGATGTGATTCCCCCCCCCCCCATCCAAGTTTATGGGTTTCCTGAAGTCTCTCTGGGTCCATGGGTCCAAGGTTTCTGTTGTAGACATTCAGTGGGGAGTTACAATATCATTTTATAACTGGAAGGAGACCTAGAGTCCAATCCAACTCCCTTGTTTCACAGACAAGGAAACTTAAGAGCCAGAGAGATGAGATGATTTGTCTAAGTTCATACAACAGGCTAATGGCAGAATCAGGACGAGATTCAGGCTTCCTAGCTCCGAGCCCTGAGCTCTTTTCAATACTTAATGACAGTGAGTGTTCTCCCAAATTGTAAACTTCTCTACTCACTGTCAGGCAGGAGCTACGTCTCATTCAAGCCTTTGGGTGCTCAGCTAGCAAAGTATCTTGTAGATGGCAGATACCCCTAACGTTGTGGAATTGGATTTCCTATACAAAGGACCAAGCCAGAGTTAAGTGAATGATGATTGCTAATAAAAATGGGGAGGAGAAGGATGAAGAATAAGAAAATTTAGATCAAGTTTGGGTTAAGCAAAATTATGTCAAATACAAAGTGTTTACTCTCTTTACACTATTTACTATAATTTGCTATACTTTCCATAATGTCACAGAAAGAACACTGGATTTGGAATCAGAGAACCCCAGGGCCAATCGTGGCTATCCTACTTCCTTGAAAAGTCATTTACCTTTCCTGGGCCTCAGTTTCTTTTTCTGTAAAAACGAGGGGGTTAGACTAGATCTAATTATATGATGGCAATGAGAAGCACTAATGAGGAGAGGGAGAATTAGCACATGGATTAGACACACAAGTTTCACCAGGCATTTATCTAGCTGGGTCTGGATTTCTAGGGGAAAGGTCCAGTTGGTAGGAGAGAGTTATGTAAAAATGAGTCCTTCTCATTACCTTCTGACTAAGGAAACTGGAGTGCATGGGCCGAGTCTGGAGTTTATTGCTGTTCAGGAGACAAAGTCCCAAGCCTCAGAACACCCTGTGCCATCAGATTCACCACAGCCCTTTGTGTTCCAGAATGGGAGACCTTCCCTGCCAAAAGATCGAGTAGGCTTAAACCGGTTTGCCCCCCTACCATTTGTCCTTTGGCCCCTACCTCTGAGAGGAAAGTGAAAGGCTTCCAGCCAGCTTAGGGGCTGCTTCCTGCTGTACCCATATAAAAGGAAGGCCCCAGCCATCATTCCGTTCATTCTTTCAACACTTGAATTAAGAACCTATTATGTAAGAGCCCTGTGCGGGGTCCTGGGGAGATACAACATTTAGGTAAGACCCGCATTGCCCTATGAAAATTACAACTTTTTTGTTTCTTTAATCCAAACTTGTGACTTTGCTAGCTGATGGAAATCCAGATGTGGAAACTCCCTTCACCAACATGAATCAGCAGCTCATCTTTAATTTTATAGATAGAGATTGTAGGGGTTCTGAGAGCTTAAGAGATTTGCCTCTGGTCACACAACCACTATAGGTTAAGTCAGATCTTTGTTATGCCATATTACTTTCTTAGGTTAGAGTCTATTGGGAGAAAAGACAGAGCACTCATGATATTAGACACTACTGGAGCACCATAGATAAAGAGATGGGAATTGGGGAGAGGATGGAGTTTTATAGTTTTTGTTCTATAGTTGAGGAAAGTGAGACCCAGAGGTTAAGCAATTCAGTGAGGTTCACACTTTTGGAAGGCGAGGGAGTCAGCATTTGAATCAAGATCTAAATCTCAACTCTAAATCCACCTTAAGTATATTAAGGCTATTTGAAGTTAAAAGGGGATATTATTACTCATCTGGAGGGACCAAGGAAGGTAAGATGAGATTAAAGTGGTTTTTATTTTTTTCAGACAATTGGCAGTGACTTATCCAGACTCACACAGCTCATAAATATTGTTTCTGAAGTCATATTGCCCTATAAGCTGGAGTTTAAAAAGATAGCCTGGGGCAGCTAGGTGATGCAGTGGATAGAGGCTCAGTCCTTTAGTTAGGAGGAACTGAGTTCAAATATGGTCCCAGACACTTAACACTTCCTAGCTGTGTGAATCTGGGCAAGTCACTTAACCCTAATTGCCTCGGCAAAAAAAAAAAAAAAAAAAAAAAAGATGTACTAAAGGATAGTTTAAAACATTCAGCAGGCCCCTAAGAGGGGCCAGGAGCAACGTGAACAAGAGCACTCCTCTAGAAGAGGAATGTGTGTGAGATAGATTTAATCAGTTCAGTTCTAGGATAGCAAGGACAGAAGGAAGTGAGAGGAGAGTAGCCTGGAAAGACAGACTTGTTTCAGAGGATGTGGGGCCTTGAATGACAGGCAAAAGCTACACTCTTTTTTT
Organism: Sminthopsis crassicaudata; assembly: GCF_048593235.1. Classification (NCBI taxonomy): domain Eukaryota; kingdom Metazoa; phylum Chordata; class Mammalia; order Dasyuromorphia; family Dasyuridae; genus Sminthopsis; species Sminthopsis crassicaudata. The sequence continues at coordinate 498,392,653 of NC_133618.1, read as the reverse complement.
TTTTTTTCCAGTCTTTTTTTTTTATTAAAAGTTTTTATTTTCAAAACATATGCATAAATAATTTTTCAACATTGACCCTTCAAAACTTTGTGTGCCAAATTTTCCCCTTCTTTATTCCACCCCCTCCTCTAGATGGCAAGTAATCAAATATATGTTAAACGTGCAATTCTTTATATATTTCTACAATTGTCGTGCTGCACAAGAAAAATCAGATTGAAAAGGGAAAAAATGAGAAAGAAAAAAAGCAAGCAAACAACAACAAAAAGAGTGAGAATGTTATGCAGTGAGCCACCCCCAGTTCCCTTTCTCTGGGTGTAGATGGCTCTCTTCATTACAAGATCTTTGGAATTGGCCTGAATCATCTCATTGTTGAAAAGAAGCATCAATCAGAATTGATGATCATATAATATTGTTATTGCTGATACAATGAATGTACTCATTTCACTCAGCATCAGTTCATGTAAGTCTCTCCAGGCCTCTCTGAAATCATCCTCCTGATCATTTCTTACAGAACAATAATATTCCATAACATTCACATACCACAATTTGCCCAACCAATGTCCAACTGATGGGCATCCATTCCTTACCACCACAAAGAGGGCTGCCACAAACATTTTTGCACATACAGGTCCCTTTCCCTCCTTTGGGAATAGAATCTCTTTGGGATAGAAGCCCAATAGAAACACTGCTGGGTCAAAGAGAATGCAGTTTGATAGCCCTTCAGGATAATTCCAAATTGTTCTCCAGAATGGCTGGATCTGTTCCTTGAACATTTTTCAAGCAGAGGAACTAGATCTATATATGAGAAAGATTTTTCTAGCCATAGTAGGAAGGATGAATTGAGAGGGGTTGAGAGTAAAAGCTGGAAGGCCCATTAGGAGTCAGGTCTTTGTGATTTAAGACATATCGGGCTTCCAAAAAAGGATTTGGTGCCTTCAAATCCCACAATTAATATTGTGTAGAAGAATCTTGCTTTGCTGTTGTTCCATCAATTCGGTTATGTCTGACTCTTCGCAACTCTCTGGGATTTTCTTGGCCAAGACATTGGAGTGGTTTGCCATTTTCTTCTCCCATGGATTAAAGTAAACAGGATTAAATGACTTGCCCAGGCTCACACAGCTAGTAAGTGTATGAAGCGAGTTCTCTGGTCTTCCTGACTCCAGGCCCATTGCTTTATCCATTGAACTTTTTAATTTTAACTCAAAGGAAATACAGGACTCCTAGGAGTCCATTAACAGATGAAGAAAAACACAAAAGCACCTTAAGAACCCACTAGATATCCTCAGAAAAGAACAGGATAGACATTGAGCCCAATCCCTAGCCCTCCCACTGAGAATCCTATTCAATCACTCCCAGCAGTATAAATCAGAGGTGTCAAAAACACAACTCAACATTCCCTGCTCAGCATTCCTTGGTTTCACAGATTCAGAATAAAATGTGATTGGGATTTATTTAACAAAATAAATAAAAATACAATTTTAATATGTGGTTTTCTTTTTTTTTAAATTATATTATTATTTGTTGTATTTTAAGTCCTGAGCTATCTTCCTCCCTCATTCTTCACCCTACAATAGAAAAGATGACCATTTGACACAGATATGTACATGTGTATAAATTCATACTATGAATATTTCTATTTATCATTTCTTTCTCTAGAGGGGGATGACATCTTCCTTTCAAGGTCCTTTAGAGTTGATTTGAATATTTATGATATTCAGAATAGTTTAGTGATTCAGTTATTCTTCAAACAATATTGCTGTTATTATATACAGTATGTATTATTATATACCATATAGTCTTGGTTCTGCTTATTTCACTCTTCATTTATTTGATGAAAATCTTTCCATCTTTTTATAAAATCAACAGGCTTATCACTTCTTATAGCAAAGTAGTATTCCATCATTATCATATACCACTTGTCCAGCTATTCTCCATTTGATGAGTATTTTCTCAATTTCCAGTTCTTTGCCACTACAGAAAACTGCTATAAATATTTTAGAATATATAGATTCTCTTCCCTTTTCCTTGATTATTTTGGGAAACAGACCTATTTGTGTTGTTTCTGGATCAAAGGATATATACAAGTTTCATAACTCTTTATAACTCAATTCCAGATTGCTCTCCAAAATGGTTGAATCAGTTCACAGTTCCATCAAGTGTATTAATGTCCCAATTTTACCACATTTCTTCCAACATTTATCATTTTCCCCAATCTGATAGGTGTAAGATAGCATCTCAAAGTTGTTTTAATTTGCATTTCTCTAATAAATAATAATTTAGGGCATTTTTTCATTTGATTATATATAGCTTTGATTTCTTCTTCTGAAAATTGCCTATTCATATCTTTGACTATTTATAATTTGGAAAAGGACTCATTTTCTTTTTAATTTGATAAAGTTTTCTATATATTCAAAATATAAAACCTTTATCCAAAAATCTGTCATAAATATTTCCCTCCAATTTTCTGCTTTCCTTTTAATTTTGGCTACTTTTCATTTGTACAAAATCTTTTTTTTTTTTTTTTTTTTGCTGAAGAAATTGGCGTTAAGTGACTTGCCCAGAGTCACAAGCTAGAAAGTATTGAGCATCTGAGATTATATTTGAACTCAGGTCCTCCTGACTTCAGGGGTATTACTCTATCCACTGCACTACCTAGCTGCCCCTTGTACAAAATCTTTTTGAGTTGATATAATCAAAATTATCTATTTTATATCTCACAATACTGTTTCTTGTTTACTCATAAAATTTTCCACTATCCAAAAGTCTAATAGGCAATGTGTTTCATATTCTTCTAATTTACTTATATCTCCTTTTATATCTAGGTTATGTATCAATTGTGACCATATTTGGTAAATGGTGTGAGATATTGGTCTTCATCCAATTTCTGATAGATTACTTTCAACTTTCCCAACTATTTTTACCCAATAGTGAATTCCTATTTTCCTATTTCATTAGCTTAAATCTTTAGATTTGTCAAATACAAGATTACTATAATCGTTTATTACTGTGCATTGTATGTTGTGAAAGAAAAATCAACCCAAAAGGGGTGGGAAAACACACAAGAAAGAAAAAACAAGCAAAACAAATGGTGAAAATATGATTTGATCCACAATTAACCTCCATACCTCTTTCTCTGGATGTGGGATAGCATTTTTTATTCTGAGTCTATTGGAATTGTCTTGGATGCTGAGAAGAGCTAAGGCTATCATAATTGACCATAATATAATCTTGCTATTCTCCTTGTTCTGCCCACGTCACTCAGCATCAGGGAGTCTTCCCTTTTTTATGATCTCTTTGAGATACAGACCCAGTAGTAAGACAGTTGAATCAGAGTATGCACAGTTTTATAGCTCATATTGATCATTTTACAATTCCACTAATAATGTTCCATTTTTTCCCACATTCCCTCCAACATTCATTATTATCTTTTCCTGTCACTTTAGCCAATTGGATAGGTATGAAGTGAGTACCAAATAGTTTTGATAATTACTGCCTTATAATTACTGCCTCCTTACTTTACATTAAAAAAATTCCAGGGGAGCTAGGGGATGCAGTGGATAGAGCACCAGCCCTGAAGTCAGGAGGATCCAAGTTCAAATTTGGCCTCAGACACTTAACACTTCCTAGCTTTGTGACCTTAGGAAAAGTAGCTTAACCCCAATTGCCTCAGGGGAAAAAATTTCCTTTGATATTATTATTATTTTTTCCTTTGATATTATTGAAAAGGAAATCCAACTTCCAGAAAAATTTTGCTATTTTTTTTCTTAGCTCAATAAAATAAGTTTTGGTACTTTTATTGGGATGGCATTAAATAAATAGGAATAGCTTAGGTAGTCTTGTCATTTTTATTATATTGGCTCTCCCCATCCATGAACAATTGATATTTCTTAAATTATTTAAATCTGACTTTATTTGTATAAAAAGCGTTTTATAATTATGTTCATACAATTCCTGGGGTTGTCTTAGCAGATATACTCCCAGATATTTTATGCAGTCTACAGTTATTTTAAATGGGTATCTCTTTCCTCTTCCTGCAGGTTTGTTGGTGATATATAGAAATGCTGATGATTTATGTGGGTTTATTTTATATCCTGCTAATTTGCTAAAAAAATAATTGTTTCTACTATCTTTTTGGTTGCATCTCTAGAATTTTCCAAGTATGTCATCACATTTTCTGCAAAGTGATAATTACCTCATTACCCATTGTGATTCCTTCAATTTCTTTATTTTCTCTTACTGCTATTTCTAGGATTTCTAATGTAATACCGAATAAAATTGATGATGCATATATTGTATCTAGGATATACTACAACATATTTAATATGTATGGGAATGCCTGTCATCTAGGGGAGGGGATGGAAGGAAGGAGGGGAAAATTCAGAATAGAAGGGAGTGCAAGGGATAATGTTGTAAAAAAATTACCCATGCATATGTACTGATAAAAAAAAGTTATAATTATAAAATTAATAAAAAAAGAAAATAGTAGAAACTAAAAAAATAATAATAAAATAAAATAAAATTGATGATGATGGGCATTTTTGTTCCAGTCATTTCCTTCTCCAGATGAGGAAACCAAGGCAAGCAAGGTTAAAGGATCTGCCCAGTGTCATACAGCTAGTAACTATCTGAGATCAAATTTCTGAGGCAGTTCAGGTCCTGTCCTCCTGAATGCAAGCCCAGTGGTATTATTCTCCTCAAAGCTTGACCAATTATATTCCTTGTATTTTCCTCCCTTACTACTGTTGCCTTTGTGCCGAAAATTTCCTTCTTCCTACCCTCTGAATCTTACTATCTTTCCTGACCAAACTCTCGTCTAACTTTCTCCATAGAGCCTTGGACTTCTCAGACAAGACCATGTGGGTGGGTTAGGGTCCTGTGAGGAATAATGATTATCAGAGTAAGGGACTGAGGCTTTCTCTTATGGGCAATAAATAGTGAGCCATTGAAGACTTCAGAATGAGGGAGCATGAGGGTAAAAAGAATGCTTTAGAAAGTTTGTATAGTAGTTAAGTGCTAGACTTGGAAGTCAGAAAACCAGGCCTCATTCCAAAACTTCCTAACTATTTAACTTTGAGCAACTCATTTGATTTGGAATCAGAGGAATCGGATTTGTTGGTCTGTTACTTCTTCCTTGGGCAAGTAATGTCATTTCTTTGGCTTTGATCTCCAAATATGTAAGTAGAGGAGTTAGCCTAGATTATTTTTAAGGTCTTTTTCAGCTGTAAATCCCTTGACCCTCTTTGATCCATAGTTTCCCTTTTTTTGGGGAAAATGCTGATAGTAATACCTGTACTACCTACCTCACAGGGATAGTGTAAGAAACACTTACTGAAATGAAAGTAAAACCTAATAAGGCTATTTCAACATGAGCCATTACTGTCAATGGAGGGACTAAAAAGTGGTTGAGAAATATCACAAACAGACTCCTGAGGGTTTGTTCAGTTCAGCTGACTATTCTCCCTGGTTCTATTCCAAACATGCTAATGTCTGAAGAGGAAGGGTGATGGAGTGGGAAGAATTTTGGCTTTGGATTCTGAGCTCCCATGTTTGAATCAGCTGGCCCACAGAGTCACCAGGCTGGGTTCAAAACCAGCCTGTGACATTTACTACCTATGTGACCATGAGCAAAAACAACCTCTCTGGGCTTCATCTATAAAAAGGGAGGACCCAGGGCAAGTCTCTTAACTCCAGTTGCCTCAGCAAAAATAAAATAAATTTTTCTGGTCCTTCCTCTTTCTAAATCTAGGTAGTAAAATGGTTAGAGCACTGGGCCTAGAGTTAGAAAGAGTTCAGATCATGGCAACTTGTTAGGTGTGTGACCATGGGACAGGCACTTAAGTTTTGTCTGCCTCAGTTTCCTCAACTGTAAAATAATACCTACCTTTAAGAAGATCAAATGAGACAATATTTATAAAGTATTCAGCACAGTGCCTGGCACATAGTAGGTACTTAATAAATGCTTGTTTCCTTCCTTCCTAAATCTCTTATCACAATCTATCTTCGAAGGCAGAGGAAAGAAAGGACATCTCAAAGCTGAAAATGTTCTCTCTTCAGGGCATTCCAAGGCTAGAATTAATCACTGGGGTTAGCAATTATTGAGCTATCACAAATAAGAGTATCTACAAACTTGGCTCCCCAGGAAACTTGAGCCTAGCTGGATCTTGAGCTTTGTTTGACATTTACTGGAAAGTGTACTCTGAAATTCCTCCCTGTAGAGCCCTCAGAACCAACTCAACCACACTGCCTCAACCTTTCCTCCACCAAATGGGGAAGTCGTCTATACATCGGGGCAGAGGTGGGGGGCAGGGAGCTTTCTCTGCCTGGCTTAGTGTGAGCTGAGTAAAGGTTAAGTAGCCTTAATGATGTTGGCACTGGCCCGGCCTGTTCTCCAGGAGGCACAAATGGCTGATTAATGGGAACTGGTACACACAGAGATGGGAGCCCTCCGTTCAATTAAGAATAGCTCTTTCAGAGTTATATGAAACCTTTTATCTCCTTGTATGCTAGTTCAAATATTAGCAAGGTTCAGGCCACAAATCAATGGATGTCTCAGCCTATGGGTAGATATATCTATCTTGAACTTGACTGCTTCATCAGCTCTGTAAATAATCTGAGTAATAACCATCAGTGATTCAGCAATGGAAAGCCCAGCCCATCTTCACTGATGGGGGGTGGGGAGGAGTGGGCAGGAAGAGAGACTAGATTGCTTAGTGTACTTAGTGGAAAAACTGTGAACAGTTGTTTTCAAACTTTTTGGTCTCAGGACCCATTTTATACTCTTAAAAATCAGTGAGAATTCTCCCCCCCCCCTGCCAAGAGCTTTTGTTTATGTGAGTTATGTCTATTAATATTTCATATCATATCAATAACAAAGCTCATTTGGTGGAATAAAAGGTCAGGAATTTCAAAGAAACTAGGGAAAAAAGAAACAGATTCGGCAGTATCAGACCGTAAGACATAAGGTGAGAGCACTGTTGAACTGTAAAAAGGATTTTTAAAATTATTTTAAATTAAAATTTTCATTTATAAATAAAACCAATGGAGCCAAGAATAGAAGGAATGCAGAAAACTGGGAGGGGGGGAGTCATATTCAATCTCTCAGATAATATGTGATTGTGTTAGAATATTGCTATGTTGTAGGAAATGATGAGTTGATTTAGAGAAAATATGAAAAGACTTGGACTTGTGAAGGAATTTAGACACCTTCAGAGAAATAAATGATAGGTGAAAATAAGTATACTAACTACAGTTTAACATAGCCACACTTAATTGTAGCCTTTTTTAGAGTCGTAGGGGAAAAGAAAGGAGGAGAAAAAAATAAAAGTAAAAAATACATAGCAGGGAACAAAAGAAAATGAACAAGGAAGCATAGAGGAGCAGGGGAGCTTTTAGAAGACAATGTGGTAAAATTTATTATATATGTTTTCTTGAAAAGGAAATTTATGATTTTGTATTGAATTTTCTCTTAGTGTCTGCTATGGGCATCGCAATTTGCTTCTTTTTCATTTTGTATTTGTTTAAATTTTAAAAATACAAAAAAGTATTATATTAGAAATTAAAATATAATGGTATTACTATGAAAATAGTTTTGACTTCATGGACTCCCTGAAAAGGCTCCCCCCCCCCACAACCGATTCCCTAAGGGGGTCCCTGGACCACACTTTGACAATTACTAGACCACCGTATTTGGAGTCCAAAGATCACTATTTTAACCTCAGTGACCTTAACCAAATCATTTCCTTCCTCTCAGTCTTCTGTGAATTAGATAAGGGTCCTTTTACCTCAAAACTCTTAGAATTTTATTTACTGAATCAATGGGAGGACCAGATTTCAGCTCTCCTTTGTGATCCAAACTAAAATACCAACCATTCCTGGAAGTCAGCATTTGCCCCCTACTTATCTTCCCGCCTGCTCTTCACTAGTTTTTGGAATTCTTACCTTCTTTTAGACTCCCTTTCTTGGGAGATTTCCTAGATTCTCCCAAATGTTAATGTTTACTCCAGCTTCAAATTACTTTACATTTATGGATGTATTTATGTATATGCTGCACGCAGCCAGTGGAACGGAAGATCTGTGAGGGTCAGGAGTATTTCCTTTTTTGGCTTTTGTATCCAACTGGCAGAGTTCCTAATATGTGATTAATAAATATTTGTCAAATAGAACTGAATTTATCAACACGTCCTAGTCACTTGATTTCATTCCTCCTCCGAAAAAATATGTTCCTTTGATGTTAGGATTCTTACTTACAAGGTACTAAGTGGAATTGAGGAGATGATGGTTAAATCTAGTTTAGCACTGATTTAATCCTACAACAAATAATGGTTTCCCTGTGATATAATGACTGGTGAATACTCAGTGTGGGGCATTTAAGGAGGAGCTCTCAGGGCCAGGAAGAGAAGCTCTGAGAGGCTGAGACAGATTCGTTCCAGCGTCCTCCTTCGTTGTGGCTGGAGGCTCAAGCACAAACCTTAGATTGGGAGACATTGGGAGGGAGCTAGAGACAGAAGCTGGCTGAGGCAGAGGGCGGGCGGCAGGAGCTCTCGGAACCAAGGAGAGAGACGGGCCTCTGAGGAAGCTAACGGCCGTTAGGAGACTAGACTTGGAAAGAGACAATAAAACTCTAACCCCTGGCTGCACTAGTGATTACTGAACTGAAAGGGAGGCTGCCTCCGGGAGCCCCCCAAGAAACCTGCTCCCCAGAACATTGCCATTTGACTTCTGAGACAGAATTGACGAATCAACCTTATGATCTTATGACTTCACATTATTCATTCTCCTTGTGTATTTGAAACACCTTCGGAGAAGATGCGAGTTTCTAGTCCACGCTTTGCCTAAGGCCCCAGCCGTACTGTCCACACTCCTCAGCAATGCCTCCAGCAGCTCAGTTTCAAGGAGCGGAGGACAACAGCATACAGAATCAGGGGGGCCTTCTTTAGGGGGAGGGGAAGGCAGAGGGGGCCGCAGAGCCCTTCCGGCTGGGATGCTTTGGATCGTTAGGGGTGGTCCCAGCTGGTGCTGGGCTGCACTGATGAAAAGCCTCGGGGTCATTCACAGAACCCCTCCCCGAACCAGTCCTGTTACACATTCAGATAGAGAGCAGCTACAGAAAGCTGCTCCCTCGTTCCTCCAGGCGGGCAGGATCAGACACCCGGGTGAAACCTGCCGGCCCTGCTCGGAGCCCCCAAAGGAAGGGGCTGGGGGAGGGGCTGGGGAGGGCCGGGAAAGCATCCGAGAGCCCAGCCCACATGCCACAGAGGGATATCAGGCGGTCAGATCAGCCTGCGCTGTTACCGTGGTTACGTGTACAATCCCAGTGCTCCCAGGCTGGTGGAGCCGTGAGCCAGGGGTGGGCTTTGGCCACTTATCTCCCTGCAGATCTCACTCCGGGACCCAGAGCTGCAGGTCCTTTCCCTTCAGCCAGGCAGAGCTGGACCTGCAAGGGGGGCGGCGGAGGGAGGGGGAGAGCTGTGACTGTGAGGGTGGTTGTGGGAGAGGGATGTCCACCGGCGATTCGGGTCTCGCAAGTGATGAGGGCACAGACATCGCGTCTGAGGAACGGTTCTGCCCACGGGGCCCGCGTCTTGTGGAAACAACTGTACCGAATTAGCTGCATCTACAGCGGGGAAAGGGCGCAGGGCCTGAAGAAGGCAGAGCGTCTGTAACCCGGCGCTGGGGAGCACGGCATGCGGGCCAAACTCCTGAACTTCCCGGAGCATTCCCCGCGGCGCTAGAAGACCCTCCCCAAGAAGTCCTGATGAATCACCAAAGTTCTCCAAGAGCCGGGGGAAGGGGGCCGCAGAGGCTGGCGAGGTTGTTCCCGTATCCCCGGACGGTGTGAGGACACTGAGTGAGGGCTTTGTGCCTTGTTACTGATTTTGGCTTCCCGAGCTCTTATTAGTAGGCATTTATTAAGCACTGCACGCACTGAGTGCACCCCAAAGTGTGGGCCTTTTTTTCCAGCCGCCACTTCACTTTCTCCCCCATTGTCCCGTCTCCCGCTGCCCCGCGTGCCCACCTCCCCCCACCGACCTCCCACATCCCTCCTCTCCCTCCGAAGCCCGACTCCCTTTCCCTCCCCCTGAGCTCAAGGGAAGAAGGCGGGCTCAATCTCCTCCTCCAAACAATCACTCAAATCCAATCAACCTATTCCTCACCCGGGCCCGCCCCCCCGGTTCCATCTCCCCAATCCTCGCAGCGCTTCTCCTCCGCTCCCTCCCCCTCTGACCGGACCAATCGTGGGGCTGATATCGGACCTGGTCCCCGCCCTCCCCTCCCTCCTCCACTTTCCCTCTGCTACGCGGGCGGCTGCGGGGACGGCTTTCTGGTGGGGAGCCGTCCGCCTCTTCGCTTCTCCCGCGGGTGCCGGCGCTGCGTAGGGAGCGGAGCGGGCGGCGGGGCCCGGCTGCGTGGGACTGCTGCGTGGGGGCGCTGCTGCGCGGCGCTCAGCGGCTGGGCCAGCGCCGAGAGTTGCTGGGGAGCGAGCCCGCAGAGGGTCCCGGCCAAGGCCCGGGGGCACGAGGGGTGGGCTGCTGCGCGGGCTGGAGGGTGCGGGAAGCCCTTGAGCTCTTCCGCGTCGCTCGGCTCCAGAGGTCCGGGTCTGAGAAGGGGACTGTGCTGAGGCTGGACCCAGCTGTGCGAGCAGACGAAGCCTCCGCCCCCCGGGAGGCGGACTGGAACCTCGGTGCCTCCGTTCCCCCCCCAGGACTCCCCCGCAGCCGGGGCTCGCTCCCCGGGCGGTTTTGAAATTCCTGGAGGACGAGTGAGTGCTGGAGGTGCCGTCGCCGCGCGCCGGAGCGAGCCGGGCCTCGCTCCTTCCATCCTAACAGGTTTGGGGGCGGGGGCGGGAGGAGGCTCCCAGCGGACCGGACCCCGAGTCTCCGATTCCTCCCTCGCTGGGACCCAGAAGCCCTCCTGAAGCCTCTCCTGATAGACGAGCTGAGCGCGCGGGACGCCCCTCAGCGGAGCTGGCCGCGCTTGGCCGGGGGGGCGCCCCTCGGGGGAGCACCGCGGAGCCTGTGACCTGGGAAGCCTTCTGGAGTTTTGTTTCTTCTCCCCTTGGAGATGCTCGGACTGTTCCCTCGCTGCCGCTGCTGCTCCTGCGAAGCCTTTGGGGGCAGTGAGCTTCCATCCCGGGCCAGCTTCCCCCGCGTGAGGAGACCCAGGCGTCTGAACTTGAGACTTTGTGCTTATTCCGACTGAGACTCCCCGCCCCCCTCCGCCGGCACCCGCTTCTCTGAGAGTTGGACGGCCCCGGGGCCTGTGGTTCGCCGCCCTCCCGGTTGAGAAGAGAGGGTGGGAAGGAGACTGTGGTAGTTGTTTGCTTTGGACCCGCGGTGCGGGCTTCAGTCTCAGGGAACTTGCCCATGGCTTTCTTGATGAAGAAGAAGAAATTTAAATTTCAAACCACTTTTACTCTGGAGGAGCTCACGGCGGTCCCCTTCGTGAATGGCGTGCTGTTCTGCAAAATCCGGCTGCTGGACGGCGGGGACTTCGCCAGCCTCTCGTCCAGGTAGGAACCGTGCTCTTTAACCGGGGTCCGGGCTGCACGTGCTCGTGCGGGGCGGGGGCACAGTCTGGGGCCCCGCAGCTCCGTCTGTCAGGCAGATGGAGAGGGCACAGCTGGAAAGCCCCAGCGCGCGCGGGCGAGCTTCGGGTAAGTGGGTCAGGGACTTCCACAATGATTTTGTACTACTCCCCTTGCAGCCAGGGGCAGATTTTAAAATGCCTTCGAGGTGCTTAATGGGAAAGTTTCCTCGGTGCCTTAAGAATCTTTGCTCAGGCAGCCCTCCGAAGATGGGTGGTTGCAAGAATTCTGTCATTGCAGATGAGGGTTGTGAGGCTGTCACTCAGGGTAAGGGTCAGAAGCCGTCTCAAGCTCCGGGGTCACGCCACGCTTCTAGATGATTTCCGTCCATTCCAGGGCCTTCTGAAGCAGCCTCTAACAGGAGCCAGTGTCTAGCACTCATCGATTGGCAGTAGTAGTGCCAGTTATTTATTTCTACTTTTTTTCTTCCCTTGAGACATCTAAAAGCACTTTTCTAGTAGACATAAATGGTTCAGCTGGTTCAGAAGAGGAGGGAAGGCCCCAGCTCCTCCATCTTGCCCTCATTCATCTCATCTTCCCCTTTCTGAATGTCCAGACTGCTATTTTCAGAAGCAGGTACAAGTTCCCCGTAGCTGGTTTGAAGTTAGAACGTAGTAGGGGCTTACTGAATGTTAATTGATTTGCTGACTGAAATAATTTTGCTCGGTGCTCCCCTGCCCCAGAGAGGGTAAGGTGCCCAGACCACTGCTGTGCCCCTCCTCGCTGGCATTGCTGTGCTCTTAGGGCTGCAGGAGTTGCTTTGCATTGCAAATGGCCTTGTAAAAAAGGACTGCTTGTTGGCAGGGTTCTGGGAGTCTCGGATTAGCTTGGTGAGTTATGCTCCCCACCTGTACTGATCCAGCTGACTAACCGCCGGCTGGGAACACCACGCAAATGGTGCTGAGGCCTTTTGAAAATAGATGGGCAGTCTCAATGCTGCACCTTGCTGCGCGTTGTTAATTGGTGCTGGGCCCCAACAGGATGGCCCTGCCCCCCAAGTGTTTTTGACATCTTCTTCCTGCTGTTCTCTGTAACTGTGGAACCTGCCCCAGATAATCCCCTGAATTCCTGATCTTTGCTTGCCTACTTAAAGCCTTGTGGGAAGAACTGGACGGACAGGGTGGCCTTGAAACCTGTTGCTCAGTTTTCTCAGAGGACAATTTATCCCCCTTAGATCCCTGGGGGCCCCTCTGCTTTCGGGCAAATCTCAGAGCAGCCCTTTACTGTTAGGGGAGAGTGGTAAGGGGCCTTGTTTCTGAGTTACTAGGTGGAGTAGATTTGCAAATCCGGAGAGGAATGTATGAGTTTTTTCTCTGTCTCTGTCTCTGTCTGTCTCTGTCTCTCTCCGCCTCTCTCTGTCTCTGTCTGTCTCTGTCTCTGTCTCTCTCTCTCTCTCTCTCTCTCTCTCTCTCTCTCTCTCTCTCTCTCTCTCTCTCTCTCTTTCTCCTCTCTTTCTGTCTCTGTGTATCTTTCCCTTTTTTTTTCTCTCTATCTCTCTCCCTCCTCCCCTCCTCCCATCCTTCTAACAGAGCTATTGCTCAAATAGAAATTGCTCTGGGAAGAGTCACATCATAACAACTTTTCCTTCCACTCTCCTTCCCTGAAGATTTGAAGATTTGTAGAAGCGGCTTATCTGAGGAATAATTGCTATTTGCCTGTGCTGCCAGGGTGGGGGGCTGCAAGGGGAGTTTAGAGTCTTAGAAGCCATGTGAGGACCACCTAGGCCTGGCTAGCTAAGCTGTGTCTTCCCATCCCCTCTCCTCCTCCTTCCAGGCAGGTTGCAAGGCAGACAGCAATCACTTGCTTTGCTTGCCAGTCCTGGGGTCTGGTTGGCCCAGCTTCAGGCAGTGGCTCAGCAGGCCATGGGGTGCTGATGGCAGCTGGGCCCTAGAAGAAGACTTGCTATAATTTAAACCAGGTCCAGGGCAGTAGTTTTTCAGTTGTCCAGGCCAGTCATAAAGAAGCCTCTGGAACAGGGGGTAGCTGGCTGGCTGCTAAAGATTGCTTCAGCCCTCTTACCTGTCTGGCTTTTCTAGACGGGTGTAAACCTCCAATCTGCATCTGGAAAGTTACTGGTCTTGGCTAGAGTTACCTGGATTTCACCTTTCCCTAACCTTTCTTCTCCTGGCAAGGCTCTGGGCCTTCCCAGAAATTGGCTGAATTTTAACAGCTCTGTATCAGAATCTTTTGTGTGATCTCTGATGCATCTTTTCTTTTCTTTTTTTTTTTTTTGGTCACCTTGAGGGGAACAGAAGGTTGAAGAAAGCCTGGGGAGCTGCTTCAGAGTTTCCTTGCTTGGCTGAAGCAGGCTTGCCTGGGCCCAGAGCAGAGCTGGGACTTGTTAGGAGGCAGTCTAGGGTCTTGCTAATGCCAGAGTCCTGGGCCTTATCCATGGGAGAGACGGATTGTGGTGGCCCCTCCCCTCGATTGTTCCCGAGGGTGAGGGATAATCTGAAAAGGCCTGCTCTTGGACCAGTTGGGAGTGAGGAGCAGCAAGTGATAAGTGAGTTATTTAAAAAAGGGAATGATTAAGCCACCTCTCCTCCTTAGGCAGCCTACTAATACCCCTGAACACTCCAAGTCATTCAGTGTGATAGGTGATGTTGCAACCGGCCCCATTTGTTCTTAGGAGGCAGATTCAGAGCCACACCTCTGCAAGGCCTGGCTCCTTCCCTCGATTTTAGTCCACTCAGCCCCACAGCAAGTCCCTGGCTGAACAGCTTTCTTGCCTGATCCAATTTGAACAGGTAGAACAGGTGGTGTTGTTCTCATGGGATGGAGGCTGACTTGTTTGTTGTAATGTAAGCCTGTTGGTCTTGGGAGGAAAGGTAGAGATGTCAGAGGGACATGAAAACAAGACTGCCTTCCTTCTCTACTCTGCAGGGGCTTTGAGATGTGCATGGAATCCCATGTTTGGGTTTGGTCAGAACTAGTCCAGAGTTTAGAATAAATAACCAAGATTAGGAGAGGGAAGGAGTTTGGAGGGTTATAAGAGACCTTCCCTTAGGATGAGAGGCAGCTGTGGGACCAAATAGAACTCTAGAGTTGGACTCAGATCTGGCTTTGAATCCTGACTTTGTCACTTGTGTGACCTGGTCTCCACTTCCTCATCTGTGAAGGGAGGAGATAGATTAGACAGTCTCTAAGGCCCCTCTCAGCTCCAAATCTCTGAACCAAAGATGTATCTTGCCCTGCCCCTCCCAAGGGTCTAGGGCTCTAAATTAAGTTGGGAAGGTTACCCTCAGCCAGCAGTCATTCATTTAGCTAAGGCACTGGGCTAAATTCTAGACAAGCAAGGCAAACACCAAAGAGCGTCCCTGTCCTCAAGGAGCTGAGGGCTTTGAAGAAATGATTGGCTGCTGGCTGCTTAACCATCAAGTTTCTAGGGCTTTGGAGCATTTTGAAAAGAGTGGGTCAGTCAGCAGCTTCCCCAGCTGACTTAGCAAAAACCAAGTTCCTGGGCCTCAGAGGAAAGCCATCCAAACCTTTAAAAGCTCTTTAATGCATAGACCATCTATCCCACATGTCCTGGACTAGGTTCTTGCTCTCTCAGCCAGGCTGGAGAGCAGACCCTGCTGGCTTGAAGCATTTCCTGTAGCTGAGGTACCTCACCCAGGTGAGAGACAAACCTTGGATGCCAGGTGAGTGGTAAGGTGTGGAGATCTGGTTCTGAAATATGCTGATAGTTTAAAGGGACAGGTCATTCTTGATTTTTTTTTTTTTTTTTTCCCCTCCAGTTTTGACTCCTGAGCAGGTTTCTAATGATCATTTTCTGCATCTCTGGGAACAGGTTGCCTGGGTTCTTTCTGGCTCATTTCCGGAACCTGATGATAATTTTTTGTGTTGTTGTCTTCAGTCTTGTCTGACTCTTCATGACCCTTTCTGGAGTTTTCTTGGCAAAGATATTGGAGTGGTTTGCCATTTCCTTTCTCGATTCCTTTTACAAATGAGGAAACTGAGGGAATAGGGTTCAGTAACTTAAGATGACTAGTAAGTGTGAGTCTGGATTTGAACTCCAGTTTTCCTGACTCCAGGCCCAGTTCTCAATCCACTGTGCTCCCTAGCTGTCCAGTCCGAAAATAGTGCCCATCATTTTGATCTAGTTCAGTGTCTGCTTAGGTCACTGAACTTAATGTTTGTCTGACACATGCACACCCCACCCTACCCGGAGCCAGCAGCATCCCTGACTCCCCTCAGCTCAGACCATTGACCTGGCCTTAAAATAACCCAACCCAGAGGTGCCAAATGCCTCTCACCCCACAGTACTCTTGGAACACAGGACTGAGACCTTTTTGTAGTAATTAGGATATTTCATCTCACCAGGGATTTGTCAATGTGAGCAGATAATAAGTGACAGTGTAGCATAGTAGAGAGTTGACCTCAGAGCCGGAGGGGTTTTGTGAGGAGACCTACTCATGATATTTACTGGCTGGGTGCCTCTCTGTAAGTCATTTTAACTTGTCAAGGTTGTAGGCAGCTCTTCTAAGATTAAAAAATGTAGAGAAGGGGCTAAGCTGCATTGGCAGGGGAGCCTCCTTGTAATAAGAGCTTCCCAAGTCAGTGAAATCACAGGCCCAGTCCCTATCCTTATGCCTACCTAATGATTTAGGTTGGCAAAGCTTTTATGTAGGTTTTCTTAGTATAAATCCTAATTGAGGTATAGTACCTTCAGGCAAGTCCTCATCCCTTTAGGTTATTCCTCTCTGGTTTTCTGGGAGGGATTACTGTTTGGTTAGGTTCCTGAGCTCTGGGCCTTTAGAGCATCTCCACCTCCTGCCAGTGGAATCATAGGGAAAAGGAACTATGTGCTTTCTCTAGCTGGTCTATTGTGATAAAGCCCTCTATCATTCAACTAAATTGTAAAGTTTTACCTACTAAATAAATACATAGTTCTAAAAACTGGTATGATCTGGAAAGATCTGAGTAGAAGAACATAGGCTTTTTGCTTTGAAGAAAGCTAAGAATTCAGCAAAAGGGAATAGAGTACATACCAGACAAAGGAGACCTTGGACCACTGGTACAAAGGTATGAAAGTGAGAGGTGGGATGTCATGGATGGGAAACAGCTGATCAGCTAGACTAGAATAAAGAGTGTATGAAGGAGAGTGATTGAGACAAGTTTAGAGCAGGTAGATGGCAATCAGACTGTGGAAAGTTTTAAATGCCAGGGGAAGGATTCTTTTTATCCCAGAGGCAATCCCATTGAGGATTTTTGAGCAGAAATGACATTGTCAGGGCTTTGTATTATATAATGTGATCATTTATACAGCTCTATGGAGGATGGATTTTGGATACTGGAGAGCATGGAATTTGAGATCAATAGGAGATTCTCATTTGATCTTCCGGACACCCCGGTGAGTTAGGTGCTATTATCCTTATTTTACAATTGAGGAAACTGAGATAGATTAGAGGTGAATTGACTTGCCTAAGGTCACCCAGCTAGGCCCTGAGGCTAGATTTACTTTCAGCTCTTCCTAACTCCCGACCCAGTCTTCTAGATAGGTTTGACAAAGCCTGGTTACTGGTTAGATAATGAATTTTAGAGAGAAGAAACTCTACAGGATGATTCCACTATGATCTATCTTGAGAACTCTAGGAGACAGAGAATTTAAATTTGTTCTCCTTAAGGGAAATAATACCAGAGTTAAACAGATCCGCCTTCATGTGAGGCTTTCTTCCTTCTGGCCATAGCTAGGACTGGTTTGACAGCTTTCCTTGGTGCGTCCAGTTCAGTCCTTTGTTAACAACTCCCTGCAACTATATAGTGAATAGACAAGTAGATGAAGGACACTGGGGTCTGTGTACAACAGATTAGTCCTTTTAAGGTGCTATTTTTGCCTCCCTACCTCCTCCTCTGAACTTCTTTCTTGTGGAGAATGGCAGCAAAACTTTGTGTTCTGAGTCTAATTTAGATCTTCTCCAGATGCCTGATCATTGACATGAAGACAATAATGTTCTCATACAGTGGGGAACCACAGGACAGTCAGATTAGACTGTCCGGGGGCTCAGGGTGAGGCTGGAAGCCTTCTGGAGGGATGGATGCCCTTTCTAGAGGGAAGGGTTTGTCCTGGTTTGTGCCTGCTGCTACTTTCGGTCAGTTCTGAATGTGTCCTGTGCACTTTTAATTATCCGTCATCTCCCTCAGTAGAATGGAAGCTCCCTAAGGACATGGACTGATTTTCCCTTTTTATCCCCAAGCATTCAGCACAGTGCCTGGCACATTGTTTAATAAATGACTGCAGGCAAAGGGGGAGGCAGCAAAGGAGTTGGGTATAATAGAAGGTGGCCCTACGTGGGTTTAGAGTATTGCCGTGGGTCTGAGTCACTGACTGTGGGCAAAAGTTGGTCACGGCTGGCAGCAGCTAAGACCCTCTGAGACAGTCTGACTCTCCTGTTGGCTTCGTCTAGTTCTTTCAGGCTGCAACTGACTAAGTTGCTGACTCTCCGTCTTGTGATTTAAAAAAAAAAAAAAAGTTCTGGGAGAAGGAAAGGGCATTTTCTCCCCTGGACTGTCTGAGTACTGGGGCAAAGAGGAGAAACGATCTCTTGCTGGGGACAGGTTTAATTTCTGGGACCTGAGCTTCATCTGGGTCAGAGTAAGAGGGACCCATCCACCTCTCAGCCTGGGACCTCCAGGGAGTGGGTAGCACAGAGAACTCTCTTACACTCTAGCTTGTGAAAGGCTAGAAAAAAAGGCCTGCCCCATGTTGAGTGAGCCAGACAGAGGGTCCTTTGTGTTGTGATCGTGGTGCTCAGCTCCAAGAGGGTGAGAACTGGAGTTCTCCACTATAGACTAGGGGGTGCCAGGGCGGGGGACGGAGCAGAGAGAAGAGGCATTTTCATGCTGTCTGTTGGAACGTGCTTTATACTCTTGCTTCCTTTGGTTGTTACCTCAGCAAATGGGCTTCCCCAACCCTCTTAGAGAGGTAAAATAATGAGATGGAGACAGAAAAGAGAGAAAAAAGGAGATTCTTAGCTGAGATTCCAAAGGGAGGTGGAAAGGGGGTTGAGGCTCTAGTTGGCCAATGTGGAAACATTTTTTTTTTTTAACTGCTATAGAAAGATTGAATCACTCCAAATGTGAGAACTAGATTAGAGGGGCTCACCCTGATATTTCAGGCTTGCCTGTCTCCCAGTCCCACCATTGTCCCATTGTCCTGTATTTACAGTCCTGGGTTGGGTTTCCACATATGTGTTTTTGTTTTATATGTGGCATCTTGTAAAAACCAGGTCAGTGGCTCATTGAAATTTGTTTTAAATACTTCCTCCTTCGTGACTTGCTGGGCATAAAATACCCAGTTCTCCTCAGCCTTAAAAAAGCAAAAAAACAAAAATTTCTCTTCCCCTTGACCATACTGTCACTTTAAGCTCCTATTCTCTTCTGTCTCTTCATTTCATAGCCAATCCCCTAGAAAAAGCTGTGTCTCCTTATCTTTATTTCTTCTCTTCACACTTCTCAAAATGGTGGAGTGGGTAAAGTGCTGGATTTGGGGTCAGTAATAGCTGCTGCTCAGGGTCAGATCCCATTTCTGCCACCAAGCACCCATGTGACTTGAAACAAGACTTTTTAACCTCCAAGTCCCTTCATCTTGAAGATGAGGGGGTGCTGGACTTGTTGGGTCCAACTTTTCCTGACCTCATCTGCATTTTCTTGGCAGAGATATTAGAATAATTTGCCATTTCCTTCTGTAGCTCATTTTACAGATGAGGAAACTGAGGCAAGCAGGGTTAAGTGACTTGTACAGGATCAAACAGTAAGTGTCAAGGCTTGTCTGAGGTCAGATTTGAACTCAGGCCCTTTTAACTTCAGGGCAGGTGTTCTATCCACTGCACCACCTAGCTGCCCTGGAATAATGCCAACTCTGATTTTTTTTCCAGTCCTCATCCATCTTGACCTCCGTCTTGACCTCTTCCTCAGCATTTAGCACTTGCTCACCTCCTTTTCTTGGATTCTCTTTCTGAGTTTTTATGATCCTGCTCCCCTTGACTCTCCTACTCGCTTGACCACTTCTCTATAGCCTTTGTTGTCCCTTATGCTGCTCCCTGACGTGGGTGGACCCTAATGTGCACTCTGACCTGGGTCTCCTCTTTCTCTTGTGACCTCATCAGCTCCCATGAGTTCACTCTATGCAAATGACTGGGCACCTGGAGAATGCCAAGGCTGCCTATCATCTCCATCTAGCCGGCCCCACTCTCTCCTGAGTTCCAGGCTCACATTAGTAACAGCCTAGCAAAGGCTTCTCATTGGATGCCCCTTAGGCATCTCTAGTTCCACAGGTCCGAGACAAGGCTTGTGAGCTCCTCCTCAGAAGCTCCCTCCTCTTCTGGACTGCCTGTTTCTGCCCAGGGCATCCTTCCCATCACCATGTTCATCTCCTCAGAGCCGTTCTGACTTTTCCCTCAGCAGTCAGTTAGCTGATGAGCCAAACAACATCTTCTATATCCACCTTCTCCTCTCCACTTACATGGTTATCAGCCTCGATTATCCCCTCATGTTATAAGGATTTAGAGTTAATCATCTCTATGTGTATAGACGTTAAAGAAAATTATAGAATGAGATTTCTGGGCTCTTGCAGTAGTCTGCTCAAGGATCTCCTTGTCTCCCACCTCTCCTGTCTCCAATCCATCTTCCACCCAGCTGCCTAAGGCATAGCACTGCCTCTGTTAACCCCTGCTTAATAAACTCCTATCTCTCTGGGACCGCTAGGGTCCAGTGAAAACGAAAGGCCTTCAGAGTCTGGCTCAGGCCTACTTTTTCAGGCTTGTAATATTTCTTCCCATCTTGCATTCTTGACCATCCCCAAATGGCTTTGCTGTTCTACACATACACACACACACAGACAAACACACTCTTCCTTCTCCTATCTTTCCTTAGATGACCTCCCTCCCCCATGCCCTGGATATTCTCTCCTCACCTCTGCATGTTGGAATCCTAATTTATATCACAACACAGCTCAAGGGCTGCCTCTAGCCAGCTACTAGTGCTTTTTCTGGAATCTCCTTTTACTATTTTATATATGTACCTAGATGCATAAATGCTATCTTTCTGGATAGGATATGTCGCTTGAGAGAGGGGATGGTCTCCTTTCTGTCTTTGTATTCTTACATAGCAGGCACTTAATTGCTTACTAATGGAATGTTGTCCCTTTCCCCCCCAAAAAAAACTCTGTAGTATTAGTGGGCCATGTAGAACTGACATCATGTTGCTTATCTAATCAAAGGGTAGGAGGGGACAATTGGGAGGGAGAGATTTTGGAATTTTAAAAAATGAATGTTTTATAAAATCACACACACCACCCTCAAAAAAAAAAAAAAAAAGCGAGAGAGAGACAGACAGACAGACACGGACGAACGGACAGCTAGATGGCGCAGTGGATAGAGCACCAGCCCTGAATTCAGGAAGACCCGAGTTCAAATCTGGTCTCAGACACTTAACACTTCCTAGCTGTGTGACCCTGGGCAAGTCACTTAACCCCAGCCTCAGGGGGAAAAAAAAAAAAAAAAGAGTATTGGTGCTCTTAGGACCCTATTTCCTGAAGTTAGTCCTAACTTACTCCAGGAAAAAGGGAGATATTGGCCCCCAGAGACATGGTGGAACAGCCGCTGCTTGTGATTTCTTGGTAATGAAGCAGGTGTTGTGATCTGGTCTTCTTCCTTCCCTTTTGCTGTTCTTCTTGGTCCCCAGCTCTACTTCCCACATCTGTTGCAGGGTATTACCCGCCTCCCACCATTATCAGTCAGTGTCAGGAACAGCTCTTCCCCTTGTCCCAGGCAGCTGGGCTCCCACTCCCATCCCAGCTCCGTCTCTGAGCCCCTGACACAGGCAAGTTTGTGTTCTGCAGCCAAGAGCTGTGACTGCCTCTCCCTGCTGGCTGCATGGAGCCCGGAGGAGATGAGATGTGGATTGTTCTTCCTGGGCTTCACCTATGCCAAACTTGCCTACTCCTCTCCCTCTTCCAGGCCTTCCTGAATCAGATTGCCTCCAGGGAGCACTGGATAATCAATAATCCCCAAGATGGACTTTGAAGGAGGCTTGTAACCCTGTGGGCAGTTTCCCTTTCTATTTGTCAGTTAGGAAACTGCCTGCTTTGACACCCAAGAGATTGCCCTTGATATGGATTGTTCTCCCTTTAAGAAACTAATCCTTTCAGATTGAGTTATTCTTTTCTGATTCCCAGCCCTTCCTAGCTGATGCTATTTCTGATTGATGTTATCAATCAGAAAACTAGGACCTTTGATTCACAAATCCTGTCAAAAATTGAATTCTAATAGGAGATCCTAGCTCTCACAACTCCCACCCAGATCTGGGACTCCACCCACAGCCCCTTTAGCTAAATCTTTTTATAAAAGAGCCAAGCTGGAGTCCTCTCTTTGCAGAGGTTCCTAACATGGCAGCCTGACGCCTGGCATGCCAAGGGTCTCTGCCCACTGGAACACTGGTTCCGGTGCCCGCTTCTCTTTACCTACACACCTTTTACTAACTAGACTTTAACTTCACTTCCAAACCCCAAAATAAACCTCTTGTATCAATCTAGATTTTCGGGTCTGTAAATTACTTTACAGAGCACTCTTGCACCACTACTAGACCTCATTTAACTCTTTATTCTTGTGCTGAATCCAAAGCGGTTGCAGGGGACCTCTAACTCCCTGTGCCCCGAACCAGCCACTAGATCTCAATTAAACCCTAATTTCATTTAGATATCCCAATTCTAGACCTCTTCATCCTGAGCATCTGTGCGAGGACTTTGTCACAAGGGAGAGGAAATGGGTCTGGGCAGTTAAGTGAGAATGGAGCTAAACCCGTGTGTCTTATGTTTCTGTAGCAGTTTTATTGTCAAGACACTGATTGATAGGAATTAGAATGGACAGATGGCCCATTGGTCTCTTCTCTCCATTGTGTTTGGTATCATGTATATCTGGGCATATACTGTGGGTCGACCAGTGAACAGAGCCATCTTTACTTGGAGAGGAGGAAGAGGGTGAGTTGGATCGTTTTGGGAAACTCCCTGTCACTTTCAGCAAACTTACCTTCTCCATAGTTTCTAATGTCACCATTTATCTTGGTGTGCTACATGGCTGTGAATTATAGAACACTGTTATCTGACAAAAGAATTGTGGATCAGGGCAGGGGAAAGGCTTATTATGGTAGGTATAGATGGGCTGTGGCTCATGACTGATGCAGGCTTGCATGGGGAGATCTCAACGTTAAGAGAGATCATCAGAGAGGAGGAGAGCTAATGGTGGGACAGCCTGTGTCTTACATAATTCCTATATAGTGTTAAGAGGAAGGTCACAGGAAGGTGCTTAGGACATTGAGTGGGTCCCTGTGAAGGTTTATTCTGGAGTATATGGAAGTCCAGGTTGAAAAAGGTATGCATGGGTTTTGATTTACAACACTGATAGGTTTTGACTTTCAAGAGTGAAATGCTGTATGGCTACAAGCAGTACAAGGATTTTCTCTCTGGAGCCTCACCCTACAACCCAGGGAGCCAGATAATGCAGATTGTGAAGGTCTTAGGAGGTCTGGCGTGGCCAAGGTCATATAAATAAGGAGGGGGATGGGAGGCCACTTGGGAGCATCTTTTAGAAAAGTTTTGTTGGTGATGTTTTTAAAAAATATTATCGCTCCATCTCTCTTCCCCCAAGCCACTTTGAAGCCTCTCCTCTAACAAATATATACTGTCAAGTAAAACAGATTCCTCTATTGACCATGTTTGAAAATGGATGCCTCATTCTGCACTTGTCTGTCCCTTTCTGCTGAGAGGCCAAAGGTTTGCTCTCAGTTGTTCTCCGTGGCTCCTTGAGACTAGAGAGTGTTTTGTCCTTGTAACTCCAGATCCTGGCACATAATGAGCCCCGAATGAATGCTTTTTTGATTGATTGGTTCTGAATTCTGGAGTGTTGTTCACCTCATTGTTTTCCTTTCCCTGATTGTGGGTCTTGTGTAAAATTTTCTCTAAGTTCTGTTTATTTCATAACAGTATTCTCTCTCTCTCTCTCTCTCTCTCTCTCTCTCTCTCTCTCTCTCTCTCTCTCTCACACACACACACACACACACACACACACACACACACACACACAGTCTGTTCAAGCATTACTTTCACCAATTTTTCACTGCTTTTATACATAGGAAAGCACTTATTATCGTTCAGTCATTTAAGTTGTGTCAGACCTCATTTAGGGTTTTGTTGGATTTTTTTTGGCAAAGATACTGGAATGGTTTGCTATTTTTTTTCCTCCAGCTCATTTTACAAGTGAGAAAACTGAGGCAAACAGTTAGGTGACTTGCCCAGTGTCCTGCAGTTAAGTGTGGCCTGCCACTCCATCCACTGTGCTGCCCAGCTGCCTGCTATATAAGACTATGTACTCTGTTCTTCTAAGGCAGGAGTTTGATCACTTTCCAAGCATCCTTTGGGTGAGAGAATGACTTTGAGCTGGGGTTCTCTTGTAAGTGGGAGGTGGGATAGAGGCAGGGGATTGGTTCTATTAGAAGAACTGGGGTTTGTCTTCATTGGGGATCTGAGATCTGCACATCTCTGGTCTTCAGGGCCTTATCACCTCCTGTTGCAGGAGAGGATGTTCCGGGATGTCTGTGCTTTACTGCATGAAAAACAAATCTGACTTAGCTGCTACTTCCTCTTCCACCCTCTTTGTGAACAACAGGAAATGCAGGTACTGTGCAAGTCTAGGAGCTTTTAAAAACTCCTTGAGAAGTCAGTGTTTATTGGCCAAGGGATCTTAGACCTCTAATGCAATTACTTTTGCAAATCAGTCAGGGTGGGATGTCCTGGAACCCTTTGGGTGATATCCCCATTACTCTGAAGTGAGCACATAGTGTGGCTGGCTGAGGACTTAGGTTCAGATCCTGACTCTGCTTGTCACTCCTCTGGGCCTTAGGGTACTCATCTCTAAAATGTAAACAGTGTATTGGATAGCCTTGGGGTCCTTTCTCTTATCATTTGACCCCAAGTTGATGTTTGAATGGGAGATCCGGGTCAAACAGAAGCCATGGCAAGAAAGGATTTGAGATTGACAGCCACAAGGGGCTTCAGAGGCCGTCTAATCCCGCCCCTACCTTTTATAGATGTGGTCACAAAGTATATCTGGTAGGATTTGAATCTGGTTTCTCTGGCTCCAGAGCTATGTTGAAAAGAAAGTTCTTTCTGGAGGTGCTGGAGAAAAATCTGTTTGTATAGATACATTTCTATCAACCCTTGTCTTGTATCATTTTAAAAAATGCTTAAAAACAGAGGCTGTTAAACCTCAAATCCTTTTGATAAAGTCCTTAAAACATCATAAACCCTTAACCAGGTTATGAGTTCACCTACGTGTTCTCCGGCAAGATGGTACTTGACAGTTGTTTTTTTAAACAGTTGTTTAAGATCCCATCTCAGGATCTGACCTACAGGTCCACCTACAGAATCTCTCTGCAGTCTACCCTGAATCCCATCTGTCCTTGGTTAGTCCTGAATGTAACTTCTAGTGCTTGTGAGGCCTAGAGTAGAATGTGATAGTCGGTCCCAGAAGCAGAAAGACTCGGGCCTGCTCTGCTGCTGCCGGGTTACTTAAAACGGGGATAGGAATACTTACCTCCCTTTGTGCTTCCAACTTTGCAGGGTTGTACAGTGCCCTGCGCAAGAGTAGGTGCTTAATAGGTGCTAGTTGACTGACTGGATGGTTGTGAGGAAAACCCTTTGTACAAACCACTCTGAGCCAGGAGGAGCTGGCCCTCTGCACGGGCTAGCTCTCTGCTGCTGGTTGCTTGTTTGCCTTGTTCCTCAGATTTCTTATCTCTCCTCTGAGCCCTCCCTCATCTGTCTTCTCTTAGGGCTGGGCTTGTCTTAGAAAGCTAGAGAGAAAAAGCTATTGCTTTGGGGGATTTTACCCTAAGGAGGCCTAACACCTCTTGGGTGCTTAGAAATCTTACCAGCTGTTTCCCAAAGAGTCCCACATGTTTGCAGGTTATGGGAAAGTCAAGGAAGGTTATCATTCTCTGTCTCTTTCTCTCTCTCTCTCTCTCTGTCTCTTTTTCTCTGTCTCCTCTCTCTTTCTGCCTGTCTTTAATGTTTTTTTTTTTTATTTCATTAAATATCTTTAAAATTTTAATATTCATTTTTTACAATTTTGCACTCTAATGGAGGGAACACTGAGGATCTGAGAATGAAAGGGATTTGTCCAAGATCATAGTAAGTCAGCAGTGGAACAGGGCCTTCTGTGGTGTGACGCTCAGCTGACTGATCTTGTCTTCATAGCATTAGGATCCAGACCTTTGTTTTTCACTGATACGAAGTGTTTCCGTATTCCAGTGACCAATGCAAGCCCGCATATGAGGGTTACCTGACTTAGGGTGTGAAGCCAGGGGGTTTCAAAAGCAAGACTTGAACTGAAGTTTTCCTGAGCCTGAGGGCAGGCTCTCCACTGCAGACCACTGCCTCTTCCTGTCTCCTTTGTGCCTGGAAAATGAGGGAGTTGCAAGAAGAAATAGGGAAATCATATGAATCTTTGATCAGCACCTGGAAGGGTTATATCAGTGGCTCAGAGACCTTTTGGCTAGGACCTGAGGCTAGATGATAGGGATCTCAGTAAGTTAGCCTTTCTGTGGAGTGCATGTTTGGAAGGAGACTCAAAATGTATTTTTCCATTTCTATGGGGGAAAAACACTCATCAATATGATGATGGCCACCTGGTCTCCAAAGGGAGATCTCAGGAAGAGGGCTAGTGAAACCAGGATTAGATTGTGTGGGGAGGAATCAGCTTTAGATTTGGGGAGCAACTGCATTTCTAAGAGATTATCTGACTTGAAGGCAAGTTGTAGAATCTTTTCCCAGATGTCTTTGTAGAGAAAGAAAGGTATTTTTCTTGAGACAAGGACCTGAGTCTCTCCTTTCTGTTCCTGCTCTGGTAAAGGAGAGAGAGGAATAAATTAAGGACCTAAAAATGTCTTTTCTCCAGTTTCTTCTTGGACTGCCAAGCCTAGCTATTGTAAGTGCTTCAGGATCTTGCCTTTTTTTCTTCTTTACCCTCCCCCTCCCCTTTTCCTCCATGGGTGGCCTGGTATTTGGCTGGTACTCCTTCCAGGTGCTGTGCCTGCCTCTGACTGGGGCAGCACCTGGGAGTGACTCAGGAAGAAGCCTGCCTGGGCCTGTGGGTTGAGCTCCTTGCTTCCCCTTCAAGCTAAGGGCTCCTAAAGCTTCTGACAGTGAGGGGTGGGACATGAACACTACTGTGTTCCCTATACCTGTATGTCTAACCTCTGGCCTTGGAAACACATTTCTAACTATGTCCAAATATGATCTGGAGGACTTTCAGGTTTCGGCTTTCTGCGTTAATCGCTGTACCTGTTTCAGCAATACCAGACAAAGTCTCTCTCCTTACCTTAGTGGCAGTGATGGAGCCCAGAATTGGCCTGGGGACAGTGGAAGTATAAACTCAGCAGCTAGCTCCTTGCAAGTAGCAGTCTAGTCTGACACACAGTAGGTGCTTCAAAAAGCTTGTTGCTTGATTCCATAAGGTCATATTGTAAGGTCTTAGAAACTTTTCAGGCAGTTTTTTTTTTTAATCTTGTAAAATATTTTATTGATAATCTTTTATTATTTCCCAGTGATTTGCCTCTGTTATAGAACCCTTCTTTGCAACAAATCGGTCCACTCAGAAACAAACAAATCAGCACATTGTCAGGGATTGAAAATGTATGCGTCATTCTGCACTGCTGGCCCCCCTCTTCTCTTCCAAGTGGAAAAAAGACATGCTATTCCATCAAAGTCATGGTTGGACATGCAGTGACTATAGTTCTGAAGTCCAGCGCCATTCCTTTCAATGACACATAGCCTTGGTCCTATGAGGAAGACCAAGCC
Source organism: Sminthopsis crassicaudata (assembly GCF_048593235.1). Classification (NCBI taxonomy): domain Eukaryota; kingdom Metazoa; phylum Chordata; class Mammalia; order Dasyuromorphia; family Dasyuridae; genus Sminthopsis; species Sminthopsis crassicaudata. The sequence goes on along the minus strand of NC_133618.1, from coordinate 498,365,216 downwards.
TGGAAGGATGAGGTTTGCAGAAACTAATAAAGCTGAGCCTGGACTCCACTGTCCCACTGTACATGGAAAGCAGTCAGTGCTTGTCCACAGTTATTCTGGCATTAGAAAAGGGGCCTTCAGGGAGCACCAGGCAGTCAGGTCCAAAAAGGTAATATTCTAAGGAGCCAGAGTTAATACCTCTGCTCCTCCTTAGTAATAGCAGGCCAGATACTCATTTTCTTACATTTATGTGGTCTCCAGAAGGGCAGAATCTCTTGATTTTGACTTGAAATGTTTATTTTCCTCGTTGGTCCCTCTGTCCAAGACAGTTCCCTCTGGATTTGGTGCCTCTCTAAAGTCCACTTGACAGTTGATCTAGCTAGGAATGAGCTAGAAATAGGAGGGAATGTAGATTTTTCTCCCTCCTTATCCCTGATACTGTATTTAACACTTCCCATTGAAGTCCAAAGTCATAACAATTTGACCTTGGTCTTCCATCTGTGATGACTCTACCTCCTTGCTCTAAGATTGGATTCCCTAAATTCATATTTCCATTCCAGGATCTGGTGTGTTTAGAAGTCATCATAAGACATTCTGGATTTGGACTCAGACTGAAAGATTCTTTGTTAAGTAAATTTAACTATATTGCAGAGTGGCTTTTTTTATGCAGACTACAAATATTTACACAAATGCTAGACTCTCAAAGGAGAAATACTCCCATTTTTATGACTAAATTAATGCTCTTTTCCAAGTTGTTGGAATTTGTAGCTTTCTGTGGAATTTAAATGGGTCTGAGCCCTGAATATCCAGACCTGATCAGGATAAGTGAAGCCTAGATTTTTACAAAGATATTCATTTCTCTTGGACCCATAAAATCTTATTTTGCCATCTATAGAGTTAGGAAGAATGAATCATTGGTCCTCATGTGAATGACATTTATGTATACCACCATCCAAGGATGTCAAGCCAATCTGCGTTGCTGGGAGGAAAGTATAGGAGCTAATATTGCCTACTTCTGTTTCTCCTAAAGATAGTTACCCACTATAGACCCCACTTGCACTTAACAGAGTGTCTAACATGGCAGCTACATTGTAGGAACGTGTTGCTTTCCATTCTAGGTATGGATGGCTTTCTTTCTTTCTTTTTTTAAATTATAGCTTTTTACATACAAAACATATGCATGGATAATTTTTCAACATTGACACTTGCAAAAACTTCTGTTCATACTTTTCCCTCCTTCCCTCCACCCTCTCCCTTAGATGGCAGATAGTCCCATACATGTTAAATATGTTAAAGTATATGTTAAATGCAACATATGTATGCATATTTATACAGTTATCTTGTTGCACAAGAAGGATTGGATTTAGAAAGAAAGAAAAAAATAACCTGGGAAGAAAAAACAAAAATGCAAGCAAACAATAATAGAAAGTAGAAATGCTATGTTGTAGTCCACACTCATTTCCCAGTGTTCTTTCTTTGGGTGTAGCTGGTTATGTTCATTACAGATCAATTGGAATTTATTTGGTTCCTCTCATTGTTGAAAAGAGCCATGTCCCTCAGAATTGATCATCATATAGTATTATTGTTAAAGTGTACAATGATCTCCTGGTTCTGCTCACTTCACTTTATATCAGTTCATGAAAGTCTCTCCAGGCCTCTCTGAAATCATCCTGCTGGTTGTTTCTTACAGAACAATAATATTCCATAACATCTATATATACCACAATTTATTCAGCCATTCTCCAATTGATGGGCTTCCACACAGTTTCCAGTTTCTAGCCACTACGAAAAGAGCTGCCACAAACATTTTGGCACATACAGGTCCCTTTCCCCTCTTTAGTATTTCTTTGGGATAAAAGCCCAGTAATAACACTGCTGGGTCAAAGGGTATGCACAGTTTGATAACTTTTTGAGCATAGTTCCAAATTGCTCTCCAGAATGGTTGGATTCTTTCACAATTCCACCAACAATGTATCAGAGTCCCAGTTTTCCCACATCCCCTCCAACATTCACCATTATCTTTTCCTGTCATCCTTGCCAATCTGACAGGTGTGTAGTGGTATCTCAGTTATCTTAGTTTGTATTTCTCTGATCAATAGGGATTTAGAGCACCTTTTCATATGACTAGAAATAATTTCAATTTCTTCATCCAAAAATTGTCTGTTCATATCCTTTGACCATTTATCAATTGGAGAATGGATCGATTTCTTATAAATTAGAGTAAATTCCTTATACATTTTGGAAATGAGGCCTTTATCAGAACCTTTAGCTGTAAAAATGTTTTATGGATGGCTTTCTGCCCAGTGTCAAAGAACTGTTTGAACAATCTGTCCTACCACCTGTGATCTTTCCTAGATGAAAGCACCCTCTACAAATGTGAATTGTTATCTTTCTCATCAGAGCTCTCTGAATTTTACATCACCTTTCATCTCCCCTGCCCTCCACCAGCCTCTACCTCCAGCGAAAGATTTTTTAGGTTTCTCCATAGCTTGATTTGAGGACTGAAGAAAGTATTTATGTCTGGAGTGGTAAGAACTGCTTGTGTCTGGGAGTGCAGAAGAATAAATTCTTTCTGGAAACATTTATCTGCATGAATCTCTGAATGCCATGCTTATCAGAGAACAGAGTGACTTCCAGAGAATCTACTCACTGAACATTTTCCAGTTGACATCATTTATGTTTTGGAGGATTGTCCGTGGAGGAGGGAACTGATAATGTCAGGTTCAGAGCAACCTACATTCCTGTCCCCTTCCTGACAGTCTATAGCCAAGAGGAAGCAGATGAGGAAGCATTAATGCTGGAGCCCAGCGGTTTCTCCACCCAAGTTTGAGTGAGCCCCTTCCTTGGGACCCCTCTGGTAGCAGATGTTCTAGATTTAAATTGTTTTCTTATTAGACATTTGCATCTCTGGGCTGATCTGGCTTTCATCAGTTGGAAACTCCTATTGCATCATCATTGCTGTGCTGGCTTTGCCAGGGAATCAGCTGGCCAGCTCCCTGCTCTTGGGAGAATTCAATTGGGGTTGTTGCTGGGTGTGTGTGTGAGCATACATGTGTGTGTGTGTGTGTGTGTGTGTGTGTGTGTGCGCGCGCGCACACGTGCATTCACACAGGCACTTGGGGGCTGGAGAATAGAAGTTTTAACCTGGGTCTTTGAGTGGATGAAAAGTTTTCTCAGATTTTTAGTGACTGTGGCATTTTTTTTCCAGTCTTTAATCCAGGAGACTCCTGAGAAAAAACTGGAATTGGAGAACCTACTTTCTGCTACTTAACTTATATAAACTTGGGCATCAAGTTCCTTTTCCTCTCTGAGCCTCAGTTTCCCCATCTGTAAGGTGTGTGTGTGGTGGGAGGGAGGGAGGGGGGAGGAGAGGGAATGACAGACCCCAGCACTAAGATTCCTTCCAGCTTGGACATTTTATGATCGAAGGCCTGAGATTATTTTTTTGCCAAGCACAGCTAAAGAATTTGGGATTAAAATATGGTTTGTTCTTTGCTCCTGACCCAGTGAATTGTGTTCCCTAAGTTCTTCCTAGAGTGGAGAAGGATAAATATAAGAAATTGGAGACTTGGTTGTATTTGAATTAACCCATTTGAAGCAACCCTAATTTTAGTTGTAGTCTATCAACCTAGCTCAGGGTGTGAAACTTGAAGCATTTTAAATTATAAGATTCTGTAGTTAGGAAAATGGCTCTTCTCTCCTTCCTGCCTGCCTCCAGCTTCCCTGGCTTTAACTAATGTCTTTCTTTCACCTGCTGGAGAGCACATTGTAAGGGGATGGGGTCGAGTGGCCAAAAAGCTACATAGGCTTACATTTTTAAGTGGAGCCCTTGCTTGTGATTCTTGGAGTGATTATTTTCCTGAAAGTTCCTCAATAAGGTAAAAGAGGTATTCTTGTCTTGTAATCCTCCTTGTCTCTAGTTGTAGCATCCAAGAAGGTGTGATTAGGAGCAGGGGGTCGATGAGTGGCAGATGTGGGTCCTGTATTCCCCAGCTGGGGGTGTCAGGGGTCAGGGACAGTAATATTTCTGGCCTGGAGTCTCTTGAAACACAAAGAATTGCAAGATTCCCTTGTCCCCTCTTTCACTAGGGTGATCCTATCAAAGAACCTAAACATGTGGCAGTGAAGATGGGTTTTCCTAAATATCTTCAAAGTGTTATGGAAAGCTTTGTTGGACAGCAGTCCATTCACCCAGCTTGGTATAACTTTTCTATTTTGAGAGGACCCAGAAATAGAGCTGGGTTTGTCCCTGCCTCTCTGGTTTGGGTCAGGCCCATTGCGGCAGGAGACCTGTGATTATTGAGGTAGGCTGGGGGTGGTCCCCTGCATGATTCTGGGCCTCAGTCATCCTTGCATTTGCAGTCCTCACCTCCCTGGGGTTGGATCTAATTGTATATCCGCAGAATCTCAGAGCTGAAAATGAAACTCTTCTGAAGTCACTTTTGAAAGACCGTCCCTATAATTACCTGCCCTGAGACAACAGACAGGACGTTTAGGCACCCAAAATATCAGACTGTTGGGATAGCTAAAACCACCTCTCGCAAGCTCACAGAAGATCTTTCTTTTCTATGTTATTTATATTCATCTGTGCCCATGTAGAATGGGAGAGACTTTTAGACTGTTAAGAGAAAAGAGATTTAAAATACTTAAAATTTAGTATATTGAAATCTAAAAAATAATTAAATTATCTTCTCAAAAGATGGTTTCCTAGCTCAACTGTAGTATCAACTGAATAAAATAACATCTGACATTTGGCTGGGTGATTACTTTTACCCCTCTACAAGTTCTGCAAATGAACCCCCTTTTTATTTTTATGCTGTTTCATAGATACACTCTCAAAACTGTTGTCCTCCATATTCACTGCTGTTTCACTAAATATCCAATTCTCTCTTCAGTTTTTAGGATGACAGCTCTAGAATTGAAAGGGACCCCAGATGCCATTATGTCCAGCTTCTTTCTTTTCTAGATAAGGAAATGGAGCCCTAAAAGGGGGCCTGACTTGCCCCACATCAGTAATGTTTGAAGTAGAATTTGGATCTGACTAGTTAAGTATGGTATTATTGCAATTATTTGAAGTTTACCTCTTTCATACTTCATGAGTCACCCTCTAGTTTTATTAAAGTTAAATTGGATGGAGGGGAAAAAAGAATTTGAATCTGGGTCCTCTATCTCTAGAATCAGAGCTTTTCTAATACTCTAATCTACATTCTGGTCCCCTTTCACTCTTAAATATCTCTGATTTACTAATTATGCACTTGAATTTATTTTCCTCCTTCCTATATCCCTTAGTTCTTCTATGTAAGCTTATAGCATATTCTTTTTTTACTGAGACCATTTGTATCAATTTTAGACTGTTATATAGTCTGTTTCCTAATATAGTTTCCCTTTCCTCCTCATCCAAATAACCCTTCCTTGTAACAGAGTAAAAAAAAGGAATCTATTCAGTATTCTACACCCATAGCGGCTGCTACCTCTACCAAAAAAGGAAGGAATCTTTGGGCTTAAGGAGATCTCAGCTCTCCAGGATTCCTCTGTTCTGGGGCTTGGGAGGGTTTTTCCTTGTCTCTCATTAACCTCATCACCAGCCTCCATTACTTTTCCTCACCCCAGTATTAATATCAACAGTAACAACTCTTTTTGTCTACCTTGCATCCCTGAGCTGCTGACAAATAGCATCTCATATCTTGTGATGGGAGTGCCCACATTTCCTCTTTCATTTTTATAGGTGGAGAAACTGAGGCTGAGACATCAAGAGAGGTTTGTCCAGAGCCTCATGACAAGTCAGAAATAGGCCTCCTTTCATTACTTAAGACCTAGTTTGCTCAGTCCAACAAATATTTATTGAATAAACATTGACTGGGTGAGCCTCCTGCCCTGCACTGGTCAGGTCCCTGAGGAACACGGAGGTTTGGCAAGGCCCACCCAGGATTAGAGCTCATTCTCCTGAGCATAGTTGGTAATTGTGCTCCTGCTATGTGGCCTAGCTCCCGTGACCTTTTGGAAAAATAGAGATGGTATGCTATCTCTTTCCCTGGGGAGTGATGATAAATGAGTGTTTATAAGCTTGGTGGAAATGGGAAGGAAGTTACAGTGCTAAGCCAACAAACAACCTGCTTGTTGTATAATGGGCTAAATCTGTACAATGATTTGGGTTCATTTTCCCATAAAGGAAAGAGAGAGAAAGAAAGAGACTGTTACCTGAGCCTGGGGGACCCTCATGCCTTGAATTAATGTGCTTTAATCGGATCAGCCCTGGCTGGAGAGATTTGAATCACGCCTAGGTCACCACCTTACCTGCATTCAACCCAAAGCTAGTCCTTCACAAAGAAGAAAAAAAAACACAACTCTGTTAAGTCTTTTGTTCCAAGTGACTAATCTCTTTTGGGTGTTCCTGCATGTCTTACTTAAGGATCCATTTAAGTCTTTTGGAGTCTGTCATCTGACTCTCCAGTAGGGAGGCCCAGGTTGGTAGGGTGGGGAATAGGGGAGGGGCAGGTGGGACAGCTAGATTTTGAATAGTCTCAGGTTCCAGTCTCAACAGGAGAATCCATCTGCAGCCTTGGAACAGTATCTGATGGCTTCCAAACTCCTTACCGATTATATAATTCGCGCAGAGCTGAGCTATGGGTCTCCATGGATTGTTCTTAAAATCATTGTTTTCTAGAGTCCAGTTTCTGCCTCTCCGAGGTACGATCCGTGTATGATATATAGCCTTTCTCCCCAACCTCTGTGCTGTCCATGATTCACTGAAAGGTTCTCAAATTCTGAAAAGTGTATCTTGGGAATCAAAAGTGGGAGACTGGAGGAGATGGGGAAAAATTCGAGAGATTAGAAAGAACAGGTTGTTGGAGGCCGCTTGAAAAGACATTGATAATGAAGTTCAAGATACTGTGTGATAAGAAAATAAAGAGGCCAAATTATATAGACATGCAATGCTAAGATAAAGTGTTGTTCAGTTGTGACCTACTCTTTGTGACCCCTTTGGGGATTTTGGTGGCAAAGCTATTTGCCATTTCTTTCTCTTATTTTACAGATGAGAAAACTGAGATAATCAGGGTTAAGTGACTTGCCCAGGGTCACACAGCTAATCAGCATCTGAGCCTAAATTTTAATTCAGGTCAGCCCAGTGCACTATCCACCATGCCACCTACATGTTCTAAGAAAGTAGACATATGGAAAGAGCACTGAATTTGGAGTGAGGGATTCTGAGTTTGAATCTGCCATTTGCTTCCTTATATGGGTGACTGTGTAGCTCTGTTGGACAAAGGCGATTATGAGGAGACCAGTCCAGCGCTGCCCTGGGTAAGCTTCCTCAGGCCTCATTTTCTCGTTTGTAAAATTACTCCACGACCGAGAGATTTCTTTCATGTCTTGACCCTGTGATGATTCGGTGAGAAGAAGGCCTCCCTTGCCTCCCCTCCCACTCTATTGAAGACCCTCCCTTTGCTAGGGAATTCAGCCTGAGCTTCAGTGTCTGTTAATAGCTGACTTAGTTTAGCAGGCAGGCCATTTTCCAGGAAACAAAAAGTGGGTTCGTATGTGATAGTGAAACTCTGGGAAACCCTGCCAGAGCCGGAGACAAAGTAAGGGAGGGGTGGGTGGGGTGCTCTCTGTGGGTGGAGTTGATCAGAGAAAGCTGCGGAAAGGAAGTGGTGATTATGGATTGACCCAGAATTGTGGATAGAAGTATTGAGCTTGGAATCAGGAAGAACCAGGTTCGAGTTCCATCATCCTGGCTGAACAAGCAAGCCGGTTATTCTCACAGCTTCAGTTTCTTCACCTGTAAAAAATAAGAGGATTGAACTTAATTGCCTCTTGAGTCTCTTCTAGCTCTGTCTGATTTTGAGAGCTAAGCCATCATTTGTGCAGAATAGTTGAAAAAGACAGTCCCCAATTAATCAGCAAGTATGTGTTAAACATTTACCATATGCCAGGCCCTGCATTAGATGCTGGGGGGGATAAAGAAAGACAAAAATACGGTCCTGCCATGGAGGAGGCCATGGGCAAACGATCACTTACATAAAAGATGGATGCCCTGTGGTAGGTGGGGGACCATCTCAGAAGGAAAACACTGGAAATGGGAGATTTGGATGGGCTGGTGTCAGTGTGACTCATCAGGGGATGAGAAGTTCTGAGTCACTCCCTGACTGGTTTATAATCGGGGATTCTACATGCCAGTTTCCCCGAGAAGTAGAGGCACAGAGAGTTTCCAGGCTCATAGTCAGAGATGGAGTGAGGATTAGCATCTGGTTCTGGAGGATTAGGCCTTGTAGGCCTTTCTCCATACTGGCCCAAGGGCTATAGCTATGAAACTAATTACTATGCCCTGGAGTTTTCCAGAGCCCTGAAGTGCTTTCAAAACTGCCTCTTTCTACAATACCAACTTAAAGAAATGGAAAAATGGATGGGAATGGAGGATATTACACACAAATCCCCAAAAGGGACCTTACAGCCCAGAGAGGATGAGGTCATAAAATGAATCTTAAAAGCTTGGGGTACTTCTTGAGCCCTCTCTGGAAATGTCCTTGAGCTACATTGCCTCCCAGGTATGCTCCTCTAGGATTGTTTTCTAAGATGGCATTCTGCTGAGGGTCCTTTTATCCTTTACTTTATTTAAGCTGGTATGACTTGAGAAGTACTGGTTTCTGAGTGTTTCCTAGGATTCCCACAGGCTCCCTAAGGATCATTGGATTTTCCATCCCAGGCATCTCCTAACCTAAAAACAAGCTGCTGGAAAAAAAGGTTCTGATGAATCATTTGATTCAGTTATCTACAAGATCATCCTACAGAGGAGGCTTATCTTCTTCCCTCCCTGTGACCTGGCTGGTAACCTGGACTCCCTGTCTGGGATGGAGATGGTCATTTTCTCAACTGCCCTCTGCCTCTCCATCCTACCTTCTCTTCCCTTTCCTCTTGTGTTGGATGATCCTAGAGATAACCATCCCCTAGCCCATGGCTATTGGGATGCATGGGCCGTCCCTCCCTGAGCATGGCCAGTCAGGGCCACGTGGAGCTCCACCAAGATGAGAACCTTCTCTTTTCATGGGTGGGTGAAGTGAGTGTATTTGGGCTAGGCGTGCTTGCTCCTGCCTCTTGGCAGATCCAGCACGTGCACCCTGCACGATGCTTCCCAGGCCTGGGCACGTACTTGTTCTCATGTTGCCACCCCCACCCCCCTTCAGTCCACCCACCTAGCTTTCTCCCTGCATGTAGCCCACCCCCGGATCCCACTGCATTCTGCTCAGAGACTGTTCTAAAGATTATTCCATCAGCCTCCCCTGCCATCTCCCCACACACCCTCTCAGAGTTTCCAGCAGTCAGGAAATAAACTCCCTGACAGCTAAAATGGAGCTGATTTTCTCTGCCTTTGGCTTCCTAAGCTATCACCCCACCCTGCTGGAGAGTTGTGATGGACAAATGAGAAGATGGGGCTCGGCTTTCAGACCTGCCCAACGGGTCTTGGACTCAGACCTGAAGTCTGCTGCTATCTCAGACACTCATCGCCTGGGTGACCCTGAGTAAAGTCACTTTATCTGTCTTAGCTGAAGTTTCCTCGTCTGTAAAATGGGAATAATAATAGTATCTATCTTCCTGGGTTGTTGTAAAACACTTTGTAAAACTTAGAATGCTCTTTGAATATGAGCTATTGTTATTTCCTTGAATTGATAAATATCTTGAATTAATAAATTAATAAAATGTTCTGTTCCTAGACCAGGCTAAATTTACTCATGTTCTTTTCACCCTTAGGGAGGAAGTGCAAGAGAACTGTGTCCGATGGAGGAAAAAGTTTACATTTGTGTGTAAAATGAGTGCTAATCCTGCCACTGGGCTTCTGGATCCCTGCATCTGCAGAGTGTCTGTCCGAAAGGTAAGCTGGTTTTTATAGGAGGCAGGGACAGTGCCTGTGAAAGGGCAGCCAATTGTTAAGTTTTTAAAAAGTTAAAGTTTGTAGGTTCTGGCTGAAGTTATGCCCTTAATCCACTGTGATTCTGCACCTTAGATTTCTAGATTGATCCAGGAAGCCCAGCTCAGGCCTTCCTTTATTGATCTTAGATGTTTCTGAGGACAATCCAGTTGGGGTGGTAAGCCTCTGGGTGGGGGTCTGGGAGACAGGAGTGAGTGACAGGTACTTTCAGTTGCCTGAATAATCCTGCTGATATAACTTCTCCTCTTTCTACAGGAGCTGAAAGGTGGGAAAGCCTATTCCAAGGTAAGAGTCATAAAACAGTACCCCAGGGTATGGCTTCCCAGAGAAAGAAATACTAGGGAGAAAGAAAAAGATATCCAGCTTTCTTGTCCCTGAACATCCCAGATTAACGCTGGGTTTTCCTAAACCCCTCTCTTCCCTCCTCATTTCTTTTGGAATAGCATTAGAAGTTTCTCAGTTTCCCTACTTTTTAATTTATTGTTGTTGTTCAGTAGTTTTCAGTCATGTCTAACTCCTTGTGACCCCATTTGGGATTTTCTTAGCAAATTACTGGAGTGGTTCGCCATTTCCTTCGCCAGATAATTTTTACAGATGAAGAAACTGAGGCAAGCCAGGTCAAGTGACATACCCAGGATCACACAGTTAGGTCTCAGGCCAGACTTTAACCCAGGATTGAGTCATCTGACTCCCAACTGGCACTCAGTGCATCATGGTTACCTCTAGCTGCCCCTTTATGTGTGAGAACTTAAATTCTCCTTGGTGTACATAAATCCTGCTGCCTCTCCTCAGTAAAGATGGAGACTCTCTCTCCTGACAGAGGGGGATATCTTTATTCTACTCCTTGTGACTCTAGAGAGGCAACATGGATGACACTTTCTGGAAGTGCCAGATAGGACCATATCTGATATCCCCATCATTCCAGTCTCTATTTGAGTTATCTGTATCTTAACTGAGGGGAATTGGCAGGGGAGAGAGAGGGGAACAGCTCTGACTTTGATCCTCTCTTCTGGACTCTGAGTTGGGATGGTGCTGGCCAGGGTACATCCTTCATCTGGATAGGCAGCCCGTTCTACTGATTCCCAGCCCGAGGTCAGGAGGAATAGTGGGGCGGGGGCCAACTCTCTGCCTGATCTCTGCTGTCCTTGAAACCTGGTCAGGTGAAAATGTGTTCACAATGGACACTTCTTCCTGACACCTCTCTGACAGTCCCTACAACCAGGCTTTCTCCTTTGGGAAGTGGCTCAGCATAGCATTGGTACCTGAAATAGCATTGGCATCTGAACCCCTAAAGAGAACAGTGCTTGATCAGGATAGGGGGGCAGGGAGGATACAGGATCTCCAGTGCCTTAGATTGAGGATCCATACTCACTGGCAGTAGTCAAGGTGAGTGCCACCTTTGGCATTCTGATAAACTCTTCCCCATGTGGTCCTTTAATCGGAACAAATTATTCTCAGGAATTGATGAAAAATGCTTCAAATACTGGGCCATTTGCATTTTTGTCTTTATGGTACTGAGTTAATTCACTTAAATGTGTCTAGCTTCTAGAGAGCCTTTCAATTTGGAGACCCCACCTACTCTCTCTCTCTCTACCTAACTCAGAATGTGTGTGGGCTCTAAAAAAACCTTAGTGTTCAAAGCAATCCAAGGTGCTACTTGACTAAGCCTTTTGAAACTCCAGAATTCACTCACCATCTCCTGACTAAAATGGGAAATTGGGCATCCATATAAAAGCCATTCTCCAGATTCCTCCCTAAGAGAGTATAGATTCAGCTGGTACCACCCTGCCTCAGCACAGATGGGCACTAATTCAGAATGCCCATCATTGAGCTGCTTGGTGAAGGGAAATTACATTGTTTTGACTCAAGGAGATTTTTTTTTTCAGCTCCGGCTTTTCCCATGCTTCTACAGGCACTGCCAGCCCCCTTTAACTCCCTTTTTCTTTAATCTCTTAATTGGTTGGATTTATCTTGAGATGCCATCTCTCAGTGGCTGCTCCAGGGAGAAGTTGTGCTCTTTCCCCCCCACTTTTGTTTCCTCAGACACGGTAGAATTTCCCCCAGAGGTCTAAGAAAGGCCTTGAAGATCAGCATAGGACTCTGGGTATCAGCACTCTGATCTTTCCTGCTGTAGCCACTTGTCCTTTACTAATGAACTCTTGCCTGGTTGTGCCATTGATTGTGAGGATTTGGAAACATTTAAACTTACTTTCTCCCCTGCCTCTTCTCCAGTGAATACTTTTTCCCCTCGGACTCTCATTTCTTTCAGGGGGGGTATATATATATGGGAGAGGTATTGAGTCCCCAGGTGTGTCCACCAGAAATCTACGGGGCCTTCAGGCTTAAAGCTGAGTCTTTCGTTGCCTCAGTCCCCTGCTCCCAAACCCAGTAGCTGCTTCTGCTCCTACTGGTAGTTTCTGACAGACCCGAATCCTTGTTTCCAGGGAACAATGTGTCAGTTTCATCGACAACAATAGCCTTTCATCTCTTGGCGTTGAAGGCCAGGGTGCATGCTGGGAAGACTGAGGACAAAGAGCCTTATTATGTGATGTGGATGTGTGATTCTGTTTTTTTCACATCATTGACCTAGTACCTTCCCTGTCCTTGGTTATGCAACAGCTCCAGGGCAGTTTAACACTTTCCTGACTGGCTCAGAATTGGCATTTCTCCTTCCTCCTTCCAGGTTAGCTTAAGTGTCCAGAACCCAGGTGGCCAGATAGTGTGCTTCCCACTCACTGTCCACAGTGTCAGTCTGCTCCTTCCTTATCTTTTCCCTTGAGGCCTGCCTCTTCCCTCATTAACTAACCATTTTATTCTTCCCCCCACCCCCATATCTCCCCCTTCTCCCCTCCCCACCCCCTTCCTCCTTTTCAGCTAGGATTTGCTGACCTGAATCTCGCTGAATTCGCTGGCTCTGGTTCCACTGTCCGATGCTGTTTGTTAGAAGGATATGATACCAAGAACACCCGGCAGGACAACTCCATCTTAAAGGTATCTCCAGAGACAGGAAGGCCAGGTTCTTCCCCTTCTGCCTGCCTCCCTCCCTCACTTCCAGCAGCTGATACGGAGATGGAAAAGCCAGACTGGAGCCACATAACATGGGAGCCACAAAGTACCTCAGAGAGCATAGATTTGGAGCTAGAAGGAACCTTTGGAGATGAGCAGATTTATCTTCCATTATTTCACATATGGGGGAGCACCATAGAGTTAGCCTTTCAAAGGACTCTTCCCTAACCCTTTTACTTCCTTGGGTGGTATCTTAGGGATAAAATGAAAGAGAAATCTGACTTTTCCATTTATCTGCCATAAACTGTGATACACTCCCTCCCTCCCACAGTGAGTGATGGTTTTGAAGGCTGGCAGTCCCCGGTCTTTATCCACACACTCATCTCTCCCTGGCCCAGCCACGTGCCAGGTTTTTAGGGGAGGCAGTTTCCTCTGAACTCTGTTGTCTTTGCTGCCTCTCCCAGGAGAGAGGGACATGAAGGGCTTCCTCCTCCAGAGGAGCCCAGTTCCTCCTTGCTATCCACACCCATCCATCTGCTTAAGAAAACAATCTGGTCCCAACAACATCCTCCTTGAACAGATAAAATATGAGCATGTTTATCTCTGGGAGAGTCTGGGGGATGTGTAGGAGTAGGGATCTTGCTGGCAGCGCTGGCTGCCAACATTAGACAGCTACGAGCCTACCAGGAAAAGAAGAATTCTCAGTGTTGGGGCCTATCTACAATTCGGGTCCTGCTGTCAGCATTTGGGTTCAGAAAACCTGATGTGAGGAGGGAGGTTTGATTTTTGTTTTGAACTGAGGAAATTTGTATTAAGAGGAAGGAAAAAGTAGATAGTAAAAGAAATCCGAAAATAGAGAACCAGACTTTCAGTGTGCTGTGTGCTTAGGACTTTAGACAGAAACAGAGCTCATGTATTTCAGGACTAGAGAAACTAAACCTGGCAAACAGAACTGCTTTAGTGGAACATTTCAGTGATGAGATGAGGGATGGCAGCTGCAGCGTTCTAGCTCATGGTCTAAAGCAGGGGCTCCTAGCCCTTTTTCTATGGAATCCTTTAAAAGTATATTGAGGCCTTCTGCTGAACCTTTCTCATATCAGTGTCTTTAAATGCACAAACTCTAAAGTATTTATGACAAAGGAAACCAATCATAATGAAATATTTATCAAAATATTTTTTAGACATCAGATTAAGAACTCTTGGTTTAGAGTATAATTTATAGGTCTTTGCCTAAATTATTATTATTGATTAGTAGTACTTTAAGTTAATAAGAAGAGATTCAAATTATTGTTAGTAGTACTTAATAAATTGATTAATAAGCTTATGAGGCTAATCATTAGGAAAATGTTACATAACCACCACAGGATTATGATCAAATTAATATTTGAAATGTTAGGTCTTCTTTAAGATGGAGAAACTAGATCTCAGAAGGAAATACTAACTATAGCTAGTATTCACATATAGTGCCTTTAGGGCACAGTGCATGTTGCTAGAATTGATTCTCCCAACCAACCCTTCCATGATATAGCTGCTATTATTACCCACCATTTTACAGATGAGCAAACCAAGGATGAGAGATGAAGTGACTTTACCATGCTCACACAACCAGTAATTGACTGAGATGGTATTTGAACACTTATTGTATCACTTCACTACTTCAGTGAAATAAATTTATCCATAGCATTCAACTAGTAACTGTCTGAATAAGGATTCACTTCAAGGTCTTGAGACTTGGTCTAGTACGTTTTTCATCATGTCTCTCTTCCCTCTCTCTGATTTTGATATTTTCTCATTTTCCCCTAACAGGTCACCATCGGAATGTCCTTGCTCTCCGGAGACCCTTGCTTTAAGACGTGAGTTTTTAACCCTTTTCTGGTGGATAAAATGTTGACGTGAGGGATGGAAGAATCTGGTCAGTGGCCAAGGTGTTGACTTTTGAGAATGGTCAGACTGGGAAAAGGAGAAAGGGGGAAAGTCTTAGAGGCTTAGATTAAAAGATAAGAGCCTGGATGGTTTTATTTTTCTGTTTGTATCTCTAGTGTTTAACACAGTGCTTGGCCTGTAGTGAAGGCTTAACGAATGCTTTTTTATGCATTCATTCATTTATTCGACTTCTTTTTGGAAGAATTAGAAAACAGACCTGAGAAGAGATTATATATTCTCTCAGTTTTGATTAGCCACCATGGCTTATAAAAATCTGGGATTCAACAGAGAAACTAGAAATTAGATGTTTCTTTCTACTTGTCTTTTGACTGTTTTCTAGTTTAAATGTTCCCTGGGGGAATGCCTTCAAGTTAAGATTTATGGAGCTATGGGTTAGCTGAAGTGGCAGAGGGGCACTGATGCTTACCAACTCTTGCTTTATAGGCCCCCTTCCACAGCCAAGTCCATCATCATCCCCAGCCAGGACACAGCTCTGCAGTTGACCTGTAAGGGTGAGGGTACGTGCAGCAGCAGTTCGGCCAGCGGCTCTGCCACCCTCACAGGGTCCCGGCAGACCAAGGCAAGACCCACCATCCTAGGATCAGGTACAAATCTAGCCCTCTCCTTTTTGTGAGCAAAGGCTGTGAGACCTCTGGCAAGCAATTGACCTACTGGCTTTCTCAAGTGTCTGATGAGATACTTGTCATGTGCTTTGTAGAAGAGGAGAACCCTTGTTCTCCAGAGGAAAGCTGGGGATTTCGGACATGTATTGGGTTGGGTTATTGGAAGAAAAATTTAATCAATTCCTACTGTATTATATACCTGACACTGTGTTAATTCAGTTTCACAAACATTAAATGATTTCTCTGCCCAGAGCCTTGTGTTAGGGTGAGATACAAAGATAGGTAAACACTGGGCTATCAAAATAGTGTGCAGTTGAGAATGTGAAATTTCTCTGTTCCTTTGCTGGTTTTTTACCTGCTTAAAGTTCAGATATCATCTTTACCTAACATTCAAGGCTTTCAACAGCATGGTGCCACCCTGCTTTTCCAGTCTTATATTCTTCTTTTCTAGGTGCTGTAGAATTCTCTAGCCAATCTGACTTACTCTTTGGCCCAACAGGCTTTATTCACTCCTCTGTGTTCTTGTTCAGACTATTTCTTGTTTCTATAATGACTTCTTCTCTTATTTGTTGACTTCCAGTCTCAGGTTTACTTAAAAAAAATTTTTATATCATTTTTATTCTGAAATTTTTATTCCCATCTCTTATCTAGTACGCCATCTTTTATAACAACAACAACAAAAGCCCAAATACAAAAAAAGTAGAAAAGAAAAGCAACTTGGCAAAACCAACCTGTTTGACAGTGTATTCAACAGCTGTAGCCTCTCACCTCTGCAAAAACCAAACCAAACCAAAAAAAAAACATACCCAACCTTTCAAACCTGACTTAAAATCCATGAAATCTTTCCTGATTTCCCAGGAGTGTAATTACCTTCCCTGCTTCCACCCCATACAGCACTTAGTTTTGCAAATAAATATCATAGATGGAAATGTCTGTTAGATTGAGGTCTATGAGAGAAGGGAACTAATCTTATCTGAGTTTTGTTTAAAATGTAGGGAATGAATAAATAAAATACATTCCTTGGAGTGTTAGCATATGTAAGACCAAAGCAAATGATTAGAATGTTGATAATATGACAGTGACTGGAGAAGACAATAAACATTTAAGAGCTAGTCTGCAGTAGGGGGGAGTTGTTCTGGCCTGACCCTGTTCGTTTGGCCCCTATTGATATTTGGGCTCTGGAGCTATAGGCCTCCCAGAGTGAATCCATTTCAACAGTTTAAGAATATGTGAAGTGGTTGCTGATCTCCCCCTTTGTCCTTTGATAAAACTTTGCAGATGCTGCCTTTAAGAATCGAGATATCAGATCCTTCATGTTCTTATCCATTCAGTGCCTAAAGCTCTAGGAACTGAAACTGCTGCTCAGCCAGAGCTCCCTCAGTAGACCCACTGGGTTATTCCTGCCCTTACTGTTGGTCAGGCCTGGTTCAACTTGGAAGCCAGTTCATAAGTTTGTAAGGAACTGGCCTGTTCAAGTATGCAGTTCCTCCACCCTTATTCTGAGGTTTTCAGGAGCTGAAGTTCCCAGAGCAAAGCTACGGTGTATCCCTCTGGCTAATCAGTCTTGAGCTAGTTGGAGCTGGTTACAATTGGGCTGGGGAAAGAGACATTGCAGGAAGATTGTCTCTTGATCTTAGGAGGGGAATGAAGAGGTGCGGGGTTTGGAGAGAGGAAACAGCCATGAGGCGCTCTGGCAGCCCCCCCCCCATAAATGTGAGATTCAGTGGGGAGCCAAGAAGACCAAGGTTATAATGGGCTCTGAGTCATCCTAGCTCTGTGATCCTAGGCAGGTGTGTACTTAGTGTCCTTAGCTGTAAAATGGAGGGATGTTGGAGATTGAATGAGAAAACATGTATAGTGCTTTGCAATCCTCAAAATGCAAAATAAATGATGGCATTATATGTAAAAATACTATCTAAATATGAGCTGCTTTTAGTATTACAACACACACCCTGGCCAGAGAGGCCATTTGCTTAGACTTATCTGTTCCTTCCTTTCTAGACTTGTTTTTCTTCCTTGTTTTAGCCATTCTATTAACTCTCTTCTGTTCTTTTCCCCTAAAATAAACCCCTGACTTTTTTCCCATAGAAAATTCCTTCTAATGTCCTCTCACTGCTTCCTCCCCAGATCTCCCCTTGGGACTGCATTTTCCTTCCTCTGACTGTTGAATATGGACCCTTGAACATGTGGTAGTAGGGAGCAGGACCCTTCTTCTGAGAGAGGGAAAAATAGAGACAGACAGACAGACATAGAGAGAGAAAGATAGAGAGATAAAGAGAGACAGAGACAGGAAGATAGAAAGATAGAGAGGACAGAGATAGACACAGGAATGGAGACAGAAAAGACAGAAATAAAAACAAGAATGGAGAAACAGATAGAGAAACACATATACACTCTATCTGTTTGTCTCTCACTTTCTCTCTTGATGAAGTGCAATGCTTTTTTCCCAGGGGTCCCTGAAGAGCCAGACCAGAACTTGTCGAGCCCAGAGGAAGTGTTCCACTCTGGCCATTCCCGTAACTCCAGCTATGCCAGCCAGCAGTCCAAGATCTCTGGTAAGTAATCCTAGTCCCCAGGACTCTGAGCGCATGTGCTTCCCTGTGGGGTGCCTGCTCTGGGCCTATGGCGCTGGAAGCCTGGCGCTCCTGGCCCGCCATCCTGTGCTGCTTTTATTCTCCTGTGTCACACACAGGGACTCAAGAATTAGATTCAAAGCTGGCACCCAGCCCTTCTACCCACTTCCTTAAGTTTAGGGGAGACCTGATGATTTCCTGTCTGTCTGCCGCCAGCCACGGCATCCCCTCCTTGGTGTGGCCATGGGGGACCCTGTCCTGCCCTCCCCCCCCCACGACCTCTCTGCCTTCTCCCAGGCTACAGCACGGAGCACTCCCGCTCCTCCAGCCTGTCCGACCTGACTCACCGAAGAAACACATCCACCAGCAGCAGTGCCTCAGGCGGCCTCAGCATGACGGTGGAGTGCCCCGAGGGCGAGAGGGAGCACAAACCAGAAAAGCCCCCAAGGCCGCCCAGACCTCTGCATCTGTCCGAGCGCTCCTTCAGGTAGGGAACCCTGACCCAGGGGGAGAGTAGGGAGGGGATCCAGGTTTGTGCCCGGATGGGTCTCAGCCCCACTGAAGCGGGAGCCCCCCTGGTCACACACGCAGGAGCAGCAGGAGCTGACCCACGGGGGAGCCTGGTAGTTGGTGCTGAAAGAGCCACCTGGAGTTATTTAGGGCAGTACCATCACGGATTGCCTGAGGATCGTGGCCAGAGGTGGTTAGCACCTGGTGGAGGCCTCCTGCTGCCCAGGGGGGAGGGAGGGAAAATTGGGCTTGAGCCCAAAGGACCCCATCTGAAGCCTAGATGTGCTTCGTGATGTCAGGCAAGAACCTCCCCCCACCCAGGATCTGCGTCTGTCTCCTGGGAAGGACTCAGGGTACCGGAGGGGATGCCCCAGCCCCATTAATCCCCCCTCTGTGCTTCTCTTAAAAGAGATGGGCATTGGCAGGGCTTGCCAAGCTCTCCCAGCTGGCCTTACTGGTGTTTTGTTCCATGATTTCCCCCCAAGGAGGAAGAAGGATTCAGTGGAAAGCCACCCTACGTGGGTAGATGACACGAGAATCGATGCAGACGACATAGTGGAGAAGATCATGCAGAGCCAGGACTTTACGGATGTCAGCAACAACGAGGGTGAGTTATCCTCCACGGGGCTCGCCCCATCCAACTTTGGCCTTCGCCCTGGTCTGGGTCAGCACCTACGGTGGTGATGGTGGGGGGGGGGGGCCTGGAGGGTGAGAAACAGCAGCTCCTGGCTGCCTAACAACTGCTAGGGTTACTGCCTGAGCACTTTCTCTTTGGTGGGACAGGACGGGATGGGAGGAATGGGAGAGCTGTGATGGCATGGGTAGGCAGGCTCCCTTTAGAAAGGGTCCTCTCACACTGACCTGCCCTTTCCCCCCCACAGACAGTAACCTGAGGTTGTTTGTGAGCAGAGACGGGACCACCACCTTGAGTGGTATTCAGCTGGCAACCAGGTACTGTGGCTTCTTACTCCCCCAGGCTTTGTGCCAAGTAGTAATCAGTTAGGCAGACCAGTAATAGTTTCCTTCACCGGGGAAGGGAGAGTGAGGTAACTGGGGTGAAAGGAACTGCCAGAGAAATTGATTAATTGTAAAAGCTATGGATCCATGGGGCAAAATCCGTTAATAAGCTTTCAGGTGCTTGGTTTGGGCTGGCCCTACAGTAAAAGGCCTTCCAGAGGCATATAAACCAGTAGTCCAAAGGTCGAGTGGGGGGAGAGAGTGGGGGACTACTGCCTTAGGCTAAATGAAAAAAAGCACTAGGCTGACAGTGGAAGGACTTGAGGTTAGACTGCAGGAAGGACTCAGTGGCAGTATGAGAGAAGTCACCAGAGTAGATTCTAAAATCTTTTTTGTGGTTTAAGAATAATTCTGGAGAATGGATCTTAGGGACGTGGAAATAGAAATGAGATGAGACCAATAACAGGTTATTGACATTTATTTCTCCAGATGAACAAAACTATTTGCTGTATAATAAGTAGTGTTTTGGAGTCAAAAGAAAACACAAGCTAGATTTAGGGTCAAAAAAGCCTGGTTTCAATCTTGACTCAGTTTCCCCACTTGTAAAATTAGGGAGTTGTACTGGATGGCATTTCAAGGTCCCAGGCAGCTCTGATCAGGGCCAGCCACCATAGATGGTGGGAGGGTTGTGATGGGTCTGGGAAGGCCCCGGTTATCCTCTGCTGGTCAGAGCTGGAACTGCAATCCTCTAAGCTGACTTAAGTTCTTAGAAACAGGAATGGAGAGCCAAGCTGTAGGATTTTAAGGCTTACAAAGGGCTTTCCTCATAAAAACCCCGAGGTCAAGTAGTGCAAATATTATGGCCTCATTTTATGGACTTTGAGGAAAAGCTGCCAGGGCAGGCATTTAATTTGGATCTCGAACCAGGTTCTCCCAGCTTTAAACCAGGGATCTGTCCCCTGT
This sequence comes from Sminthopsis crassicaudata, assembly GCF_048593235.1. NCBI lineage: Eukaryota > Metazoa > Chordata > Mammalia > Dasyuromorphia > Dasyuridae > Sminthopsis > Sminthopsis crassicaudata. The sequence continues at coordinate 498,344,757 of NC_133618.1, read as the reverse complement.
ACTGTTTGCCTCTCGGGCTTTAGGGCAGGAAACACCTTGGAGATCATATAGTCTGACATCCCTCATTTTTACCCATGGGGAAACCAAGAAAAGAGAAACTCAGAGAAAAGAAGTCCCTTGTCAATGGGCCAACACTGATGAGGCCTCTGGGTTGTGGGAGGCCCTGGTGCGAGGGACACAAGCTTGTCCCTGCCTTCCAGAGTCTTGTCCTAATCATCACATCCTCTTGATGACTGCCTACCCAGATCAGCCTTTCTTAGATGTCCCTGACACAACCTTTGGATCTGATGAGTTTCTAAACAATTTTTCTCTACTTCTCTCCCACAGAGTCTCCTCTGGAGTTTTTGAGCCTGTAGTGATTGAAAGCCATTGACCACCATGATCTTCTGACCCGAGTCATTCCAGAAAGGAGGGTCCCTTTTTCCAGGGACCACCTCTCCACCCATTTCTCATCTGTCAACTCTCTGATTTTTGCACTCCGGACCAGTCCCGAGGCCGGGCTGCCCCAAGCTGGCATTGGGGTGTCTCCTCATCTACTCTCCATCTGCCTTTCTCTATTCTTCTGCCTAGAGCTGACCCATCTCATCACGTGGGGTTCTTAAGAATATTTCCCAGGATTCTGGCTACAGTCTGATTGTACCACTGTGAATATTCTCCAAACCACTAAAGAGCGGATGTCCAGACGAGAGCCCCAAAGCAGCCCAACCTTCAGGGGAACTGTGCTTGTATAGTCCACAGCACCCCATAAACAGATCCTTCCTCATCATAGGAAACTATTGGCCTGGGTGCTAGAGCTAGAGTCTGGTTAGGAAGCTAACTTCTACTGCAGGACTTAGGCCCACTGCTGGGCAGGTTTGTGGCCTTTAGGAGGATGGAATTGGGCGGGTACACTTCCCCAAAAGCAGCCTACCTCCTCGTCCTGTCCTGCAGTGCTGGTGCTTCTGACTCCTGGGGAGGCAAGGATCTCCTGCCCCCGTCTTCCTCCCTCTGGCCTGGCCACCCTGGTTCTGGCTGCACCTTGGAGGCATCTCTGCCCCTGCCCCTGCCCCTGTCACCAGGGAGAAGAGTCAGGCCTCCCAGAGAAACTGGAGACTCCTGCAGCTAGCTGCAATACTTTGCTGCTCTCCTGTGGTTCTGAGCTTGACTGCTTTCCCCTGCAGCCCTCCTTCCATTTGTACCTGGCTCATCTTTGTGGAGCTCTCGAGCCCTGACTTCGGGGCCCTGCAGATGGATTTGCTAGGTGGCCTTTGGTAGACCTGCTTTCCCCATCCCTGGCTTGTCCTGGCCTGTACCACATACTTTCAGCTTATAAGCTATCCCTTTAGTCTCCTCCTTTCCTTTTGAATTTGCCTGCCTCTGTTTCTCACAGTGGCTCTCTGCACTTTGCACATATTTCCCTAGCAGAGCCTCAGGGGGGTTGGCTGTTGGCCATCCCTCTCCCCACCCCAACAATGCGCACACATCCTTCTGCCAGACCCCTCCTCCTCCATTGCCTTGAGCCTCCCCTTTCTGAAACCTGTGCTTCTGCCTGCTGGCCAGGTCAGCTAAGCCCCTTCCCCCCCCAACTCCCCCCCCCCCCCAATTTGTCCAGAGTAGGGAGGACCACCCATGGCAGGAGAGCCAACTGCCCCTAGACTTCCTACCTACTTTAACTTTGTTTCAGCCCTGCTGGGTAGGCCTGTGACAGGTTCATGTCTCCAATTGGGTGAAGTTCAGGGTCTGTTCCCTCTCGACCTTGTTTGACCTTGTAAGTTCTGGTGTACTCTCTGCTTGGGGCTGGGTCTTAGGCAGTTGAGATAACAGAAATTAAGGGGGAAAAAAAGTTGCATAGGGAGAGAGGGAGAAGTGTGCACTAGCTCCTGGAGGTTGGAGGTGTTGGAGGAAGGGTGTACATCTCTTTCTTCAGGAACAGGAGAAAAGGATTTATCTCCTTTCAGCAAGGCCGGCCTGGTGGTCCCTAAAGCCTTTGGGGTAACCATAGATAACCCCACCTCCTCAGTGATCAGGGAGGCTCTGCCTTCCCCAGCCTCAGCAGGGATGGGCAGGATGAGAGTGGTGTGCTCCGGGTCGGCCTGGAGCCGTGCTCCCCGCAGGACAGAACCCCTTCATCAGCCCATGCCTTCGGTGTCTGGGGGGGGTCACCTCTCGTCACTGCCAAAGCTTCTGTTCTTAGCACTTTTCTCTCCCTATGGCAAAGGCCCAGGTCAGGAGATACAGAGCCTTTGACCTCACTCAAACCACTGGTTTAACTTTTTTTTTTTTTAAAGAAAATTTTCAGTTGCCAAGTTGTAATTTTTAATAAACCCAGCAGGCTGGTGTTTAAATTTGGGAGGGATGAGAGGGTTTTGGTTTTTTAAGTTGATATATATATATATTTTTTTTTTTTTGGTATTTTATTCCCGGAAAGAGAGAGATCATTTCCCTGATTTCCTTCCTTCTCTTCCTTGCCCCCAGCATTCTGATCAGCTCCCCAGGAGGGCTGTCTGGTCAAGACTGGGTTTGCAGAGAGCTGGCCCTCTCTTAGGTGGGGAATATGAGGAGAACGGTTTTTCTGAGCAGTGAGAATGGAGCTGGGCTCTAGTCTCCACCCTACTTTCCCCTGGTCCCAGGAGGACCCAGTTGCCCTCTTTTGTCCTATATCCTTGTTTCTGGAACCCTGTTGGGGTGGGCTTGGGGGGGAGGGGTGAAGAGTATGGGTCCAGGTTGATTTCTTTCATTTTTCCTTTTTGTTTTTTTACTGTTTAGAAAAATTGGACCTTGCCTACCAAGTTAGAACTGAAAATTTGTTGAACAGAATTGTCCTAGGTTCAGAAAGGTACCAGAAGGATCTGTCTCTCCCTCTTGTGAATGACTAGCACTTTAACTTGGAGCCGTCACTGCGGGGTCCCTAAGGGGGGGGGGGGGAGTGCCATATTTCTCCTCACATTCCTTTCTTCTTTCAACAGTTTGGTCTAAGATCTTAAAAAAACAAAAAAACTTAATCAAGAGGGCGGAGGCATTTGTGGTCTTCTGATGTTTTGGTTTGGTTTTTTGCGTGTGCAGCTGGCCTCCACACTTCCTGGGAAAGCCCAGGGGTCCTGTGAGATGGGAGCACGCCAATTCCTTTGGGAGAACTCCCTTAAAATCTGTCGTCCCCAACAGCCTCTCCCGCCTCTACCTCTCTCAGTTGGCAGCTTCCAGACGGGGCCCCTCTTCCTTTCTTCCCACCCCCTGGTCATCTAGCAGGGGTTACTGCTGTTGGCCCCAAAGCTGTGGAATGAAAGGAGTCCAATAGGAAAGGTCCCTTAAACTCATAGCAGTCTGGGGCTGGACCTCCTGCTAATGACTCTTCTGGGAAAAGAGCGAGCCCAGACTGCCACAAAAGAGAAAACAGAAACACAAAAGTTTCAGACCCCAGGAGGACTTGAGGGAATTTGGTTGTTAGGGAAAAGGAAATTAGGTGAAAACTGCACTGATCCTCTTCAGGTTTTTAGTGAAGTAATTTCATTCCTTCCTCCCCAACTTCCTATCCTTATTTTTCCTCTTAGGGTAGTGCCCTTTCTGATACCTGGACCTCAGTGGTTCTAACTAGTGCTGTCAAAGCTTTAGATTCAAATTCTATATATAGAGAGATTATATTAGAGATATTTTTGGAAAGAAGATAGGTCTATGCAAAAGTTTGGAAATCCGTGAGAGAGTTCTATCTTTTTTTATTCAGAGATCTAAAAAAAGAGTTAATAAAGTTCTAGGTCCTTACCCCACCCCACCCCCTTTCAATCATGAGTTCCATCCCATGAGTAAGTACCATGGGGCAGGTGTATAGTTGGGTTTCAGTGATTCTCAGTTTCCTGGGATGGAGTGATCTCCATCTTTTTTAAATGGGGTGGGAGGAGGGAGGGGGGCAGGGAGCTAAATTCTTTTTCCTCTATTTTCCCCCCTCCTCTTGTGGAATATCATTGCCATCTTTGATTCAACTGACGGTATTTGTATTTCTGTATCTTGTTCCTATCGTAGAAAACTACATTGTAAGAGGAAATTCAGTCTTTTGTCAACTTGGCATTATGATTTGGGGCCAATTAAAAGTGACGGGGTTTTGTTTTTTGGTGTATTATTGGGGATACTGAATTTTAGAGCGTGGTGTTAAAGACATTAAGGAGATGTTTGGCTTTGGCTGATCTGGGTGTCCTTCCAGTAGGAAGAGAGCCATGGGAGAGGGGTGAGTGGGCTGACCCAAGATTCAACCATTCTGGAATGACAGAAGACTGGACTCCTCCAGAACCTGTTCAGCCTTGCCTCTCCATCCAAACATCATCTCTAGGCTTGGGAAAGAACCAGTCCTGTTGTCCAGATATGTCTTAGAGGTGAATTCACATTCAGAGGCAGTTGTTCTGTGATGAACCTTCTGCCTCCTGTTCCTTCTCTGTCTTGGTCCTGGGTCTGCAGGGAATCTGGCTTCTGTATTATGTTTTTTTTCTGTCTTACAGGCCATGTAAGTACTGAGGAGTAGGTTTTAGGCTGACTTGGCTCTGGTTGAACTTTTCCTCTCCTTCCCATGTGCTAACAGTTTTCAAGGTAGACACTTAAAAGCTGGTCAAGGGCCGAAGGAACCTCCAAAGATCATCAAGTCCTTCCTTCCCCTTGCCTCACACTTATCTCAGATGTTTGAATCCTCTGATGTCAATAAATATCAGTCATTTAAGTTTAACTGCTCTTCTTCCTCTAATTCTACTTTTGTTGTGTGGCTCAGTGGATAAAGCACTGGGTCTGGAGTCAGGAAGACCAGAGTTCAAATTTGCCCACAGACACTAATTGTGTGACCCTGGGCAAGTCCCTTAACCCTGTTTGCCTCAATTTCCTCATCTGTAAAATTTTCTAGAGAAAGAAATGGCGAGCCAGTCCTGTATCTTTGCCAAGAGAACCCCAAAGGGGTCAGGAAGAGCCTGACTGAAAGGTTGATCTCTGCTCTCCTCCCTCAGTTCTGTTGCCCTTGTTCTGTATCCCCTTGCCCTCCTAGCAGGATTGCTTTGCCTTCTCATTCACTTCCCTCTCTCTGGTTTCCTGCTCCTGGAGCTTACTTGCTCCTCCCCCTGTTGCTAGGTAGCAGATGCAAGGTGGTCCTTAAGGATATTCCTTGCATCAGTAGAAGGAGGGAATATCTGCTTTGGAGGTCTGTCCCTAGAAGGAATAAGAGGAAGATGCTCACCTCAGGGCCAGGTTCTGCCTTGTGGCCCAGGGTCTGGCCCATGTGGAGGCACACCATGCTGGAGGGGACAAGTCAGTGGCCAAGAGTGAGGTAGCCAGAACACATGACCAGAAATCAGAGCCAAAGGCAAGTTTAATAAGCAGCTTGCAAGCTGTCCTCCTGGGTTTGAGATGTATGGGTCCCTTCTTTGTCAGGGCTGGAAGTCCTTCCAGACATGACTTACCACTCTGCCACAGTGAGATCCTTTGGCCCTGGTTTGCACTCTTTGCTCCTCCCACCCCCATTCTCATCTCGCTTCTGACAGTCCTTGAAGCCCCTCCCTTTTCAAGTTCAGTAACCCCAGAAAGGGGACACAAAAAGGAATCCAATTGAAAGTCAGGCACATCTAGTTGCCCATCCCCTCCCTTCAACCACAGCCCACACACCTGGCTCCTGACCAACAGTGGAGATGCAAACCATGGAGGTCCCGATGAGGTCTAAGTTCCAGAACAGAGACCCCGAAGGGGGATGTTTTCTTTGTCATCTTCTGGCTTCCCAAGACAAGAGGAACAGGGGCTGCACCAGAACTGGTCTGGAGAGATGAGCTGGCTTCCTCTCTGGCTGGGGAACGCAGGCAGCCCACAGATACCTGGAGTCACAGAGAAGGATGGCTGTTCTCCCGGCCTTCCTAGCTATCCTCCCTCCCTTTGTCCCCCCTAAGCAGCTGAAGAGTCCCGAGCATTTACCCCAGAGGAGGTAGATGCCAAGGGCTACAAGGAAGGAGATGGCGAGGAGGGAGCTGGGTTCTGGGCTCCAGAGTGGGCAGTGGTCTGGGCAGGCACAGGGATTCTGGATGAAGACCTCCAGTTGGGTGGGCAGGAGGGATACGTAGGCCACAGTCCTCACGGGGCTGCAGTTAAAGTGGGCCAAGGTGTTCAGGGAGCTGCTAGGCCGGGCTAGGAAAGATGAAGGGGTCAAGTTGGGGCTTGGGGGGCTTTCAAGATTCCTGCCCTCTAAGTATCCTCAATCTCTAACTCCTCCATGTCTTGCTGATAGGTTTCTTCTAGTAATCATCCATGCGACAGATTCTAACCCTTTCCCTAAGAGCAATAGCTAGTATCTATGTAATATTTTATTTGCAAAGCACTTTTCAAGTATCCCTCGTCCTCACAGCAAACCTGTGAGGTAGTTGTTATCCCCATTTTCATATGGAAATACTGAGGCAGACACATGCCAGGTTAGTTTCTGAGGCTACCTGGCTGCAGGTCTGCTGCTTTATCCACTTTGCCATCCAGCTGGTTCCTGATTTCCCAGTCTCATCTACTCTCCACACAAGAGATCCTCAAGTCCAGACAGTCCCTGCTAACCACCCTTATGTCCAGAAATGTGACTTTGGGCTTCTGCCAGCCCCTGAAATAGGCCTCTCCCACGTGTGACTCCCACTCCCAAATCAGGTGTTAAAAAAGATACTTGGATGCATACAGCTAAGCACTTGGTCTGTGCTTTTTCATTCATTCTTAGAAGCATTTCCCAAATTCAGTTTCTTAGGCTTCACTACCTACACATTAGGACCAAAGGCTTAAGAGCCTTACTCCCCTCATTTAACTCTTGAAGAAACGGTGCTCTATTCTCTTCAGTATTGCACAAAATGACAGAGCCAACTCTTTAATAATCATAATAGCTCACATTTATACAGCACTTTATACCTTTACAAACTCTTCACAAAAATCCCAGGAAGCAGAGAATGCCATGATTCCCATTTTGCAGAGGAGGAGAGGGAAAACTAAGGCTCAGATTTGGTTTAATGACTTACAGGTTCTTTGGGGCCCAGAACTGGGCTTTCCCTGCTGACCCATCCCCTCCTTACCGGGGTACATGACAGTCAAGACTCGGGTGCTGCTGTTGTACCGAAATTGGCTCCTCTGGTGCCGGCCATAGGCAGTGTGGTGCAGGTGCCCTGTGCCTGCCTGCCTGAGGAAGGAGACAAAAGCTGGGCCTTAGCAAGTGAGACTCAGCTGGAGGTTCCCTGCATCGGGGCAGGACTGGGGATGGAAACAGACTCGTCATGCATTTGAGTCACGGTGAACATGGCCAGCAAGCCCCTGGAAACCTTTCCCTGCTTCCTTGTCAACATGAAAGAAAGAAAATCTTGAGATTGCCATGCATCTAAACAACAACAACAACAAAAAAAAAAATGGAAGGGATTTTTTCTTAAAGAAAACAATGAGATACACTTTGAAGACTGTTGGAGAAAAACTATTGAAAATCACATCGACGTGTTTGTTTCCCCGTGCCCCCTTGCTCAGTGCCTCCTATCCCACCTTGGGGACTCTAGCTGTAGAGGGTAAAAGTTGGGAGATTTCTCTCGGTGCTCCCATCTCACTGGGGAGGAAAGAGTCGGGGTCCGAGGCAGAGTTTTCCCGTCTCCAAACACATCCCCCACTCCCACCCCTTCACATGCATACCCACCTCCCTTCATTTGTTGAGATAATAAAGATAAGGCCCTCAGGTCTAATGAGGTTTAAGGGAGAACTCGGCAGAAGAGAAACTCGAACCCAGAACTTTTAAATTCATAAGCCAATCTTCTTCACTCCTGTGGCTCCCCCCTCAGCAGGGAGGTGGGCAGGGTGAGGGATTCCTTACCTGAGGCTCACACAAGCAGCCACCTGGACACAGTCAGTGGAGGGGAGGTCAGCGGGTTCGCTGAAAGGCTGGCAAGGGCTGAACTGAACGTATCCCCCAGACTCGTTGTGGGGGGCCAAGGGCACCGTCAGGGCCCCCACGGCGGCCAGATTGATCGCCTGGCGACTCCCCCGCAGGAGGCACGTGCAAGGGCGCACCTGGAAGCAGTCCCCGGGCTGGGCCTGAGCCCCCGGGCCCTGGGACAGGAAGCTCAGCAGAAGCTGCGGCAGCAGGGCTCCCCAGGACTTCATCCTGAGCAGGGAGCTGTGGAAACTGACTCCTGCCACCAGGGTGAGAGAAATAGTAGGTGAGGGTGAGCCCATCCCCAGGGAGGAGACCAAAGCAGCAGGAGCTCTCAGAGGGTGGGGCCTTTTCCTAGCTCGGCAAACCGGACCCACTCAAGGTGGTCCTCAGTCACCTCCCCGCCCCCAAGTCCTCCAGAGCTCTTCCCTGAGCACCCATTAAACAAGCTCTGGTTTGGGGAATGGCCTTCATCAGTTCTAGGTCCATGGATCAGTTCTTGTCCCTTCCCTGCCGAAACAGCCTCCCCAGCCTCATTCATGCGGGAGCTAGCTCCCACGGACTTCTAATAGTTAAAATCTCAGTTTGAGCTTTCACCCCTTGGAAACCAGGGAATGCTACAATTAGAGTGTCGTTTATTGTCCTTGTATAGTCACGTGAAAGTGACTGCGATCACATTGTTAGAAAGTGTGTTAATCATGCAACAGTTGCTCAGTCATGAACCCATTGGGGTTTTCTTGGCAAAGATGTTGGAATTGTCCCATTTCCTTCTCCAGCTCATTTTATAGATGAGGCAACCGAAGCAAACAGCGTCACCCGACTTGTCCAGGGTCACACAGATATTGGGTGTCTGAGGCTGGATTTGAACTCATGAGAAGGGGAGTCATCCCAAATCCAAGCCCAGGGTTCTAACCACTGCACTAGCTAGCTGCCCTGATAGACAACTACTGGCAACCAGTGTTTAAGCCCTTCCACAGTGTGGTTCCAGGCTACCTTTCCGAGCCTATTTTATATTACTGACTTTCAGGCACTCCATTCCAACTAAATGGAATGACGATTGCCCGATTCCTGGTCTGTGCTGGTTTCCTAACCAGCACTGGTCATTCGGTATAATAATAAACATGTATAGTGTACCCATTAAGTGCCGGACTGCTAAACGACGTCCAAAGGTAATCTCAAATGTTCCTCCCAACAGCCCTGGGAGGTAGATGCTATTATTATCTTCCCCCCTTTTATAGATGAGGAAATAAGGCAACAGGTTGAATGACTTGTCCATACGTCTAGTGAATGCCTGAGGACAGATTGAACAAAGAAGTTCCTGAGCTCTAACCACCATATGCCTGGAAAATAACTGGCCTATCTTGGGGATAGAAATTGGACCTGGGATTTCATTGGAAGATTTCCCTCAGTGCCTTCTCTGCAGTTTGTCTGATCTTAAGGACTTAGCTGAAGTCCTGAGGGATAAGATAATACTTGAACTTACTTTTTTGTGATTGTCAACAAACTTATTAAGCACTTACTGTGTGCCAAGCTAAATGGGGCTAATTGCTAGGGATGAAGAGAAAAAAAAAAAGCCCTTAAAGAACACTACACCCTAATGGGGAGAAAAGGGAATAACTAGCTACATACTAGAAATATATGGAGTAGAAGAGAAGCTAATAGAGCAAAAGGTTAGAGGTTGCAGAGACCAATAAAAGCCCCCTGCAGAAAGTGGGGTTTGAGCTGAAATTTTTAAAAAATAATAGCTTTTTGTTGTCAAAATATAGGCAAAGATTGTTTTCAACATTCACTCTTACAAAACCAGAATTGATCATTGTATAATATTGCTATTGCCATGTACAATGATCTCCTGGTTCTGCTCACTTCACTCAGCATCAGTTCATGTAAGTCTCTTCAAGCCTTTCTGAAATCATCCTGGTGGTCATTCCTTTTTTTTTTTTTAATTTTTTTATTATAACTTTTTATGCATGGGTAATTTTTCAACATTGACCCTTGCAAAAACTTGTTCTGACTTTTCCCTTCCTTCCCCCCATCCCTTCCCCTGAATGGCAGGTAGACAATACATGTTAAATATATTAAGTTAGTTAAGTATATGTTAAAGACAATATATGTATACTTATTTATACAGTTATCTTATTGCACAAGAAAGATCAGATTTAGAAAGAAAGAAAAAATAACCTAGAGAGAAAGAAAAATGCAAACAAACAATAACAGAAAGAGTGGAAATGCTATGTTGTGGTCCACACTCATTTCCCAGTGTTCTTTTGCTGGGTGTAGCTGATTCTGTTCATCACTGATCAACTGGAACTGGTTTGAATCACCTCACTGTTGAAGAGCCACATCCATCAGAAGTGATCATTGTATAATCTTCTTGTTGCTGTGTATAATTTTCTTCTGTTTCTGCTTAGCATCAGTTCATGTAAGTCTCTCCAGGCCTCTCTGAACTCATCCTGCTGGTCATTTCTTACAGAACAATAATATTCCATAACATTCATACACCACAATTTATTCAGCCATTCTCCAACTTTAGGGCATCCACTCAGTTTCCAATTTCCTGCCACTACAAAGAGGGCTGCCACAAACACTTTTCTTATGTGGGTCCCTCTTTCCTTTTTTATTACCTTTTAATTGAATCTTGATAGAAAGAATGCAAAACATCCCAAGCATTGGGGATAACCCGAGCACAGGTTGAGATGCCAATAGGAAAGTCGTGTTCTAAGAACCACAAAAAGGCCAATGTGGCTGAATTGTAGACTTGGTGAAGGGAAAGGTTGGGAAGAGCTAGCTAAGAATAAATTTTTTTTTGCCAAATGGAGGAATTTATATTAGATTTTTCCCCCTAAGGCAATTGGGGTTAAGTGACTTGCCCAGGGTCACACATCTAAGAAGTACTAAGTGTCTGAGATCAGATTTAAACTCAGGTCTTCCTGACTCTAGGGCTGGTGCCACCTAGCTGCCCTATATTTAATCTTAAAGGTAATAGAGAGTCATTAAGCTTAGGAGAGGGCTAACAGGATCTTATACTTTTAAAAAAATTAATATTTATTTTTCCTTAATTACATGTAAAAACAAATTTTAATATTTGCCTTTAAATTTTTGAGTTCCAAATTCTCTCCTTTCCTCCATTCCCCCCTTATAGACAAGGCAAGCAATTTGATATAGGTTATACATGTGCAATCATGCAAAACATTTCTATATTAGCCATGTTGTGAAAGAAAATATACACAAAAAACCCAAGAAAAATAAAGTAAAAAAGTATGCTTTGATCCATGTTTGGTCTTATACTTGGAAAAATTACTTTAGCAGCTAAGCAGAAAATGAATTGGAGTGGAGGAAGATTTAAAACAGGGAAGCTGAAAATATTGCAGTAATCTAGTCAAAGATGAGGAGGCTGAAACCATATGGTGGCAGCAGCTCTTGAAGTGGAGAAAAGGGGCCGCCTATGGGAGAAATTGTAGAAGTAGAAATGACAAGATTGAACACAGAATTATACGTGTGGGGAGAGAGTGAGATGCTGAGAAGAGACCCAAGATCACAACCCTGATTGACTGCCCTTAACAGTAACAGAAAAGTTGGGAATAGGGAGCACTGGGGGAAAATAAGTTCTCTTTTGGACATGTTGAGTTTGAGATGCCTATGGGACATCCAATTTGAGATAACCTAAAGGCAGTTGGCAATTGATAGATAAATCAAGATGATAATTGAACCCAGAGGAGCCCAAAAAAAGGAGAGCCCAGATCACAGCCTTGAGGGACATCCAAGATTGATGGGTGTGACAGAGTAACAGTCTCAGCTGAATGAAGTTAGAGGCCGTTCGAATGATGAAGTCAGAATAGAGAATCTGGAGGAGAAGGAGAAGAGATGAAGGAGACCTTTAAGTTAGTGAATTGATCAGGAAGAGAAAGAAATTTTGTTTTGTTACAGTGACACCAGGTGAGATTAAATAATATAAATTCATAATGGACAAATCAACATCATTTTTTCTGATTTTCTCTATTTAGTAGCACAGGAACAGGAGTACAGGAGGTAAATTGTGGGGATCAGGGCTTAGTGCCTAGCTTGGAGTCAGGAAGATTTCTTCTTAATGATTCTAAGTCCAGTCTCAGACACTTCCCAGCTGTGCGACCCCGGATAGGTCACTTAACCGAGTCTACCTCAGTTTCTTCATCTGTAAAATGGGTTGGAGAAGGAAATGGTGAACTACACCTCCAGGAGCTCTACCAAGTAACCCCAAAACAGAGTCACAAGAGCCACAGATAACTGAGCAACAACTACAAGAAGAAGAGGCTCCAGCACTGAGTAAGAGAATGAACATCATGGGGGGGGGGGGGAACCTGGTCTCCATCAAGTGAGAAGATGGAAGGAGTGAGGAAGGAGGACAGATGTCTGGCTATTTCATTCTAACCTGTTGAAATCTTTCAAATCCTTACTGAAGAGCTGTTTTCTCGTGGGGGGAACCTTTCTCAGGATCCCTCCAAACCGAAAAGTATCTAACTCTTCTAAAATCCTAAAAGATTGCCTGGATCCCTGTTCCTATCACTTTCTCCCTTGTATCATATCGCACTTATAGGGAGAATGTACTCCCTGTATCCCACAGACTGACTCAATATCCTCCCCCCCTCCCCAGGATCTGTAAAATCTTTGAAAACAGAGACTGTTCATATCCTTTGACCATTTATCAATTGGAGAATGGCTTGATTTCTTATAAATTAAAGTCAATTCTCTGTATATTTTGGAGATGAGGCCTTTATCAGAACCTTTAACTGTAAAAATTTTTTCCCAATTTGTTACTTCCCTTCTAATCTTGTTTGCATTAGTTTTGTTTGTGCAGAAACTTTTTAATTTGGTGTAATCAAAATGTTCTATTTTGTGATCAATAATGGTCTCTAGTTCTCCCTTGGACACAAACTCCTTCCTCCTCCACAAGTCTGAGAGGTAAACCATCCCATGTTCCTCCAATTTATTTATGATTTCGTTCTTTATGCCTAAATCTTGGACCCATTTTGATCTAATCTTAGTATGTGGTATTAAATGTGGGTCCATGACTAGTTTCTGCCATACTAATTTCCAGTTTTCCCAGCAGTTTTTGTCAAATAATGAATTCTTATCCCAAAATTTGGGATCTTTGGGTTTGTCAAAGATTAGATTGCTATTTTTATTTACTATCTTGCCCTGTGAACCTAACCTATGCCACTGATCAACTAGTCTATTTCTTAGCCAATACCAAATAGTTTTGGTGACTGTTGCTTTATAATATAGCTTTAAATCAGGTACACTTAGACCACCTTCCTCTGACTTTTTTTTCATTACTTCCCTTGCAATTCTCGACCTTTTATTCTTCCATATGAATTTTGTTGTTATTTTTTCTAGGTCATTAAAATAGTTTCTTGGGAGTCTGATTGGTATAGCACTAAATAAATAGATTAGTTTGGGGAGTATTGTCATCTTTATTATATTCGCTCGGCCTATCCAAGAACACTGAATGTCTTTCCAATTATTTAAATCTGACTTTATTTTTGTGGCAAGTGTTTTATAATTTTGCTCATATAATTCCTGACTCTCCTTTGGTAGATATATTCCCAAATATTTTATACTATCGACTGTTATTTTGAATGGAATTTCTCTTTGTATCTCTTGCTGTTGGATTGTGTTGGTAATGTATAAAAATCCTGAGGATTTATGTGGATTTATTTTGTATCCTGCGACTTTGCTAAAATTCTGAATTATTTCTAATAGCTTTTTAGCAGAGTCTTTGGGGTTCTCTAAGTATACCATCATGTCATCTGCGAAAAGTGATAATTTGATTTCTTCATTCCCTACTCTAATTCCTTGAATCTCTTTCTCGGCTCTTATTGCCGAGGCTAGCAGTTTCTAGTACTATATTGAACAGTAATGGTGATAGTGGGAAACCTTGTTTCACTCCTGATCTTACAGGGAAAGGTTCTAGTTTATCACCATTACATATGATGTTTACTGAAGGTTTTAAATATATGCTCCTTATTATTTTAAGGAATAGTCCATTTATTCCTATACTCTCAAGCGTTTTTAGTAGGAATGGATGTTGGATTTTATCAAATGCTTTTTCTGCATCTATTGAGATTATCATATGGTTTTTATTAATTTGATTATTAATATGGTCAATTATACTAATAGTTTTCCTAATATTAAACCAGCCCTTCATTCCTGGTATAAATCCCACTTGGTCATAGTGTATTATCCTGGGGATGATTTTCTGAAGTCTATTTGCTAATATCTTATTTAAGATTTTAGCATCAATATTCATTAAGGAAATTGGTCTATAGTTTTCTTTCTCAGTTTTCGATCTACCTGGTTTAGGTATCAGTACCATGTCTGTGTCATAGAAGGAATTTGGTAGGACTCCTTCAATCCCTATTTTTTCAAATAGTTTACATAGCATTGGAGTTAGTTGTTCTTTAAATGTTTGGTAGAATTCACCTGTAAATCCATCTGGTCCTGGGGACTTTTTCTTAGGAAGTTGGTTAATAGCTTGATCTATTTCTTTTTCTGAGATGGGACTATTTAGACTACTTACTTCTTCCTCTGTTAATCTGGGCAAGCTATATTTTTGAAGGTATTCTTCCATTTCATTTAAGTTATCGAATTTATCGTCATAACGTTGAGCAAAGTAGCTCCTAACTATTGTTCTAATTTCCTCTTCATTAGTGGTGAGTTCACCCTTTTCATTTTCAAGACTATCAATTTGCTTTTTCTCTTTCCTTTTTTAAATCAGGTTTACTAAGGGTTTGTCTATTTTGTTGGTTTTTTCATAAAACCAACTCTTAGTTTTATTAATTAATTCAATAGTTTTTTTACTTTCAATTTTATTAATCTCACCTTTTATTTTTTGAATTTCAAGTTTTGTGTTTGTCTGGGGGTTTTTAATTTGTTCCTTTTCTAGCAATTTTAGTTGTAAGCCCAATTCGTTGGCCCTCTCTTTCTCTATTTTATGCAAGTAGGCCTGTAGAGATATAAAACTTCCCCTTATTACTGCTTTGGCTGTATCCCACACATTTTGGTATGATGTCTCATTATTGTCATTTTCTTGGGTGAAGTTATTAATTATGTCTATGATTTGCTGTTTTACCCAATCATTCTTTAGTATAAGATTATTTAGTTTCCAATTATTTTTTGGTCTATTTTCCCTTGGCTTTTTATTAAATGTTATTTTGATTGCATTATGGTCTGAAAAGGATGCATTTACTATTTCTGCCTTACTGCATTTGATTTTGAGGTTTTTATGCCTTAGTATATGATCAATTTTTGTATAGGTTCCATGAACTGCTGAGAAGAAAGTATATTCCTTTCTGTCTCCATTTAGCTTTCGCCAAAGATCTATCATATCAAACTTTTCTAGTATTCTATTTACCTCTTTGACTTCTTTCTTATTTATTTTGTGGTTTGATTTATCTAATTCTGAGAGTGCAAGGTTGAGATCTCCCACTATTATAGTTTTGCTATCTATTTCCTCTTGCAGCTCTCTTAATTTCTCTTTTAAGAATTTAGATGCTGCACCACTTGGTGCATATATGTTTAATATTGATACTGCTTCATTATTGATGCTGCCCTTTAGCAGGATATAATGCCCTTCCTTATCTCTTTTAATTAGATCAATTTTTGTTTTTGCTTGATCTGAGATGAGAATGGCTACTCCTGCTTTTTTGGTTTTGCCTGAAGCATAATAGATTCTGCTCCACCCTTTTACTTTTAGTTTGAATGTCTCACCCTGTTTCAGGTGTGTTTCCTGTAAACAACATATAGTAGGATTCTGACTTTTAATCCAGTCTGCTAACTGCTTCCTCTTTATGAGGCAGTTTGCCCCATTCACATTTATGGTTAGAAGGACTAATTCTATATTGCTTGCCATCCTATTAACCCCTGCTTATGCTTTTCCCCTTTCCTTCCCTTTTACCCTCCTATCCAGTATTAAACTGGTGAACACCACTTGCTTTTCACAGCCCTCCCTTTTTAGGATCCCTCCCCCACCTTAAAGATCCTCCCCTTATTTTACCCCTTTTCCTCGAAATTTCTGTATTCCCTTCCCCTTAGCTTACTCCTTCCCTTTCACTTTTCAATGAAGTGGAAGAAGTTTCACCATAAATCGAATATGTCTATTGATACACGCTATGTTCATCTCCCCCCTTTCTTTCTCTCAGATATAATATGTTAGCTTTGCCTCTTCATGAGATGTAGTACCACCACTTTACACTTTTTTATGATATAATCTCCTTTCCACCTCTAGTTTCTAAGACAAATTGTACATATGTTCTTTACATATTTTTTTGACAGAAGTATAGTTCTCAAGATTTCTTTTTACCTTTTTAGAAATCTCTTGAGTTCTGTATTTGAAGATCAAACCTTTTATGTAGGTCTGGTTTTTTCATCAAAAATGGATGGAATTCATTTATTTCGTTAAATATCCATCTTCTTCCCTGGAAAACGATGCTCATTCTTGCTGGGTAAGTTATTCTTGGCTGCATACCAAGTTCCTTAGCCTTTCGGAATATCATGTTCCAGGCCCTGCGTTCTTTTAATGTGGATGCTGCTAGATCCTGGGTTATCCTTATTGTGGATCCTCCATATCTGAATTGTTTTTTTCTAGCAGCTTCCAATATCTTTTCCTTTGTCTGATGGTTCTTGAACTTGGCCACTATATTTCTTGGCGTTTTGATTTTAGGGTCCCTTTCAGTAGGTGATCGATGAATTTTTTCAATGTCTATTTTAGCCACTGTTTCCAGAATGTCTGGGCAGTTCTCTTTGATAATTTCCTCGACAATGGTGTCCAAGCTCTTTTTTTCCTCCCATTTTTCAGGGAGTCCGATTATTCTCAAATTGTCTCTCCTGGATCTGTTTTCCAGGTCTGTTGTCTTTCTGGTAAGGTACTTGACATTCTTTTCAATTGTTTCATTTCTCTGGTTTTGCTTGACTACCTCTTGGTTTCTCCTTGTGTCATTCATTTCTACTTGTTCCAGTCTAATTTTCAATGATGTATTTTCTTCACTCACTTTTTTTATATCTCTTTGTAATTGTCCAATTGAGTTTTTATCTTCTATGGAATTTTTTCCATTTTATCCATTTTATTTTTTAGAGAGCTGATTTCTTTTTCCAGCTCACTAATCCTGTTTTCCTTGGAGTTGTTTACCTTTTCCAGCTCACTAATCCTGTTTTCCTTGGAGTTGTTTACCTTTTCCAGCTCACTAATCCTGTTTTCCTTGGAGTAGTTTACCTTTTCCAGCTCACTAATCTTGTTTCTCAATGATTTGATTTCTTTATCCACTCTGTCTTTGAATGCATGGAATGACTTCTCCAGGCTCTCTTGCCAAGCTTCCCTTTCCTTTTCCCATTTCTCTTCCAGCTCTCTTGTGAGAGCCTTTTTGATTTCCTGTATGAGGTTCTTTTGTATTGAGGAGCAGCTTATATCCCTCCCAGGGGATTCCTCTGGGGACAGTCTGTTCCTAGTCTCCTCAGCATTTGAAGTCTGCTCCCTCTCCACACAGAAGCTGTCAATGGTTAGAGCCCTTTTGAATTTTTTGTTCATTTTGTCAGAGTAGGAATCAAAGAAAACAAACTGACAAGAGACACAATTGGTCTGTTTTGTGGGGGATGGGGCTGGATGGTAAAAATGGGCTTCCTCTACAGACTGGGGGTAGGGCAGCAGAGAGCCACTAACAGAACAGCAATGACTGTACTGAGTCTGCGCTCTGAGGCTCCGAGAACGCACCGAGTCAGTCCAGGTGGGGGTTGGGGGTGGCTGGGCTCTGAGAGACGCTGGCTTTCTGGGGTTCCAATCTTCACCTCCGGTGTTCACACCCTCTCCACTGCTCCCGGCTTGCTGCCAAGACAGAGTATCCACACTGGGGCAAAAGCCCTTTCACAGAAACGGCAGAGATCACACCCCTCCCCCTCAGGTCTGAGCTGTGTGAGCTGCCTATCTCGCTCTGGCTGCCTGCCCTCAGTCTGCGCCCAGTCTGATTGACCCTCCCCCGAGCAAACACAGACCTTTTCTGGCGACTTTCAAGGATGTCTTCTCTTGGTGATATTTTGTGGATTTCTTTCTGGGTCAAGCATTAAGTCAGAGGCTTGTCATGAAGTAAGTTCTGAGAGAAAACGAGGAGCTCAAGCAGCTGTCTGCCTCCATGCCGCCATCTTGGCCGGAAGTCTCGCCTTGCCGATTTCAAAGTGCTATGTTGCTGTTCAGCACCATTGGCTCCTCGGGACCCAGTTAGGGTTAGAGGAAACTAGCTGCCCTTACACTGATATAGAAGTGCTAGATGCTATTATGGAATGAGGAAAGTCCAGTAAGTTGCTGATTGACATTGGGCAAATTGTTTCCTGTCTCTGAATCTGGAGCTCTCCCTTCTGTAAAATGAATATGTGAGGGGCAGCTAGGTGGCGCAGTGGATAAAGCACCAGCCCGGAAGTCAGGAGGACCTGAGTTCAAATCTAGTCCCAGACACTTAACACTTCCTGGCTTTGTGACTTTGGGCAAGTCACTTAAACCCAATTGCCTGGGGGGGAGGGGAATGTTGGATTATATTAGGGATTCTTGACCCTGTGTCCATGGCCCCCCAGATTCCAGCAGGTCTGTGAAGTGCGATGGGGAAAAAAAAATCACATCTGTATTTTCACTAATGCTTAACTAACGTGTACCATTTCCTTCGATCATGAACTAAAATAAATATTCTGAGAAAAGGGTCCATGGATCATGACACAAAAACACTGAATCTCTAAATAAGACGATCTTAAAGCCTTAAAGGCTTTTTCAGCTCTAACATTCTTTAAAGCAACATACCTAGCCCTAAGCTTGGCCCTATTTCCTTTGCCCATCTCTGGAAACTACATTTACCACAATACCCTTCGAGTGGGTGGGGATCGGAGGATGCCCACGGCCACGCGCTGCTTGGGACCGGCCAACTCCGAGGGGTGGAGCTTCGGCATTCAGGCTGCGGGACCGATTTCCGGAGGGGAGGGCGAGGAACTACGACTTCCAGAGTGCACCGGGAATCTGCGACGGACTAGTGACTTATCCGGAAGTGGCATGTGTCCTGCCTCCTCTGAGATCCGGCAGCAATGGTGAGCCGAGGGGGGGTGACGGCGTCTTGGGAGGGGTTGGACGGCAGTCATGGTGTCCAAACGAGAAGGGCTTGTGAAGGAGTGGCGGTTGGACTGGACCTTAAGTGCCCCCTAGGCCGGCTGCCCTGTTTTGTCGCCGAGCGGGGTAGTGAATGCAGCCGGCTCCCACAGCGAGCTCCTGGCCTTGCTGGAGCTCCTCCCAGGCCTCCTCATCCGCCCCCTGCCTCCGTGGGGGACGGCCTCTCGGACTCTGGGGCGTCTCTTTCGGCTCCGGGCCACCGTGTTTCCTTCCGGCGGGACTTGGGGCGGTCCGGTCCTCTAATAGGTTCTGCTGGCCCAGAGAGGATTAGGAACTTTCCCCCAGTCGCTCCGCAGCCCGGCTGGGAGGTTTAAAAAACCTTTATAGGTAAATTTTCTTCCCAAACATCCTCCCAAAGCCAGCAGAGCCCTGGCTGAGTCCTCCCTGATGCATCATGTGTGCTTCGTGCTGTTTGTAGGTTTCTGTCCTTTAGAGAATAAACGGGTGTTTGCTGGAAGCTCTACGTTGTCCGGGGTTCGGGGTCGTCCCTTTCGCTGCCCGTTAGGTGGCCTTTGTTTATTGGGGGAGTTGTCCCTTTGGTTCGATGTCATTCACTCTGTGTCACGTTTCTATCATTTTGTTCTTATAAATAGTGCCGTGTGTATATTTTTGCCCCGATCGCTTTTGGCTATGGTTTATTTGAGGATGGAAATGCCAGTGAGGAGCTGCTGGGTAAAGAGCATGGACAGTTTGGGTGACTTTTCCTTTCCACTTCTAAATTCTTGGTTTGCTTGCGGTCCTTCCTCCCAAACGCAGGCTTACAGCCAGATTCTCTCCCAGCACCAAACCCGCCTGTGACCCCCTACATTCCGCCCCGCCCGTGACAGCCGCGTCAGAGCCCTTCGAGGCCGATCCCCGCTCTTCTCTCACCAAAAGGTGTCCCAGGCAAAGCGCTGGAGTGATGAAGGCCCAGCTCCTTTGTGTTCTCTGTGTCAAAGATCCTTGTAATTATGGCATTTTATCTGGTCTGCTCTTCAATCACCTGTATCATCAAACACTTAGTGAACATTTAAACACCGTGTTTCCAAACCACCGGGCTAACCAGTTGTAGCCTTCTAAGGCCTCCAATATTCTCTTTTCTGAAATCTTTCTAGTTCTGATATCTGTAGAGCTCCTCTAGCTTTATATTGTGGCTTCCCTTGTAGCTCTCGCAGGGTGCCGGCCTGGAGTTGGGAAGACCTAAATTCAATCACACATGAATTGGTGGTGTGACCCGAGCAAGTCACCTAACCCTGTTTGTCTCCATTTCTTCCTCTGTAAAGTGAGCTGGAGAAGAAAATGGCAAACCACTTCTGAATCATTGTCAAGAGAATCCCAAAAAGGAGTCATGAGGAGTTGGGTACAACTACACAACAAATCTAGCTCTGATATTCCATATTCTAGGGTCCCTTCTAGTACTAATATTCCATGTTCTGAAGTGCCTTTGGGTTTTGTGGCTTTAAATAACTAATGTTCAAAACAGATAAATCCCACAACAGTAACTGGAGTAAACTGGAACAAAATGCTACAGATGTTCTGAGAGAGAGAGATGGAAAGTAGTAGTCAAGGAAAGTTGTCAGGCAACTGTGGGCAGGCAGGCCTCAGGGCATGGTGGGAAACATACTGATTCTGTAGACATGAGCTGGGAGCTGGGGCAGTTTTCTCTCTCTCTCTCTCTCTCTCTTTTTGTTTCTTTTTTATTAATTTTATAATTATAACATTTTTTTTGACAGTATTTATGCATAGGTAATTTTTTTACAACATTATCCCTTGTACTCCCTTCTGTTCCAAATTTTCCCCTCCTTCCCTCCACCCCCTCCCCTAGATGGCAGGCTTTCCCATACATATTAAATATAGTATATCCTAGGTACAATATATATGTGCAGAACCGAATTTTGTTGTTATTGCAAAGGAAGAATTGGATTCAGAAGGTAAAAATAATCTGGGAAGAAAAACAAAAAATGCAAACAGTTTCATTTCCCAGTGTTCCTTCTCTGGGTGTAGCTGATTCTGTCCATCATTGATCAATTGGAACTGAATTTGATCTTCTCTAGTTGAAGATTTCCCCTTCCATCAGAATACATCCTCACACAGTATCATTGTTGAAGTGTATAATGATCTCCTATTTCTGCTCGTTTCACTCAGCATCAGTTGATGTAAGTCTCTCCAAGCCTCTCTGTATTCCTCCTGTTGTTCATTTCTTTCAGAACAATATTCCATAACATTCATATACCATAATTTACCCAACCATTCTCCAATTGATGGGCATCCATTCATTTTCCAGCTTCTAGCCACTACGAAAAGGGCTGCCACAAACATTTTGGCACATACAGGTCCCTTTTGGGGGCAGTTTTTCTCAACAACAAAATGAGGGGGTTGGACAAAATAGCTTGGGAGGGCCCTTCTAGTTCTAGTTGGATGAGCAGTAATTTCATATATTTATTTTTTTTATTCATTCATTTTTCCATTTATTTGTTTATTCATTTGTTTTATTTTTATTCACTCATCCATTTATTTTTCTATTCATTCATTCATTTATTTTTGAGTCCTCTGATTTTAGTAGTTACAAACTGGTGAGAAGACATGACAGGTAGAAGGAAAGGCAGGTGAATTTGAGGGCCCTTAAGGTATCATCAATTCAGACCTCTCATATTCACTGCTAGAAAACCAGAAGGCCTTCAGAGGGAATGTGTTTTAGAGTCAAAAAATTTGGAATTACTCAGACTTCCTGACTCTTGACTATCTACATCACACCACATCCACACCATCATCTATTCTTTCAGAGTAGCCAGGAGGAGATGAAGTATACCTTCCTCCTTGTCTCACCCTGTGAAATGTTGACTAAACCTAGTCAGGTGTCATCACTCTTGTTTTAGTTAACTGTTTTTACTGTTAATACTAGAGGTAACCCCCAAAGCGTGGAGAGAGGCATATCAAGAAATGATTTTGATATATTTTTACTTATTTCATAAAATATTTCCCAATTACATTAAAAAAAAATTTTCACATTCAGCTTTTAAAAATTTTGAGTTCCAAATTCTCTTCATCTTGTCCCTCTCCCACCCTTTAGAAGACAAATAGGATATTAAGAAATGATTTTAATGCAAACACAAAAGGCATATGTAAAACTTATATTTAACAAATGTCCAGAGCTTTTGTCTCCTACCTTTCTTTTGTCATTTACCATTGAGTGGGTTCTTCCTTGAAAAGAAGAAAAAGGCCAAAATGGAGGGAGACATTTTCCTATGATGTCCCCTGTATTATCTTGTTGGCGCCCAGGGTTAGTGTTGCTCTATTTTGTAGCTATGTGTGCTTGGGGCATGGAGCCTCTGGAGCCCCTGTGGTTTGGAGAGGAGCTCTAGAGATGCCATGCTCCCTGAGATAAAGCTTGAAACCCAAGTTCCTTTCTCTAGAACAAAGCTGAGGCCACTGGCCACTAAGCAAAAGACAGGCCTGGCTTTGTTCTCCTGGGTAGAAAAGTCACCAGATCCCCGATGAGGGCTTCAGTGGTGAGGCTGCTGCGTCTATCCACTGATGAATAAGGGAAATGTGTGGCTTGAGAGAAGAGAGATTGGAGGCTTGATTGCCAAGGCTTTGGGAAAGCCATTGTTTATGTGGGCGTCTAGCTTTTTGCCTTCCAAAAGTCCCTGTGGATGCCACAGGGCCATGTCATCTCTGTTGGGTACAGAGTTGGGATATTGCTTTGTTAATATTTGTTAATATTCACTGGTCAGATCATGGGACCATGAAGCACAGAATCCATAATTTTAGCCTTTGTTATGACATTAATCACATTCTGCCTTGTGACCATGATTTAGAACCATAGAATCCCAGGGAATTCAAAATATGGATTGGTCAAATATGGGAACCATAGAACATCGATTGTTAAATTGGAAAAGATTTGAGAAGGTTCTTAAGTCCAGGAAGGCTATTTCCCCAGTCAGCTTTAGTTATGGGCATCCATAGAAGCTGGAGATGGTGATTAGACCAGATCAGCTCTAGAAGGCCCAGTCTTTGCAGGCTCCCTCAGTTTACAAATAAAGATGCCCAGGCCCAAACTTTCTCAGGACCACACAGGTAAGAAGCAGAGCTGGAATTTAAATCTAGCTTCTTTTGACTCTAACCCCAATCAGTACTCCTCCTGCTATAGTACACTACCCCAGCTATGACGAGACACTGAAGAAATAGTGCTTTGACAGAACACCTGTTTTCCTTGGTTATTTTCAAGAGTTATCCTCAAGACAAAAATTGGGCCTCAATTTTCCCATCTGTAAAATAGAGAAATTGTTCCATTTATCTCTGTTATTGATACTGTGAATTATCAGATATCCTTTTACCTACCTTCAACTTGAATCTGGAACTGTCTTACCTAGTGCTGAGCTTGAAAACAGAATGTAGGAGGGACTGTATACATGGAGAAGATAAGACTCAGGGCATGTGAGAGCTGTGTTCAGGTATTTGAAGGGTTTGTGGGAAAAGGATCAAAGTGTTTTGACTACAAAAGACAGAATCAGACAGAGTGATTGCATGGAAGTTTTTGAGAACAGAAAAATTAGGTTTAATATAAGAAAAGGCTTTCTGGCAAATATAGCTGTCCAAAATGACATGGCCAGCTTGGCAGGGGATGTCAGAGGAGGTGGAGATATCTTTGTTATGTCTTGGAGCAGGCAGCTGCTGAGCTCTCTTCCAGCCCTGGGACAGGACGATTGTGTGGCAGTTTCATAATTGTTTGGGGTTGAGGGCTGTAGATCTCCCTTTATCCTCACACCTCCCAGGAGATGCACATACATAACATACATGCCTCAGGAAGATGACTGCTCCCTTTTCCTCTCTCTTCCAGGCCACAGGAACAGATCAAGTGGTTGGATTTGGCCTGGTGATTTTCAGTCTCGTGACTTTCACCTACTACACGATCTGGGTGATCATTCTGGTAAACTGCTGCTTTTGATCCTCCCCTTGATAACAACTTTTCCCCCTTAGACTTCTCAAAGCCCTTTGCTTCCTCACTCCAAAAGTGACTTAATTATGTGAATTTATTTCTTTTGTCTCATCCCTCTTCTAAAGGGCAGCAACAAGAATTTCTCTAAAGTTCCAGTCTTGCACAGTACCCAGAACAGTGCCCTGGACCCAGCAGGTCCTTAAAAGTCATTTGCTGAATGAACATTATGATGTACCTTTTCCTTGTTGAGTAGGCACTTTGATTGATTGAATGGATTAAAGGATCAGTGACTATGTTCCTGGGTTACAAGCCTTCTTTGCCATAGCTGTTGTGACCCCAGTTTCAAGCCTAAAACACTCAACTTTCTTGAGCTCTCCCTGGTCATCAGCATCTGCCTGTCAGGCCGTATAGAGTGAGCAGCGGCTGTATGCTGGGTTCCCTCTAGGAAGTGGGAGGGTGGGGGGCTTCCCCCTTCAAAACAACCAGGATCATCTTGCTCTTCAGGACTGTTTCTGGTGTCCCCAGATTTGGTGCTGCTGACTCAGGATGCTAGAACTTACTTGGATTTCTTATTTTCTTTTTGTTCTCCCCCCCTCTCTCTCTCATTTTGCAGCCTTTCATAGACAGTGATCACATTATCCATAAATACTTCCTGCCCAGGGAGTATGCCATTATCATTCCCCTAGCAGCTGGCCTATTCCTGTTGCTGTTTGTGGGTAAGCTGCCTTTTTCTTCCTTTCAGCAATAGGGAGAATGTTCCAGAAATGGTTTACTCAAGCAGCTGCTTGAGCTTCTTCATTACTGTGAATAACGATTTCATGGGATAGTCATCACTTCACCAGAGTTGTAGCGAGGTGGCAGAATAGATAGAGTACTGGGCTTGGAGTCAGGAAGACCTGAATTTAAATCTTGCTGGATGACTGTGGGCACTTTGCTTAATTGCTTATGTGCGCTTCAATTTCCTTCTGTGTAAAATGAGGAAGTTGTACTGCATGTCCGTCTATGATCTTTCCAAGACTAAATCAATGATCTTAGGAAATGACTTGACCAGGGTCTCCTGTTAGTGGTGTTGGACTTGGGATGAAAAAACCTGCGTTCAAATCCCACCTCTGGGGACCCTGAACCAACTTTTGAACCATCATATCCACTCTCATTCATTATTGTGATCATTAGTGAAAGATCCAGGACTAGGACCTAAATCTCTTGATCTTCTGGTCCTTCCCACTCTCTGCTACCTGAATAGAAGAAAATGTCATTTATGAAGGGATCCTTGAGAGATCGTGAAGTCATAGTCTCAGATCCATTTTTAGATGTCATCTAGTTCAGTGCCATCAAATGAATGGATCTTCTAATACATGAGTGATCATAGGACTTCCAGAGACCCCAGGGACCATTCTGCCACCTCCTGAGTATTGCTGAAGGAGGGTACTTCCATGGTCTCTGCTGGGGACTTCAGCCAAGAGGTCCATTGCGGGCCCTCACACTGGGACTTAAGCCTAAAGTTTAAGTCTAAAGCTGTCTGAATATGAAGGTGGAGAATTTCTGACCCCAAGAGTGTTTAGGGAAAGGGGAGGGTAGATAGGGAATAGTGCAACCTTCAGGACAGCCAAGTCCCTTCTGCCTTCTTATTGGTACTGCTCAGTGTTAGTCACTGGCATTGTTGTCCTTGTCTGTGCCTTCTGTCAGTCACAAGCCTGCCTAAAGGCTGGTGACCTTGGCTCGAGGAAATATATTTGTGGGCTTTCTATTCCAGGGCTGTTCATCACTTATGTGATGCTAAAGAATCGGAAACCAGCCAAGAAGACAAATTGAAGGAGGCGCAGCCAGACGTGGGGAGGAATCTGGAGTCACATCTTGGACCCCATGCGTTGCATCCTAGCTGAGCTTGGAGGAGACATGGGGGCGGGGGTTAGAGAGGATCCTCTGTCCCTTCTCTCAGCCCCTTTCAGACCGGGGTGGCCTGGGGCAGGATGCAGTGCTGCTTTCAGGACACAGCTGAGGAGCTTTAGCATCCCAGATGCCTCCTGAACGGTGGACATTTTGGTCCTATGGGACTAAGTGTGAATTGAGTTCTGTGACTGACTGCCTCCTTCTCCTGGGATCCAGCCTGTATGGGAGGAGCTCTTCTTCCTCTCCCAGTTTTATGGGCGAAAGAGACACCAGCCTTCTTCCCTCTCTCCTATTCCTCCTAGCTCTGCAAATGAGCTTTTGTTCACATTCCTGTAGATCCCTTCCCTTTTCTACCTCTTGCTTGGTGGAAAATCAGTTTTTCAAAGGCTGACACAAGCTTGGACTCATCCCAGAGTACAGGCTCTACTAGACAAATCCCTGCCCTAAATTCATTTTCCTGGGAAAAAAACCAGACCCCCAGCCAGTGAAGAGGCCAAACAGGGAGATGTTCAATTCAGGCTATGAAAATTGTAGAAACTTTGTGGACCAAACTACTAACTGGCACTGCCAGGAATAAAGGCCTGACAGATATTGTCCAGTGTGCTGTGTCATACCCTGTACCATCTGACTTCCATGTGGTTCCTGCACCCTACTGTAGCCCCTGTGCTGCTGAGCTTCCAGTTTCTTCTCTGTGTTTCAATAAATATTTAATATGACTGTCTCAGTCATTAATGATCTTTTTCAATGAAGTTTAAAACTAGGCCTCTCTCCTGCCTACCTTTTCTACAAGTTGAAAAACAAAGTAATGCTAAGACATTTATTCAAGCAAAACAAATTCCCAAGTTAGCTATGTCCAAAAAATGTATGTGTCACTGCACTTCTCTTTCAGGAGGGAGGGAAGCATGTTTCATCATGTCCTCTGGACTCAATGCAATCAATTATTTATTGTTTTTAGCATCATTTATTAGAAAACAATGCTTGACATTGTTTTCATATGTAAAACAGCTTTGAGTAATTTCACTTGCAAATAGTACAATTGGAAGGAAAACCACCCATGTCTGAAGTTCTTTGCAATTAATTGAGAAATGAAAATTTTCAGATTTTGTATTGCGATAGATGAAGCAAGAGATACAGTTAAAGATGTTTGATTACATGTGTATGATATGATATTAAAACTAATATTGGGAAAGATTCATTATTTTGAAAAACTTCAGTAAGCATTTATTAAGTCCTGGTGATGTGGAGAAAAATGCTTGCCTTCAAGGAGATGATTCTTTTCAAAAGACTTAAAAAATTAACTATTTTCTATCTCTACTACCCCAATGGAAGGAAAGAAAACCAAATACTTGCAACAAATACGCTTATCAAAAACAAATTTCTGCATTGGCCACGTCTAAAGATGTGTCTCAATCGTTATCTTAAATCCAGCACCTTTCAATGAGTAGCTTTCTTCATCAGTTCTCTGGAATCATGTTTGATCCTTGTGTTCAATCAATACATTAATATTCATTTTTTCCCCACAGCCCTTCTAGCATTAGTTACTTTACTTTTTTTTTTTTTTTAAATCATATGTGCCCTTCTGATGGGTGTGAAGTGGAACTGCAAAATAGTTTTTAATTTTCATATCTCCAATTGTTACTGATTTAGAGCACTTTTTAAAAATATGATCGCTAATAGCTTAGAATTCTTCCTCTGAAAATTGCCTGTTGACATCCTTTGGTTATTTACCAATTTGTCAGCCTGCGGGGGACAGCTGGAACTCTCTCAGTTCTCCAAACCTGCCACTAATTTGCTTCTGGAGCAGAACTTCCCTGGTCTTCAGGCTCTCCATCTGTAAAATAAAGAATGGGCTTTTCATAGTACCTTCAGGCCCTCTTCCTAAAGACGGTGATGTTGGTCTCTGCAGCATCATTCTAAATTTGACCGTCAGAATTTGACATCTTAGGACCTTCCTCCCACCCGCTCCATTTACTTCCCGATCCTCCCATTCCTGGGTTGAGGCGCAAAAGACAGAATTTATTCCCCTCCCCCCAGGCCCTTTGGTAATTTCCCACAACTCCACCAAGGGGCATTCTTGAGCCCGTGGTCCTGAGCAGGGAACTCTAGCGTGGGGGGAGAGGGAGACGGAGGCAAGGGGGGAAGGAGAGGGAGGAAACACCTCAGTACACTGGACTCTTCAAATATCAGCCATGGGAGGGACTAATTCAGGGTGTTCAGTCCCATGGTATAGGAAGGGGTCCACTTGAACCTGGTCAGCTGGCCCGAAGCCAGGCCCCAGCTCCGCTATCTACACCCTCCGTGACCTCCGTGGGATTCATTTTCCTTGTCTGTAAAATGAAGGGGAGGATAGGACTGAGTGGCCTCTCGGAACTCTCCCAGCTCTAGGTTTTTAATCCTATGAGACCTATCATTTAACCAGGTAGAAGGGACGGTTTGGGAAAATGAGGCCCAGGAAAATGATGAGACGGGAACAAGGGCAAGGTCAAGCATCTGATACAGGAAGGACCCACGAGTTCAAGCCAGATTTTTGGATTCCCGCTCCGGCACCCAGGAAACGGGAGGAAAACCAGGCATCCCGCCTCCGAGCCTTTGCCCACCTCCATCCCCACCCCCAGCGGTCCGTTTCCCCAGCCAACCAATCTGGGGCTGTCGAGCGGAACGAGGCTGGGAATGCCCAGCCCGAGGCGATGCGATGGAGAGACTGGGGCTGGGAGCCGAGGGCGGGGCCCGTGGACCGAAGGGCGGGACAAAGGATTCGGGCGAGGCCGGGAGGCGGGGCCCTCGGGCCGCTGCCTCTGGGGGCGATGGCGGAGAGGCCCTTGGAGCACTATGAGGTAGGTCCAGGGGGACGCTCCGGGGCCGGCTGGCTGGAAGCGCGGCGGCCACCCCGGGCTCCGGGGCTCGTGGGCCCCCCGGGCTGGCTGGGCTGGGCTGGCTGGGCTGGGCTGGGCTGGCTGTGCCCCTGCACATGATCGCGGGGCTCCTGTGGGGAGGGGGGCTCGGGGACACGGAGTCCCCTGGGACAGCCGCGGCTGCAGGGTGCACAGAGCGGCATGTGCGGGCATCCCGGGTTTTCTGCGCGTAGGGGTCGTTCTTCCTGGGACGTGCACGGGTTTCGATGGGGCATTTAACATGACTTCTGATCCATGAGTCTTGTGATTGAGTCTCTGATGCTTGAGGGTTGTGTACCCAGAGAAACCCCGGACGCGATAGATAAATGGGTCCTAGCCCTCCCTGGGTCTGCGAGCACTGGGGATAAGCGCGTCCTTTCATTCCTGTCTTCTACCCGTGTCCCTCAGCTCGCCCCCACCCCCCTCAGTCCGAGTGACCCCGGAGAGCTGAGTCCACTTGTGCCCCTGTCCCTGCATGTGCTGCCCCTCCTCGGCAGGGCTGCCCCGTCCTTGTCCCAGGAGCCAACTCTGGCACCTGAGACAGGTACCACCAGACTGCGTGGGGCAAAGGGCAGTTGTTAACCGGAGTTTTCGCAACCCTCCCCTTCGTTTTGTGTAAGATCCTGGCTCTCCGAGTCTTCTCTAGACAGGTACAACCATCTTTAGGACGAAGGTGGCCAACTCCCAGGGAATTCCAAAAGTTCGCCAGGTGAGGAAGGCAGCCACGGAGGGGCAAGGGTCTCGAAAATGGTCATCTCCAATCACAGAGTATCTAAAGCGTGTCCCAGAGGTGACCAAGGGGGGGACTTACTGGGCTTGGGACTGGTCGGGGCTGGGAGGAGCCGCGGCACTGGGCTGGTGGTGACAGGCAGGAGCCCTGGTCCCCGGGACCGCGCTGAGATAAACTCCCCCTGCCTTTGCCGCCCCCTCACTCTCTCTCTCTTCCTCAGGGCTATTCCTGTGCGTGCCCGCAGGAGATTAACCCCAGCGGCAGGTCGGGTTACCCAAACAACTCCCAGAGCGACAACCCGTTCCGGAGATTCCTGTGGCGCATCCGAGAGAGATGGAAGTTACTCGGCCTTTTTGAGATCGACTCGGGACACGAGCATTATAAGCTGACGTGCATGATTAAGTTAGGGCTCCACCATGCCATCCAGCTCTCCATCGACCACCCTTCCAGGGTGAGCCGGCTCGGGAAGAGGACGGCTCCGGGGCGGCACAGACCTGGCGGCGGCAGAGCCCGGGCGCCAGCCCGGCCCTGCCGTTTACTTGTTGGAAAATCCCTTCCTTCTCCCAAACCTAAATTTCCCCATCCGTAAAATGAGGCCAGACCCGGATTCAGATGGTCTCAAGAATCCACTCTGGTGCCAGCGTCCCCAGTTGCAAAATCTGTGATTCTTTGAATAAAAACCATGTGCGCTCCGCCTTGAGCCTGGCCCTCTGCCCACCCGAAAACCAGCTGTGTCCCATCCCTCCGGCTCCTGGGACCCCGCCAGAGCCTGCTCAGCAAATCCCTGAGCTGACAGGCTCCGAAGCTGAGCTGGGAAATCTGATGAGGCAGCATGGGGGAGAGAAACCGTCCTCTCCGGGGGTCGCTGGAAGAGAAGTGGAGGAGAGAGCTAGGAAAAGTTGTTGGAGGGGAAAGTAGGAGGGGCCGGATGCTGAGGACCCCTAATTAGCCGTAGGCCACCCCAGGAGGCAGAGTTTTCTCCCTACTCTTCATTGACACCCAGGGGTAGGAAATGGGATTGAGAAAATAGAGGATGCAGGAGAGAATTTCGCTTAAACCTTTGTCTGTCTTTCCCCTCCAGCAACCCCTCAAGGAGGAAGATTATTCTTCTGTAGTGACCCAGACCCACGAGGTAGGAGCTTCAGGAATTCTTGCTGGGAGATTTGGGGGGTAGGGGTGCCTCTAACACTGGCTTGGCCACAGATTTCAAGTAGACATGGACAAACCATTTCACCTCAGGCTGGGCTGCTCCAATTTCCTTGTTTTTCCAATGGTCATAGTAATCCCTGCCCTCTCTCTCATAGATCATTTGGAAGGTCAAGTTTTGTGATGAATGGGAAAACTGTATTTAAACCCTAAAAACCTGTCAGAGAAAAGATGAGCACTGCTAGAGCTGGGTTATAGGGGAAACCCTCCTGACTGATCTCTGGATCTTGATCTTTCCCTTTGGCCTAAATACTCTTCTGTTGAGTTTCCAACTTATATCCCCTCCGACACACTATTCTCTCTCTCCCCCCATGCTATGTGTTTGCAAATGTGCCCATGTTCTCCCCTACCAATACATTGTAGGAGCCGTCTCAAGAACACATGAATGTCCATACTTAAGTCACATATACATTATGCATGTTCACATGGGTTACATATTTTATGAATGTGTTTGATATGTGATGTGCCAAGATAAGGGGAAGGAAGCCTTTAATGTTTTCTACGTGCCAGCCACTTTACAAATATCATTTCATGTTATAATAATAATAGTAATAACTAACTATATGTGACTTAGTCTGTGCCAGACACTTATCTTTCCCTCATTTGATCCTCCTCATAATCCTGAGTAATAGATGCTATTTTTATCCACATTTTACAATTGATGAAACAGAGGAAGACTAAGGTTAAATGATTTACTTGTTCATAGCTTTTGAGGCCCTATTTGAATTTAGGCCTTCCTGATTCCAGGCATAGTATTTTATCTGCTGCACCACCCCCACTCATCAAAATAAAACAAAACCAAAAACAACCCTCCCAAAACCCATTAATTCAGACCGGAGCAACATTTATGTACCAAGTATATGGGGGCTGGAGAAACAAAGAAAAAATATGGAGTGCCTGTCCTCAGGGAGCTTTGGTTCTTTGGCATATAACATACACAAATACATCTGTAAAAATAGAAGGCCATGATTTCATTGGAATAGGGAGCTCAATGCTTAAAGGCATTTTACAATGAAGGTTGGCATCTTTCCTGCCTATCATTTTAGAAAGTTGCTTGGGGCACAAGCTCATACAGCCAGTATCATAAATCTGTCCTCAGATCCTTCCTAGCTGGGTGACCCTGGGCAGGTCACTTAATCTCTGTCTCTGCCTCAGTTTCTTCAACTAGAGTTCTCCTGTCCTCTCCCCCCAGAATTCTGGCATAAGCCAGGCCCTGCTATGTTATTTCATTGGCCTTCCTCCCTCAGGGCTTTGAAATGGACACCATCGCAGGTCCTGTCTTTGCCCACCTTCGACACTTCCTGGGCCTGGCAGAAAAGGATTACCAGAACTCCTTGAGTTCCAAAAGCTGCTTCTTACAGTTCATCAGTAATTCCAAGAGCAAAGCAAACTTCTTCCTGACGTTAGTGTCACATCAAGGAATGGGGCAAAAAAGGGGAGGAATGGGTTCCAGGGAAAGAGAGGTAGTGGGAATCAGCCAGGGTGGGCACTGGCGCCCTGGATCGTCCATGTGCTGCCTTGTTCCACATATATGGAACTTCCCTCATGGGGGTGGAGGAGCAGGGTTATGAATGCTGGAGATCTGGGAGGAGTTCTGGCCAAGAGACCCTTTGTATAGAGGGTCAGGGGTGGGGGAGGAGGATCTGGGCTGGAATTAAAGGAAATCTAGGGATTAGGATGGTCAGAGAATAGTGGAAAGAGGGAGAGAGAGAAGGGAGGAAAAGAAACAGAGAAAAAGGAGAGACAGAGAAACAAAGACAGGGAGAAGGGAGACAAGACAGAGAATGTGAATGGCATGTTTGAATGTGTGTGTATGAACGTGAGTAGCATGTTTGTGTGTATGTGTGTGAGAGGGAAGTGAAGAAGAGAAAAAAAGAGAAAAGGAAAGAAAGAGGAGGGAGACAAAGACAGAAATAGACGAGACAGAAAGGAGAGAGAAAGGCGGGAGGAGAAAGAAATGAAAAGAGGAGAGAGAAGAGAGAGAAAAGAAGAAAAGAAAAATGTGGGAGAGAGAAGAGAGTAGAGAAAAGAAAAGAGAAGAGAGAGACAGAGACAGGGAGAGGGGGAGAGAGAAAACAAGTTCCTGGAGAGTGAGCTGGCCCACCCTCCTGGCTAGGCCTGAGCCTGATCCTCTAACTCTTCTTGGCCTTTTCCTCCATCCCAGAAATGACAAGCGTTTCTTCCTGAAGACTCAAGAAAAGCGAGAGATCCATTTCCTACTCTCCAAACTGGCCCTCTATATTCATCACCTCCACGAATACCCCCATTCTCTGCTTGTCAAGTTTCTGGGTAGGAGCCAGGCCTGCCTGAGGCCGATGCTGTAGGGGGTTATGGTTTGGGCTCCCTATCTCCCCTTCTTCTTTTGACCTTTCTCTCTCTTTCCTGCTAGGGATCCACAGCATCAAAGTGGCCCAGGGAAAGAAGGTAGGGGATGTTGAGGGCATTCGGGGTTCTGAACACAAAGAAGAGGGCAGAGGATGACCTTTCCCCTTTCTCCTTCATCCAGAAATACTTCATCATCATGCAGAGTGTCTTCTACCCTGATGATCGAATTTCTGAAAGGTTGGTTGGGAGACAGGAATATCAGCTTCACAAGTGTATTAGCCGTGCCCCCATGGAAGGGGCATTTGATGTATTTGTATTAGCCATTCACATTTCTGTTCTACTTTCCGGGTTAAAAAATATTTTCTTTACAATAATCCTGTGAAATAGAGTGTGCAAGTTTTGTTACATGCATTTTCCAAATGAGTAAACTGAGGCCTAGAGAGGCTAAATGACCTGTCCTTGGCCTTATAGTGTCAAAGTTCCAACTGGAGCTCCTCACTGAGCCATACTGCCTCAAATGGTCCCACGATGTCCCAGCTGGAGGAAATCTAAGAACATAGAAATGTTAGAGCTCAAAGAGACCTTCCCTACAAATAATTTAGTTGAATCTTTTAATTAGGCAGCTAGGTGGCGCAGTGGATAGAGCACCAGCCTTGAATTCAGGACCCCAGTTCAAATCTGGTCTCAGACACTTAACAGTTCCTAGCTGTATGACCCTGGGCAAGTCACTTAACCCCAGCCTCAGGGGAAAAAAAAAGAAAAAAGAATCTTTTAATTATATGTAGAATCCCTTCATTTTATAGAGAAGGAAACCAGAGATTCTAAATATGGCAGCAGATTGTCAGCCAGTCAAGCATTTATTAAGCACTTACTGTGTGCCAGGCACTGTACTAAGTATTGAAGGTATAGAGACAAACCAGTAAAAGCCTCTGCCCTCAAAGAGCTCACCTGAGGGGAAAATAGGTAAATAACAGAGTACATAGAGAGTAATGGAAGAGGAAAAGGGGTTAGCAGCCGAGGGGTTAGGGAGGACCCAGAAAGGCCTCCTATAGAAAGTAAGATTTTAAAAGTTCAGTCTAGAAGGAATCCAGGGAAGGTAAGAGGCAGAGGGACAAAATTAGATAGAACAAAAGTGGGAAAACCTGGATTTGAATATTCCTTCTGCCACTTCCTTATCAGGTGACCTCTGGTAAATCAGCCTCTCTCCACCTCAGGTTCCCCAATGATCAAATGGTGATGGTGGTCCCTCTTTCATAGCACCATCTTGAGGATAAAGTGAAATGAGGGTTGGGAAGGTGCTTTATTAACTACACAACTCTGTGAACAGACAGGGAGTATTATTCATTCACCAAGCTTGACTGAGCATCTCAAGTGGGTCTAACACAGACCTGTGACAGACTCTGTTTGTTGAGAATGAGACAAAGAAGGAAATACCTTGGTTCTCCCTGGAACTTTTTTTCTTGTCTCTGCTGTTAGCTAGACTCCCTGAGAGGTTATATGAAGGGGAGCCACTGTTTCATTGAGTCTCTGTGGAGTGTTCACTGAACACTTTAAGCTGCCCACTCTCTCTCTTTCTGAGACTCACCCCATCAAATTTTTCACGGTGCCTGGCACATAGTCATCACCTAATGAATGTTCCTTTTCTTTTCTCCCTCCTTTCCTCTCTCCCTGTCACTTATCCCTTCCCTCCTTCCCTCCCTCTTTTCCTTCCCTCCCTCCTTTTCTTCCTTCCTTCCTTGCTTCCTTCCTTCCTTCCTTCCTTTTCTTCCTTCCTTCCTTTTCTTCCTTTTCTTCCTTCTCTCCTTCCCTTCTTTCTACCTCCTCTTCCTTCCTCACTCTCTTCCTTCCTTTCCTTCCTCTTTCCATCCTCTATTTGATCAGGTATGACATTAAGGGGTGCCAAGTGAGCCGATGGACAGAACCTCTGCCTGAGGAGAGCCAAATTATCCTAGTGCTAAAGGATCTCAACTTTGAGGGACAAACCATCTCTCTGGGTGAGCCAGCCCCCATTCTTAGAGCTTCTTCTAGGGTACTCACTACTTAATGTTCTTGAGTATCTCTTGCCCACTCCTCAGACTCTCAACCCTCATAGGAGCCCATTTCTGCTTGGCAGGGTGGTGGGTCAGAGCCATCAGATACCCAGTGAGGGTAACTCTTCTCCCACCACTGTGGCAGGAGGCTGCAGTTGAAGAAAAAAAATTTTTGCAGTGGCAAATCTCCATTCTGGGCCTAAAGTTGACCCCAGTGAGATGCTGATAAATGCTTTACCTTCTCTGTCTGTTCTCTGTCCTCTGCTTTGTCCCAAATACCCCAGAGAGACCCAGGCTAGGGTCTGTTCCATGCTTCCTCTTCACCCATACTGTCCACTCTCCTCTGTGATCCTAACCACTTCCACAGGGTCCCACCGGAACTGGTTTCTCAAGCAGATAGAGCTGGACACAGCCTTCCTGCGTGACCTCAATGTTCTGGACTACAGCCTCCTGGTAGCCTTTCAGAAGCTCCACTCAGACGAGAAGCAACAAAGCAAGAATATTTTGACTCGTATAGCCAGGTAAGCCACCTTGGAGAATCTGCAGAAGAGAACCTGGAGAAGACAGGACATGATTGGGGAATAAGCAGGGCGAAAAGGGGATGTTGGTAGCTAGGATCAAGGATTTCAAGGGCCAGAATGTAGAAACCAGACTGAATACACTCTACTTGGACCTAGAAAAATGGGTAGAAGTTGCAGAGACAAATTGAGTCTTGACATGAAAGGAAACTCCTGAATGATGAGAACTGATTAGGTCTGATGTGAGGGGATACTTCTGAATGATGAGAGCTGATTGGAAGGGCTACTTAGAACACATTGGCTTCCTCTTATTAGCAGTCTCCATGCAGGGACTGGGGAACCACTTGACAGATATATATTAATCCTTTCAGAGAGAGATTTGACTAGGTGACTGCCTTCCCACTATAATTTTGTGACTATTTGAGGGTGGGGCAAGATACATGGGAATTAGAGGGAGGATTCGAAAGACACAGACAGAGGCCCTGTAGCAGCCATTACTTAAGGTATGATGAGGACCTAGGTGACAACCATCAGGACAGTGAAGGGATTTGAACCCATTCCACACATATCAGCTGAAGGAATTCAACTTTGTACCAGCTCTGTCTTGTTAGGCAAATCATTTTACTCAAACCTCAGTTTTCTTGTGTAGAAAATGGGTAAATCATAAAATAATAATAAAGAAAATAGGCGGACTGTCTCAGTGAATTTTGGTGGTCCCTTCCAGTTTAAGAATTAGTCCTTCAGATCTGTGAACCACAGATGTTTATTAGCATGGGAAATAATAGTTGTAGTGGTAGAACATTTGTATTGTGTTTGCAGAATCTTATGATAATCCTGGGCAATAGCTGACAGTGGTTGAGTGACTTGTCCACAGCTAGTAATTTTTC
Organism: Sminthopsis crassicaudata; assembly: GCF_048593235.1. Taxonomy (NCBI): domain Eukaryota; kingdom Metazoa; phylum Chordata; class Mammalia; order Dasyuromorphia; family Dasyuridae; genus Sminthopsis; species Sminthopsis crassicaudata. The sequence goes on along the minus strand of NC_133618.1, from coordinate 498,308,328 downwards.
CTGAACTCTGTTGCTCCATTCTCTGCACCTTCTAGCTGGCCAAAGTGAAAAGTTAAAGGACTTGTGCATACAGTAATATTCAAGTGTTCTGTATTGGGTTTTAGAAGTTTAAGAACAAGTAACCAGAGAGGCAATGAGGTTTCCGTTACTGGAGATCTGTAAGTAGAGAGCGGCTGATCAGTTGTGAGAGACGCTTTGGGATTGGTCAGAGAGGATGATTTTTGAGGATACGGTCCAGCTTGGAGACTATAATTCTAGGCTCAAGATTGGGAATGGAGCAGGTGAGACGGCTGTAAGAGAGTGGGAAGAGTAGAAAGGACATGATGGGGGGGGGGCTGTTTGGGGAAGACTTCCCTGACAAAGCGGCCTTGGTCTCCTAGGGGTTAACAACAAGCAGGGTTAAGCGCCAGCACTGTGCAGGGACGGACACGGGGGAGCGGGCGAGACGACCACCGCTTTGCAGCCCGGGGTGACCCGTTAGCGATGCGGCCTCGGGTCTTCCTGCGCCGCCGCCCCCCTGACCGGCCCTCGATTTCTTCCCAGGTCAGTGCACGGGGCGTGGGGCGAGGCTTCCGCAGTGCCTTACTTGGCCACGGATAAGCTGACCAAAAACCTGAAGATCCACTCCACCATCTCCCCCTCCAACAAGAGGGGCTCTTACAACCTGCTGGCGCACAACTGCCGGCTGCTGCCCGACGCCCACAACGCCCTGCACACCCTGGACGGCCCCGAGCACCGCTACTTCATAGGGATCATAGACTTCTTCACCGTCTACAACCTCCGCAAGCGCATAGAGTTCCTGTGGAAGTCCCTTCTGCACCCCACCCAGTCCTTCTCCACCGTCAACCCGGCGCACTACGCCAGCCGCCTCTACCGCTGGGTGGACGCTCACACGGTGTGAGCGGCCCTCGGCCCCTCCCTGAACCGCTCCCCTGCACCGCCAGGGGGCGGCCTTGGCCCAAAGACCGGCCTCCTCCCCGGGAGGCCGAGCGCTCGGAGGGAGGTTCTCACGACCCTCCCGCCGCCCGGGACGCGGAGAGGGAGAGAACGCAGCGGAAGAGCCGGACTGAGCGTTAGGATACCAGCAGTTCTAGCCCCACCTCTGCCTCTAATTTACTATGCTTCCTTCATCTGGGCCTCGGTTTTCTTCTCTGTAATATGAGGGTGTTGGATTTAATAGACTCGAAGTTCATTCAAGCTCTACGGTTTTGTGGTCTGGACAGGAGAAAACGCAGGGCTTAGCACCTCCCTCCTCCGCCCCTCCTCCCGCCCGAAGGAGGCCTGGGCTGTCCGTGATAAGGGAACGGCTTTTGGGGAAACCCCTCCCTCTTATCCGCCCATCTCCATGGCACGTGCCAGGGGCCCGGGGCCGGGAGTGAGAGGAGCCCTTCCCCAGGTCAGGGAGCGAGGTTCTTGCTGGGGGGAGGGGGGGCCCGGGGAAATGACAATGAATTCTTTATGAAAAAGTATGGGAGCCAAGGTGGCAGCGGTTGGGGGGCATTCGTATTCAGGTATCTGGACCCTGTCTTGAGTACCCCTGGGCAAGCTGTTTGATGCTTAAGGCCTCAATTTCCCCTTCTGTAGAGTGGGGAAATAATGACTCTCCATCTCCTGGAAGATAAATGTAACTTGAGCTATTTGCGGAGTGGGTGCTGGCAGCGATATAGCAAACATTTTATCCCGTCAGGCAGCTGGCGTTTTTTGGGGATGGGCGCTGTCATTTAGCAGCCTTTCTCCCATGCGGTAAATGGTCTTTGCAAACTGTCATGTCCAAAAACCCCTCGTCATTCTGATTAGCTGATCAATAAACAAGCATTTATTAAGCACTTAATGTGTGTCAGATGCGGGGATAGAGAGACAAAAATGAGAGAGCTCTTGAGCCCCCACAGCCTCCCATTCTGAAACTAGGTGGCCCGGTGCATAGAGCCTTGGGCCTGGAATCAAGAACTCCTGAGTGTGAGCCTGGTCTCGGACACTCAGCTGGGTGACCCTGGGCAGTTTCCTCATCTGTAAAATAAAATGAGTAAAGCACTCCAGCATTTTTGCTCAGAAAACCCTGAGTCAGACACCAGTGAACAACAACCTCCTCCATTCTGGTGGAAGATGCCCTAGGATACCGACCTAGGATACTCTAGTCAGAATCCCTCTGGTCACAAGCCCTTCCTTGTCCCCCAAAGCATCTTAATCCCTCCTGTGGCAGCAATGTTGGGGAACTGGGGTGATGGAGGGCATGTTGGCATGAGTGCCGGTGCTAGTCTTGATAGTGAGCTGTGCTTTCCTGAACTCCGTACTCACCAACCGCCCGGGGGAAAGACCTGTTCCCAAAGGTGGCACATAGTCTGCCAGTGAAGGGGCTGACTCTGGCTGGGTCACTCCAGAGTGGGAGAGGTCCAGAAACTCATTGCCCCCCTTGAGACCTGTTCCACTGCTCCAAGCTAGGTTGAGAAAACCAGGAGGCCCCCTCCTCCCCAACGCCAGCAGCCCCCGGTGATGCTGAAGGATCTCCTGGTGACTAATCCCTCAGAATTCAGGCCAGGTATTTCAGGGACAACAGACATGTTGTCCACCACTGGTCCACATTTTTCTCTCACTTGGCAGAAGCCTCCAGAACTTGGGCTCTCTGTTAGTTTACTTTCTGAAAACCTTGGACTGTCTGTGAGCTTTGACGAGCTGTTGAAGTGGAATGTTTAGCCTTACATCAGGTGTTGTATTAGTCATTGTGGTTTATAAAGAAACTACCACCTGGGTCCAGCAAATAGAAAAGCTGTATTAAAGAGAATGGGTCACAGGTCAGCTTAAAAAAGAATGAAACATATTTCCTTAATTTACGCTCTCCATTTAATTCTGATCTTGAGGAGAGAAAGACTATAAAATAAGGAGATGATAGTTATTCCTTGCACATCCAGGAGGTTGGGGGGGTAGGTGTGAGGTTGGCAGTGAGAGATATTATGGGCATAGTGCCCCCATCTAAACCTACATAAAATTTTCTGGACTTTCCTTCCACACCATAAAAGTCTGAATTGTTATTGTGTTAAAAGATAAAATATGTTAATATTATACAATTTTGTGTGAATATATACATACACACATTTTGCATTCTGAGTTTCTGAACTTTCTGTGTTATCTGCTGGCCTTTGTGTGTCTATGGCTTCCACAAAATTCCCCACAAATTCCCATTTAATTTCTTTTGGTGACCTAAGATATATCAAAACTTTGATGAGGAAAATTATGATGTGGAAGGAATAACTGCAATTGGAAGGAGTCTATAATAAGAATTCTGGGATTTTTCTCAGCATTGCCTTTAAGCTCATTGTGTAATCTTGGGTGCCTCTTTCTACTATGACTTCATTTTTTTTTTTTACCAGATATATGCATGGGTAATTTTTCAGCATTGATAATTGCAAAACCTTTTGTTCCTATTTTTCCCCTCCTTCCCCCCATCCCCTCCCTCAGATGGCAGGTTGACCAATACATGTTACATATGTTAAAGTATAAGTTAAATACAATATATGTATACATGTCCAAACAGTTGTTTTGCTGAACAAAAAGAAGCGGACTTTGAAATAGTGTACAATTTAGCCTGTGAAGGAAATCCAAAATGCAGGTGGACAAAAATAGAGGGATTGGGAATTCTATGTAGTGGTTCATAGTCATCTCCCAGAGTTCTTTTCCTGGTTGTAGCTGGTTTTCTTCATTACTGCTCTGTTGGAACTGATTTGGTTCATCTCATTGTTGAAGAGGGCCACGTCCATCAGAATTGATCATCATACAGTATTGTTGTTGAAGTATACAATGATCTCCTTGTCCTGCTCATTTTACTCAGCATCAGTTCATGTAAGTCTCTCCAGGCCTTTCTGAAATCATCCTGCTGGTCATTTCTTACAAAACAATAATATTCATATACCATAATTTATTCAGCCATTCTTCAACTGATGGGCATCCACTCAGTTTCCAGTTTCTGGCCACTTCAAAGAGGGCTGCCACAAACATTCTTGCACATACAGGTCCCTTTCCCTTCTTTAAGATCTCTTTGGGATATAAGCCCAGTAGTAACAAGGATCAAAGAGTATGCACAGTTTGGTAACTTTTTGAGCATAGTTCCAAATCGCTCTCCAGACCAGAACGGCTGGGATGTATTCACAATTCCACCAACAATGTATCAGTGTTCCAGTTTTCCCACATCTCCAACATTCTGAATTATCTTTCCCCGTCATTCTAGCCAATCTGACAGGTGTGTAGTAGTATCTCAGAGTTGTCTTAATTTACATTTCTCTGATTAATAATGACTTGGAGCATCCTTTCATATGGCTAGAAAGTTTCAAATTATTCATCTGAGAATTGTCTGTCCATATCCTTTGACCATTTATAAATTGGAGAATGGCTTGATTTCTTATGTTAGAGTCAATTCTCTATATATTTTGGAAATGAGGCCTTTATCAAAACCCTTAACTGTAAAAAATGTTTTCCCAGTTTATTGCTTCCCTTCTAATCTTGTCTGCATTAGTTTTGTTTGTACAAAAACTTTTTAATTTGATATAATCAAAATTTTCTATTTTATGATCAATAATGATCCTCTAGTTCTTCTTTGGTCATAAATTCCTTCCTCTTTCACAGGTCTAAGAGGTAAACTATCCTATATTCCTCTAATTTATTTATAATTTCATTCTTTATGCCTAGGTCATGAACCCATTTTGACCTTCTCTTGAGTATGGTGTTAAGTTTCTGCCATACTAATTTCCAATTTTCTTAGTAGTTTTTGTATGACTTCATTTTTAATACAGAAATTTATTAGAAATTGGAGTTTTGTTAAGACTTCAATGGCCCTGGATAAATGAAAAACCTTATGGCCTGGAAACTAATAAAATCCGGATTCAAGGTCCTGTGTTAGGATTACTAGGTGAGAACTCAGGTTGTCTGGACAGTGACAAGGTGAGAATTCAGGTTGTCTGGATAATTACAAGGTGAGAACTCAGGTTGACTTGATAGAAGGAGCAAGCTCATTGGCTGAAGTGGTTCTTCCCAGAAGCCCTTGCATTATCCCACGCCCATTCTCTGGGAGGATAAAAGAGACAACATTGGGCCTGGAGAGCAGATTGGACTGGAGAAGGACAAGAGTTAAAGAGGAGAAGTCTCTGCATTACATCAGGCCGGACGGGGCACTCTGCAGGAAAGGAAGTCACTTCTCTGGACAAGAGTTAACAGCAACTGCCTGGAGACAACGGTTCATTACAGGAAGAAGAATCTGTCTGAGAGATTTGAGTAGACACAGCAGATCTCTTCCCAGAGAGCTATCCGGCAGCTTCTGGAGACAACAGCACGCTACACTGATTCATTCTATGACGCCTTGTTACTATTAAAAAAATCATTGGAAGAGGGAATAAACAGATTAATTAGAATGATATCAATACACAGGGCAACCATGCATACAACAGCATACAGTTGACACTCAATAATTGATTTTAGGATTGAGACAGAGACTAAAATTTACAAAAGTGTAATACAAAATGGATAATGGCCTTGATTTAGCGGAATAAGATTGTGGGATGGTGATGCTAGGAAAAAACCTATTTCACAGCTGTGGGACAAGTGAATGACTAGCTGTACTTTAAGGTGATTCACATTTTTAAAGGGACTACTACCTAATCATATGTGTGGATATGTGTGACCTTACATTAGGCAGCTGAGATTGTAAGTTGTAGAGAAGGTACTAAATGCAAGGAGATTTCTCATTAGAACTTTTCTATATTGATTAAATCCTAAGTCCTAAATCCTATCTAAAATATAATAACCCTATCTAAATCCAGCTTCAAGGTTTACAAAATACATTCTTCCCTGCTCTCTTCAAAGTTTGCAGTGATCTCTTAATTGTCAAATTCAGTTGGCATTTCTCAATCCTTATCCTTGTTCTTTCTGCAGTCTTTGTCATTATGGACTCCCCTCTCCTCCTGGAATTTTTTTTCTCTCTCAGTTTTGGGACATTGCTCTTTCTCATTCTCTCTCTTTTTGTACTATTCACCAGAACTATAAGCACCAAATAGAGTTGAAGAATCTCAAAAGAAAAGATTGGAAAATTTAGAGAATCCATCTCAAATGTAAACATGGACTATTTGTGCTTGAACTGTGGTAGAGCATTCCAAGCCTGCATTGGTCTAATCAGCCAGTGTCAGATTAAGTGTAACTAGATTCTTACACAGTAGTATCATTGTGGTCCTCTTTAATGTGCCTATTAAGCACAAAAGTAAAATAAATAGTTCCCACTCTTAAGAAGTTTATACTTATATTAGGAGAGACATGACAACAAATATGTTTTATATGTACATGTGCACATATAAGGTATGTATGTATTATCAAAATAGATACAATATTGACTCCAGCAAAGAGTCAGGGTGTTTGTGTGGGTGCTTTATGTAGAAGACAACTGAGATGATTCTTGAAAGAAACTAGAGATTCTAAGAGGCAAGCATAAGGATCATTTTTCATGCCCCTATTCCATAGGAAGGATGTATGGTCAAGATTCTGTGCAGGGCCATTCTCTCTGTCTCTGTTTCTATCTATCTATCTCTGTCTCTCTGTCTTCTCTGTCTCTGTCTCTCTCCCTCCCTATCTCTCCCCTTTTCTCTGTCTCTCCTTATCTCTCTGTCTTTCTCTGACCCTGTCTCCTCTCTATCTCTGTCTCTATCTCTTTCTCTCTTTCTCCCCATCTCTTTATCTCTGTCTCTGTCTCTCTCCATCACTGTCTTTCTCTCCCTTTGTGTCTTTCTATCTCTATCTTTCCATCTATCTCTGTCTCTCTCTCTGATGAGGTCATTCCACCAATTGCTTGTTGGCCATTTCCCCGTGGATGTCCCTTAGGCATCTGAAATTTAACATGCCTAAAACTGGACACTTTCCTCTCCATTCCAATCCACCTTTCTTTCTAATTTCTCCATTTTGCCAAATGTACTCCTATCCTTCCGGTCACCCTGGTTCACAGCCTCTGTGCCATCTCCAGCTCTTTTCTTTGTGCCATTCTCACACAGTAGTTCAGTCTTGTTAGCTCCACCTCTGAGCCATCTTTTGAATCTGTCACCTTCTCTTTACCTCCCCACTACCACTCTAGTTCAGGGCCTCTCCCTCTGTCCTAGACTACTGCAATTGCTTCCTAATTGCTCTCCTTTCGAGATTCCCAATTCACAGGTCTGACTGTCTCCCTATTGTTAAAAAAAACTCCAGTGACTCCATACTGCCTCTTAATAAAAAATATGTATTCTACTAGAGATAAAATATAAACTTTTATTGGTCATCCAGAGCCCTTCACAATTTGGCCCCATCTCCCTTTCCAAATTCAATCAATCCCATTACTTAATATGATGAGTATGAGGATTTTCTCCAATGAGAAAAGCCCACTGGATTTGGCAACTAAGAAATCATCCATAACTTTGGAGACAGAAAAGAAGAAACCATTTTGCTCATTCTATGGTCAGACCAGACCACCTGACCAGTTCTTCCTAGTACAACATTTTATATTCTGTCCTCACCTCTAGTTCCTAGAATCCATAGAATCCTTCCTTCACAGCTCAAGTGCCCACTTCTTATATGAAGTTCTGCTGTCAGTGCCTCCTTGAAATTGATATTTAATTACTATGTGTGTAGTTGGCATTTATTTATAGTGTATCTGTATTCTTTTCTCTAATCAAATATAAAGTGTTTGAAGAGGACAGTTTCATTTTTATCTTTGTGATCCCAGTGCACAATAGCTACTTAATAAATGTTTGCTGATTAGACAGCAAATTATCAAAAATACAAGTAGTATTATCTTTTATATGTGAAGACACAGAATCTCAATCATAATGACTCTCCCTGGATGTGAATCCAGACATCCCGATTATGTAGCCAGACCACTTTTCATTTCTCTCTGCTGCATCTTCACTGTGGTTACTTAGCACATTTAGAAAAGAATTTTTGAGCTTTCTCAATCTATGAATCTGAAACCTCTTGCCTTGCTGGGATGTTTTTTGGGGGACTTGAATTTAAAATAATAGGCATTTATATAGTATTTTTAGATGTGCAAAGCACTTTACATATGTTATATTGTTTGATCCTCACAATGATCCTAGAAGGCAGATGCTATTATTATAGCCCACTTTATAGATGGGGAAACTAAAGAGGTTAAAATGGCTTGCCCAGTAGCACACAGCTAATGTTTGAAGCTAGATTTTAACTCAGATCTTAATTCCATCTCCAGCCCTTGATCCACTGAGCTATTTTGTTAGTGATTGAAGTCTTAGGATTTAACTATATAAGAATGATCTGAAACAGATGAGTATGTTTAACTTAAAACATAAGTATGTTCAAAGAAAGTCTGTATTGGGTGTGCTAGTAAGTTAACAACCAGATCTCTGAGAAAAAGAAGAATATATATAGGACAATTTAATCTGTATCATTAACATTTTCTCTTTCACTTCTTTGATTTTTTTTTCCTGAGGTAACGAATTGTTAGGGTTAAGGGGTGTGCTTAGGGTCATATTGTAAGGGTCTAAAATCATATTGGAACTTGGTACCTCCTGACTCCATGGCTGGTGCTGTATCTATTGAGTGACCTTGCTGACCATCTTAAGTCTAGGTAAGTAACAAGCCCTGATTTGTAGCATTTGCTGATTTTCAAAGTGTAAATGTTCTGAGTGAAAATTTAACAATCCTCTTTGTTGAGCTTCCTGCTGACTCTAACACACAACTTTATTTTGAGGAGTGTGCTCCTGGAACTACCCCGAGCATAACATATCTGGACTGATCAGGATAAGCTATGGTAGCCCCCCAAATTAATGTAATTTTGACTAAGAGAGGTATGGTACCCAGGGCAAAAGTCACACGTCCTCATTCTAGACAAAATATTTGGAATATCGTATTCAATTGTAGATGTCATGTTTTTGGAAGGATCGCTGACCTAAGGAAAACCAGAATGGTAAAGAATGTAAGATTCCTGCCAAGTATGAAGGATCAGCTGAAAGAACTGGGGATGTTTAGCTAAGAGCAGAAAAACTTGAAGGAGCATGATCACTATCTTCAGATATTTGAAGAGTTGTTATGGAGAGGATTAGAACGGTCCTATTTGACAGCAAAAAGTAGGAGTTGCAGAGAGGAACATTTAGGTTTGATATCAGGGAAAAAAAGCCTTAATGAGTATTAGCTCCCTTCCAAAGTGGAATGAATGGGCTGCTTCAAGAGACAGAGGAGTCCCCCTCACTGTAGGGAGATCTTCAATGGAGCTTAAGGGACCACCTATCAGCTACTTTATGGAAAGGATTCTCATTCCTATATTGATTAGACTGAGATGGTGCTTTCCTGACTCAAGAGAGCTTGTGAATGGCTGAAAAGTAATCTGGGTAGAAGGAAATGAGAAACTTCTGGGAAAAGGAAGAAACGACTGGAAATGTGAGTAACTATTAGTTAGACTTTACTAACATGGCCACACTTGAGGGTGTAGCTGGTACTGTTACCTCACAGGCAGTTTGGGGAATAGGAAGGGGAGGATTTTCTTTTGCCAAAGAGTTTAGGAGTTAGTTTCAGCCCTTGATCAAAGAGATATTTTAAAATGCATTCAGCCTCCCTTCCATGATCTAGTAACTGTGGATTAGGTTGGGAGAGGCTGAACATTAATGAGAAGGCATGGTTTTACACTAAGATGCAAATAAGAATATAATAATTCTAAAGATGTTATCCTATGTTTCCCTTTCCTCCCCTCTGCCCCCAACATCTTTTTACAATCTCCATTAAGCTGGGCCCTACCTATCCCTTTTGGGTGTGGCCAGAGACTCCATCCCCTAGATTTCCTAATCTAGAGTCAAAAGTGGAACAAGATAGAAAAGTACTTATTAAGGACCGTGTTTAGTGTTTAGGGTTCAAAGGGAAAATGGAGACAGCAGCTCCTCTCAAGCAGTTTACATTCCAATTGAATGACCATGTAAAGGATGATTTATAGTCATGACAGGTAGAAAGACCAAATAGTATTAGGCAAAAAAAGTATCAGAGCTGATGAGAAAGCTCTAGATATCTTAGGAAATAGGGTAAATGGTCTCTTATCAATAAGTTACTGGATTCAAGGGATATCTCCAGCATCATTAGGGAGATGGGGTCAGCATCCTGGTGACAGTGGGAATGGTGGGAACTGAATAATGGAGCAGTAGGGGTGGTCTTGGTATGGGAAAGGTCTGAGATGGAAGCAGAAGGGACCCTAGAGATTATCTTGTCTCCCCCTTTCATTTTACAAATTAGTTAAAAACAGTGGATAGAGGGCTGGGTTTGGAGTTAAGAAGACCTGAATTCAAATCCTATGTTCTACTATGTTATCCTGGGCAAGCTCACTTTATTTTAGTCTCCATTTCCTTAATTTGTAAAATAGAGATGGGAGTAGTTAGTTTGGATGTTCTCTAAGGTCTCTTCTAGTTCTAATCTATGATCCTATAAAACTGAGGCCTGGAGGGGTGAAGTATGGCAAAGTCACACAGGCCCACCAGAATAGGCATTCAGAGAGAAGTCAATGCCTGGTTCTTGCCACAGCAACAAGTAGCCTAATTTGGCTCTTCTCCAGTCTAAACAGCCTTGGTGGCTTCAAAAAATTCTCCTGTGACATGGTTTCAAGCCTAGTTTAAGAGATAATATTAAAAAGACTTGTGCTGACTGGAAAGAATACGGGCCTTGATATTGGGGAAAAAAAACTGCGTTTGAGTCTCATTCAGCCCTTACCTGCCTGCCTGTGGCAAGTGACACAGCAATCTATGAATAATACTATGTACCTCAAAAAATTATCGAGAGCACTTTGTAAACCTAAAAGTGCTATAGAAATGTAAGCTTCTTAGCATTCTATCATCTCACATCGTTTTAGAGAGATTTTTTTCTCCCCACTCCCACTTTTCTTTTTAAAAGTTTCATTTAAAAATGTCTCATTTCTTTTTAATCTATGGAATAAAACAAGTATTTCTGTAACAGTATAAAAACGATGATTGCACATGAAACTGCAAATTTTTTATGTACAATTTGCTCTACCTTTTAAAAATATAATGTAGTTATGCAAATTTAAAAAAAAGAAAGATCTTATTAGGATTAATCCTTGAACCACCATCAACTCTGGGTGATCTAGGCAAAAGATCATTCCTCTCTAAGCTTCAGAAGATTTGTACCATTTGGGCATTAGACTAAATGGTCACCTTGGCCCGGATTCTATGGCCAAGAAAGAAGCAGTTGTCTGTGCTGAAAGCCATAAGTGGCCTGGACTGCTTTCCCCAGCCCCTGAGGGAGTCTGGGGAGGACACCAGCTATATTCAGCCTCGGTGACAGGCACGGCCCGCAAAGCTTTGCTTAGAGAGGGAGAAGGTGGGCCGCTATCGGGGCAGTGCAGAGAGTGCAGGGCCTGGGGTCAGCGAGTCCCCAGTTCAAATTCGACCTCAAGACAGTGCCAAACTGTATGACCCTGGACAAGTCACCTAATCCCGTTTGCCTCATGGGAAAATGAGCGGAGAAAGGGCACGGCAAAACCCTTTGTCTTGGCCAAACGGGTCTCAGGACTAAAGCACCGATAGACCAGTGTGATGGGGGAGGCTCTCTGGCAGCTGCCAGCCCCCCGGCGGCCTGAGCCCCTCGTTCAGCTTGAGGCGCCTTCTCTGTAAAGTGAGTGATCCCAAGTTCCCCTGCTGCTCCGTGGTGGGTCCTCCCGGGCCCGGAGGAGATATTCGGGGGTCCTGCTGCGGGCTGCCAGTGCGGGGGGCCGGGGCCGAGTAGGGACTGGGCCGAGGGTCTGTAAAACGGCCCGCAGTAAAGGCCCGCCGGGCCGCCGCAGCCGGAAATGCCGGGACCTCTAGCCGGGCCCTCCGCGAGGGGCGTGGGGGAGGGGAGAGGAAGGGAAGGGAAGGGAAGGGAAGGGAGGGGAGGGGGCTGGCTGCAGACGCCGCTTGCGGCGGCGGGGTGGAGGCGGGCGGCGGTGCTCCGGGCGGGCTGCGGCAGCCACCGAGCATCCTCAGCTTCCTGCCCGCTAGCTCGGGAGGGGAGGGGGAGAGAGGAGAGGAGGGGAAGAGAGCTGGAGATAGGCGGGGCAGAGCCTCAGGAAACCGGACCGGATGGCGGCGGGCTGGGGAGAGCCTGGGCCCGCCGGGCCGGTGACCTCACAATTGTTCCGAGAGCCGCGGATGTTTACGACCCAGAAGACGAAAGAGAATCCCGGAGAGGTAAAGCGACTCGCCCAAGGTCTCACAGCCGAAACGCGCGGGGGCGGGGAGGGGGAGAAAGACTCTGGGGGCGGGGCGGAGCCCTCGCGGAGCCGGGTTTCCCTCCACCTTCCCGAGTCGGCGCAGCTGCAGGCCCCGGTTCGGCGGCTCCCCGGCTCCCGCGGCCCCCAGGGCCCCAGGACGCCTTTCCTCGGCTGCGGAGCGGCCCCGGCGATGGAACGGCCCCCAGGAGCCCATGCGGAGCGGCCGGCGAGCCGCCCGGCCTCTGCCCCGGCCGCCCTGCCGGGTAGGCGCCTGCAGGATGGGGATGGAGATGGGGACCGCGGTCCCTCCTCCTGGGGGGAGTCTCTTCCGACAGGCAGAGAACTCTAGATGGGGTGGGGGACGCTCCGGGGGGCCAAGGGGAACGGATAGGCCGGGGCGGAGGGGGAGACGAGAGCGGGCGAGAGCTAGGTTTCCCCTCCTCTGCTTTCCCGGTCCCCGCTCCCGGACCCGCCCTTCATCCCGCGCCCTTCATCCATTCTGGAAGATCCCATCCCCAAAGTGGGCGGGGGAGCAGCCCCGGGCCCCTCGAGAAGCGCCCCCCGCCGTGCACCTCCCTGCAGCTAAGACCCCGCTCCGGCCCCCAGGAGGCGGGGGCGTGGCCATTGAACGCCGACTTTCCCCCGGGCTCCCTTGCAGGCCGATTGTCTCCGCGGAAAAGGAAGAGCTGCCGCGGCTGAGAGGTTAAAGTATGAAGACCGTGGTGAGTGAAGCGGGGAAGGGGAAATGGGGAAGGCCCGAGGCTTCGTGGCCGACAGCGTGGGAGGTGGGGGGTCCTCAGTGTTCCCCCCTGGAAAATGGGACCCCGGAGAAGAGACGGCGTCAGGATTCTGGATCCGGAGCTCTCAGCCAGCCATCTGTGAACTTGGATGGGGAAAATGCAATTCATTTCCATTTCCACCGGCCTCTAACTGGAATTATAAATGTTTAAAGAACAAATTCAGAGAAAGAGTTAATCAGCTTCCTCCGGCTGCCCAAAGGGGTCTCTCGGTCCAGGGGTTGTGTAGAATGATACCCGTTTGGAGCTCAGTGGCCATTCAGTCCAAACCCATTATTTTAGGAACCACAGCATTGGGGCCCGAGGAGGGGACGGTCGCAGAGGAAGTAACGAGGCAGGCGGCAGCGGCACTTTTTACCCATTGTCGGGGAGGGTGGTGTTGGGAGAGTGGAGGGCGGAGAGCCAGTCATCCCTGTGGTTATTAATAACAGTAGCTCGCATTTCTGTTGTGCTTCAGGTTACAGAATACTTGGACATATGTTGTCATTTGATCCTCACAATGACCCCGTGAGGGAAGCAGGGCAAGCATTCTATGGATGCCTGAGCTCCGTGAGACTCAGAGCGGGTAAAGGATTTTTCTCCGGCTCACAGTCAGTAAGGGCTAGACCCGTTTCAGAAGCCTGACGCCAAAGATGGAGCGCTTCAGCATGAAACCCCGGTCCCCGAATGGCCGCAGGCTTTTCCTTCCCCGCTCCAGGGACAGCAGTGCCAGGCCCGGGTCAGGGAGACCTGAGGTCAGCACAGGCCTTGCCAGCTCTGGGACCCCGCATAGACCCCATACAATCTCAGTCTGCCTACACTTCCTTAAATGAGTATGATAGAAACCCTTAATATCGGTAAGACAGTTATAAACACTTAGCATAGTGCTGGGCACACAGTGGTCGCGGTCAATGCTTGTTTCCTCTTCCCCCTCCCGTCTCCCTCCCTCCCTCCCCCTTCTCTTTCCTCCTTTATCCTTCCCTCCTCCCCGCCTTTTTTCCTTTCTCCTTTACTTTCATGGTTGAGGTTATCAGGCTGTTTCCCTGCTATGGCCTTTGGGATTTTGAATAGAAAGGGGCATAAGCTAGCACTTTGCTCCTTATTAACTTTTCTTAACCTGACTTCCTGTCAGTGACTTGGAAACAGGATAATTAATCCATGCTCTCAGTGATTGTAAGATACAGACAAAACAGAAATAATAGATCAGGATTCTTTATGGCCCTTTTAGAAAATTAACAGCACGAATAGTCACAGAAACCTTTAATCTACAGGATTTAGCGTTGGAAAGGGACCCTAGAAATCATTTCATCTGAATTAGCAGCGGCCAAAGGTTGGTAGCACTTGGTCTCAAGTGACTACATATGGGAGCTTGTTTGCGAATGAGGCAGCTTGGGGATATGGCCTGGAGTCCCACAAACCAGAGACTGCTATGACAACCTGACTTGTTGACTCTAAATTAGCCACTTGCGAAGTCACAGTCCAGTGAGGATTCTGACTGGAAGGAATGGGCCTTTCCAGGATAGAACTAAACTTTCCTTCAGTCCAACTTTCATGAATTCCCCTAAGGCTCAGGGAAAAGTCATTTGCCTAGAATCATTCAATAAATACTAGAATTTATTCTTCTGAATTCCTTTTTTTTTTTTTTTTTTTTTAAAGAAACTAGAGATTTGTTTATGATTTTTAACAGAAATTTAATGAACATTTACTGGAGGCTTTATCTATCTACATGGAGATCTATCCATCTATCTAGCAGGCCTTGTTCTCCATATCAATATATGCATAAGATGTGCTCTGCTGTCTAGGAGATTATGATTCACTTGAAGTTAGGAGACTAGAGAAAGTTAGATAATTTTCAATTCATGATTCAGTGTCTTCTGATTAATCTAACCATTCAGTGCTACAGCAACTCAGGGAATGTGTCCAGGGCAGTCTGGAAAGGTTTTCTGGAAGAGGTGAGACTTGCCTGTTTCATAGAAGGAATGATGACTTCAGAAGAGCAGAATCAGTAAGAAGGAATGAAGGATTCTGATAGGTCAGATTCCCAGGATGTACCAGTTATGTTCAGGGGGACAGTGAAAAGGACATGTCTATATGGAGGCAGATTCACTTAGATTGGGTTAATAGCACTTGCAGATATGTGGATAGACCTCCCTCAGCCCTCAGTGGGTTATAGGCTCCTGGGCAAGGCAGCCTTTCAGTGCCCACCTCTCCAGGCAATTCCTTAAGACTACATAAATATGACTTTGTCATTGAGAAGTCACAGGGGATAAAGAGGAATGACTTCCTAATGTCAAAGGGAAGTCCCTTTTCTTTCCATGGCCTCAGTCATTCTTCCTACCTTCAAGGTTAAACCAAAATGTTTGCTGTAGTAAAAACAGACACACAACAGGGTTTGGTTTTGCTCTCAAACTTTTAAGTATATCATTTAGACTCTTAGATCTTTAAGAGTTTGAAAGTATCATTAGAGATCATGGAAGTAATTTTCCTATGTACTGAATGTGTCTGTGTATTCTGGGCAAGATAGATATAAATTAGGAATCATGGTATCATAGGAGTAAGGGCTGTATCTGTAGTTAGAAGTCTCAGGTTCAAATTCTTAATACTGGGAAGGTCACTTCCTTCTCAGGGTTCCAGTTTTTGCCTTTGGAAAATCAAGGGGTTTGGATCTATCAGGGCTTCTTTATCTGTTTGTTTGGTTTTTTTTTTTTTTTTTTCTTTTTAAATTAAATCCCCAAAGACTGTCTTTCAAACAAAATTGGTTGCCTTTATAGTCCTAAACATTTTATTTTATGCATTTAATAACATTGTTCTGAGAAGGTGTTAGTAGGCTTCACCATAATGCACATGACCCCCCCAAAAGTTGATCTTGTAGATAATAATAATAATAATAATAATAATAATAATAGCTAAAATTTATGTAGCACTTATTATGTTCCAGGTACTGTGCTAAATCTTTTACAATTAGCATCTCATTTGATTTGCACAATAGTTATCCACATTTTACAGATGAGAAAACTGAGGCAAACAAATTAAGTCACTTGCCCAGAGTCTACCCATCTAGTAAATATTGGAGTCTGGATTTTAACTAAAGTCTTTCTGACTTCCAGCTTGCTCCATTCCATCTCTGACATGCCAGGTTCTGTTTCTCTGTTGGGACAAAGTGCTCAGACTTCCTCCCCAAAGCAGACTTTAAGGAGTAAAAGGATCCTGGGAAGAAATGTGCTATAGGGGATATAGGGGAGACCTGAGTTCAAATTCTGCTTTTTCTTTCAGGACTACCATCTCTTTGCACTTCAGTTTCCTACTCTGTAAAATGAGGGGTTTGGGCTGGAAATGACCCTTCTAGCTTTGAATGCTTCTTCCTTCAAAGGGAGTTGGGGGAGGTTGGGGAAGATTATTTTTAGGTGCAATTTGAGGGGAGGGAAGAGGTCACTGATCTTATTTTGTCTGCAGCTGGTTTGTCTATGCAACCAGTAGTTTTAACTAACGGAACACACCCCTGGGTAGGAAGGGGAGTGGTTTTTACTCCCTCCCTCCTTAGTGGGAGTTGAGAAAGGCATGGTTGGTTGAGAGCCTCAGTATGCTGTCTTTGAGGATAATAACAGAAATATTTCTAGAGGCAATATCTTTAGAAGGGACTTTCAAGATGCTCTAGTCCAATGCCTTAATTTTACAAAAGTGGAGACAAAAAGGGTATTAGAACTTGCATCAGAGGACCTGGGTTCTAGTTCTAGCTTATGTGGCTTATCCAATTTATCTTAGCCCTGCTAAGCCTGTTCCTCATTCTTAAAATGAGAAGAGTAGACAGAATGACCTTTTGAGTTTCCTTCCAGCTTACAGTCTTTTTTTGTTGTTATTGTTCAGTCGTGTCTGGCTCTTTGCAATACCATTTGGGATTTTCCTTCTCTAACAGGTAATGGAAAATCAAAGTTAAGTTTGCAGCTAGTCTGAAATCACATTTGAATGCTGGCCTTCCTGGCTGCAGGCCTGGTGCTCCATCCCCTGTGACAGTAGTTGCCCCATTATCTTAAATTGAAGTCCCTTTTCCCTGCCAGGGGTATAGTGATTTGATTTGCCTGATGTCACACTGGGAGTAAGAAGCAGAGTCAAGATTCAAACCCAGCCTCCTTGACTCCTTGACTAGGTCTATTACACCAATTTAATCTATCTATGTGTTCAGGAGATATTTATTGCCTATTGCAGTCCTGAAGATAATTTTAAAATCTTTTGCTAATCATTTTCCACTTGTAGTCATGGACAGGACTAGCAGGTTTCAATTATTCAAGCCTTTTCTTGATGTTGGCAGTACTTCTCCAACTTTCTGTCCTTCTTAGCCATTTGCTATCACTGACCCAGATCTTATCCTTGGGCAAGTGTAGAGGTAAGAGTTGACAAAGGAGTGGAGAAGAGGCCCAGAGAGTCAGGGAAATTGGCTCCATATGACAGAAGAACTAATTATTCACATTCAATTCAACAAACACAGATTCTTTTATAAATTAATAAATTCTGTTGATGCCTCTCATTTTAAAAATCACAGTTAGAGTTTTAGGGTTCCCTCCTCCAAAAGAAAATAATTGGTGTGATATATATGCATTATTCTGCCCTTTACTTCTGTCTTTGAAGAGAAGGGAGATGTTTTATCATCCTGGTCTCCAAGACTGATTTTTTTCTGTTACTCAGTGACAGTCATTATGTGTATGTTTTAATCCTCATCAGTTCATAAAAAGCTTTTTACAGTTCTCTGAATACCTCATTTTCATTTTTTCCTAATAATAATCCATTCCTTTCAACTACAGTTTGATCAGCCATTCCCTAAGGAGATGAAATGGATGCCTACCTTTTTTCCCCAGTGCTTTGCTAGCATGATAAGTGTCGGGATGAATGTTTGGGTATATATTGGATCTTGTTTTCTGTTTTTGACCTCCTTTGGATAAGCACCTAAGACTGGGATCATTGAACAAAGGTTAGGAATAGTTTCACCATTTTCTAACATAGTTCCACATTATTTTCCTTGTTCCTGATACATGGCACTTCCATTTCCGATTCTGGGAGTGAGCTCCTTCCTTATTAAGGCTTTATAGAGTCTCTTTCTTCCTTCAAGATGCAGTTCAGGCTCCACCTTTCATCTTCTTTGTTGTTTTTGTTCAGTTCTATGTGATTCTCTGTGACCCCATTTGGAGTTTTTTTGGTAAAGATATTGGAATGGCTTGCCATTTCTTCTCCAGTTCATTTTACAAATGAGGAAACAGGCCAATAGGGTTAAATGATCTACTCAGGGTCATACAGTTACTAAGTGTCTGAGGCTAGATTTGAATTCTGTCTTAACTCCAGGTCCATCACTCTATGCATTGTGCCATCTAGTTATTTTATCTAGCCTTTTCTTTTCTGCCTTTTGACCCCTTTCTTAGCTGCCCTGAATGACATTTTAGTTAAATTTTGTATTTATTCTTTTTAAGTTTATTCCATATTTTATGCATTTCTTTTCTCTCCCATTAGAATGTAAATTCTTTGAGTATAGAATTATTTCATTCATTGAATTTTCATCCCCAGTGGCTGGGTACTTAGTAAATATTTGTTAATTCATAATTTGACTAATTCAGGAGAACATTTTATTAGAGTATCTCTAAAATGCCCTTCTACATTAGGGATTTTGGGGTATTTGCCAGTGTGTAGGGAGTGAGGTGAAACTTTAGCATTTCAAAAAGCATTTATTGAGTCCTTTCAGGATGTGTAAGACCCGCTACTACACTTGAAAGTTTTAAAGACAGAGAAAACAGCCTTTGCAGTATTTTTTAAATTTAAATTTTATTTATTTATTTACAGTATGTTTTTCTTTTCCTTGAAGAGATATGGCATGTCCACAGATAAAGAATATGTACAGTAATTAAGGAGTTAAAACACTGAGAATTGGGGTTGCTTTCAGAATAGACCTTGTGTAAAAAGGTGACTTAAGAATTCTAATTTATTTTTCAATTAATCAGCGTTTATTTTCAATTTTAAAGAATAAAAGAAAAATAAAACTCTCATAACAAATATGCATATAGTCAAGCGAAACAAATTCCTATGTAGACCTTGTCCAAAAATACACATGCCTCTCCTGTGTCCTCATAGAAGGTGGCTTCTGAATTGTTTTGGGGGATGGGGCACATGCCACATGTGGAGGACCACTTGAGTGAGCCCTGCAGGGAGCTAGGAATTCTAAGAGGAGGGGAGGTTGCATTCCAAGTAAAGGGACAGTGATCCTGACCATAGAAGGTGAACAGTTGGGGGATGCTTGGGCTGTAGTGGGCAATGCTGGGAAAAAGCACTGGGGTGAAGAGCCAAGGGTCTAGAAAGGTAGGCTGGAGGCCAGCTTGTCAAGGGGTGTGGTGTGACAGATAAGCTTCCGGATTTGGAGTCTGGCTGAGTGTGCACTTAAAAGTACAAGTTCTAAGCCAGCTATCAAGGATGATTGCATAACTATTCTTGGCTTTCTCAGTTTTCCCCAGAAAAACTCCTCTGATAAGAACTTTGAAACCAATACTTTAGCTGCCTAAAGAAGAGGAAGCTGTTATGGAAGAGAAGGCTGGCGTTTTGTAATACCAGAGGCACACTGTGGATAGAGCGCTGGGACTGGAGCAGGAACACCTGAGTGCAGATCTGGCCTCAGACTCTTCCTAGCTGGGACTTGGACAAGACACTTTAAAAAAAAAATTCTCTTTGCCTCAGTTTCCCCACTGTTAAATGTGGAGAATAATAGTTCTGTGGTTAGAGTACTGGGCCTGGAGTCAGGAAGACCTGAGCTCAGATCTAGCCTCTGACACTAGCTGTGTGATCCTGGGCTACTTAACCCTGTTTGTCAGTTTCTTCATCTGTAAAATGGGCTGGAGAAAGAAATAACAAACCTCTTCAGTATTCTTACCAAGAAAATCCCAAACTGAATCATGAAGAATCAGCATGACTGAAAAACAACTGAGTAACAAATAGTATTTATCTCTCAAAGTTGTTGTGAAGGTCAAATTAATAAAGTGCTTAGTGTGATATCTGGTACATGTAGGTACTTGTTTCTTTCCTTCCTACTTACATTCTTCCTTTTTCCCTCCCTTCCTTCTTTCCTCCTTCCTTTCTTTCCTTTCCTTCCTCCCTTCTTCCCTCCTTTTCTCCCTTCTTCCCTCCCTCTCCCTTCCCCCTTTCCCTCCTTTCCTCTCTCCCTTCCTTCCCTTCTTTCCTTCCCTCCCTCCCTTCTTCTCTTCTTTCCTCCTTCTCTCCCTTTTCTCCCCCTTCCCTTCCTTCTCTTTCCTTCTTTTCCTCTCTCTTTTCTTCCTCCCCTCCTCTGTCCTTCCTTTCATCCTTTCCTTCCTCCCTCCCTCCCAGGTTTAAACTAGGACTAGAGATGGGATGTTAGAAAGAGGTAATTTTTGGCTTGATAGAAGATGTTAATCCTAAAAAAACAAGCCTGTCTAACAGAGGTTCACTTCTAAGGTCTGGTGCTCCTTGTCTATGGAAGTATCCAGGAGCAGCTGTTTTATTACCCAGAAGAGAAGCCTGATCTAGAGGGTGTTTGTGTAGTGGGCTTGAGCTCTGAGTTCCTTTCCAAAGGAAACCTTGCCTGACTAAGAGTCTGTCTGCTCCTATTCACTGATAATCAGATCTTGTGAGTCGATGATTTCACGATCTTGTGATTCTTGTGCTCTCTCTAGCTTTGCTGAGTTCTCTCGATGCCCCATCTCCAGCTGACTTCGGCTTCCTTTTGTTCCCCTGCAGGGTCGACTCTTTTCTGTCCCACTGTGTTTCTTGGTGCTCGTTGTCCTCTATGTCCTCCTCTGCAATCAGCTGTGTATGCAGCTGTGTTGGAAGGCGTGTCTCACCTCCAGGCAACCTCGTGAGAGCCTGTGGCCCACAGTACCGGGCTCCCTGCACTTCCAGGGTTATAGCAGCGTGCCCGATGGCAAGGTGGGTGGACTCCATTGGGTTTCTTCATGCTTCTTCAGGAAAATCTAGAGGTGGGTGATGAGATTCTTAATCATGCTGCTTCAGGGAACCCCCCCCCCTTCATCACCCATCCAGAAGCTTATGCTCCAACGAGACTAAGATGGATGAACATTCGATGAGTTCAGCCCCATAGGTAGGATTTCCAAAAACCTCCTATTTGCCTCTTCTCTTTCTGCCAGACACTCCGAGAAGGGGTATCAGAGAAAGAGAAGCAGTATAATGTGTTGGTAGTTTACTCTAAAAAAAAAAAAAGTATCTCTATTATGGGATTTTTTAAAAAATGAGCTCTCTCTTCTTGGATGTAGTAGAATATAGTATCTTTATTGCTAAATAAAGCTTTTTAACCTGAGGGGTGGAGCTTGGGCAAGGAGGAGAAATCTTAGTGCTAAATTGAAATAATTCTTTGATAGTTGATAAATAATTCAGTCACTTCTCTTGATTTCTGGAGAGGTCAGCTGCCCAATCCCCTTCAAAACTTTTATGAGGATGGGGGACTGAGAAGAAAAGGAGACTTGGATTCTGCCTGTTCATATTACCTATGATGGAATTCTAAAAGAATTCAAGAAAATAAGGTCTCTGGCTGTTTTACAATGATGTGGGAGAAAGGTGTTGTCTGAGGAAAAGGAAGTAAGAGTGGAGTTGAGACAGGTGTTTTGGCCATGAGGCCTCAGATTGAGGGCAGGAGATCAGGGTTTAGACCTCAGTTCTGTCTGCCCATTACCTTCCTCCTTACCATGTCCTCTCCCCATGCGTCCAGAGGGTCCATCAGGGTTGGGTAGACCCCAGAACCTGGAAGGATTCTTCCAGCCCTTTGAATCTTTCTCCTGCAGCCTCTGGTCCACAGGCAGTGTCGCCGCTGTGCCCTGGTATCCAGCTCTGGCCAGATGCTCGGCTCCCAGTGGGGACCAGAGATCGATGGGACGGAATGTGTCCTACGCATGAATCAGGCCCCAACGGCAGGCTATGAGGCTGATGTGGGGCATCGAAGTACTTTGCGCATGGTGTCTCACACCAGCGTTCCCCTGCTGCTCCGCAACCAGTCGTACTTCTTCCAGCAAGCAAGGGACACTGTGTATGTGGTCTGGGGTCCTGGGAAGCGCATGAACCGTGACCAGGGAGGCTCTACCTACCGAACCCTACTGAAGGTCAAGGAGATGTACCCAGGGGTGCAGCTCTACACCCTCACTGACCACATGATGGCCTACTGTGATGAGGTCTTCCAGAACGAGACTGGCAAGAACCGGTGAGCAAAGTGACCACTTCCCCAAGTTTTCCCTCTCTCCAGTGGGCTTGTGAGAGCATCTCCCCAGTTTGGAGGGGCTTGGGGTTAGACATAGTCTACAAGCACCAAAGGGCAGAGCTAGGACTAATTTAATAGAAATTTAACCAAAAACCATGTGCTTGAGTGGAAGTCTGGGGACTTAGGGTCAAACCATGGCTCTGACTACTTGTGGGATTATGGGCAAATACCTCATTTTCTTGGTTTTCCTCATGTGTAAAATGGGGCTTATAATGCTGCTACTGCTAACCTCATAGGATTGTTAAAAGGAAGGTGCTTTGTAAATCTTATGGTGATTTATTGATGTGAGTTGCTATGGCGAGGCAGAATTGGGCTAGAGTTACTGACCTATGGTGGAATGTGCTGTTTCAGTAGGAGTCATAATGGTAAAAATTCATCTTTTTCCTGGCACCGAAAGGTTTACAAAGCAACAGTCCATGATGGAGGTCTGTGTAAGTGTTGTTATCCCCTCTCGGAGAATGCAAGAGATTTGCCTGGGGTTGCCCAATGTCAGAGCTGGGACTCAATCACAGGTTTCCTGGCTACAGGTCCAGCCCTTTTGTCACAGCACCATTAGGAAGAGGCTGAAGGACCCTTGGCTAGGTCTGCTGTGGAGGGCTTGTCTGGAAGGCTAGAATCAGTGACTGGATCTGAGACTTGACTTCTCTGAGGTCCGTAGAAACCATTTTAAAAATCAGCACAGAACAAGCCCTGAAAAGAAAGAGGGTGGACAATTAACCCGGCAAGACAGACTGTAAAAGAAGAGGAGGGTGGGATCAGTTAAGGTGTAATAGGTTGACAGGGCTTGCAGCTGTGGTTTGGGAGCATGAAGGTCTTGGGGGAGAATAGTATTGATCAGTGACATGGTTTTTGCCTTCTTCAGGATGAAGTCTGGTTCCTTCCTGAGCACTGGCTGGTTCACCATGATCCTGGCCATGGAGCTCTGTGAGCAGATTGTAGTCTATGGCATGGTTAGCGACAGCTACTGCAGGTATTGTTGGGGGGATTGGGGGAAGTAGTGGGGGAGACTTTCCCAGGAATCCCATTAGAATGCCTTCAAGCTTTCTGCTTAGGGCTTGAAGTTTTGTTTAGGCTGGGATTTCCCCTCAGTAGAAAAATTGTGCCTTTTCCAGGGAGATGAGGATATCCATGTGGAGGGGGTGGAGTAGGGAGTAGAAAGGAAACTTGGGAAAGAGCAATTGAACTATGTTATTCCCTAGAATCCTTGGAATATTCTATTCATCTATTCCCAAGTATTTATTGAGTCTATTCATTTGGGTAAAATATAGCAAAACAGAAGGCTTCCCACTTTATCTAGATTCTTTCAAGGTTCAGGGAAAGGAATTATTTATCCATTACACTCCTCAAGAAATATGGAATCATTTATGAATATAGTAGAGCAGGTTCATATATATTTGAACCCCATAAGCCCTTTTTCTACTTCTTGGGCCCCAGAATATTTTTTTCGAGGGTACAAAGCAGGCTAGTCTAGTCTTAATACCTCGGAGTGGAATTCAGTACTGAGTAGCTCACCTCTACTTTGTTGTCCCTCTGTGATCATATTCTTCATAGATAGAGGATCCTTAATCTGTTTGGTACCATGAATCTTTTTGGCAGTCTGTGGAAGCCTATGGATCCCTTCTCATAATCATATTTTTAAATTCATAAAATTGAAAAAAAAACCTTAGAATTATGAAGCAAAACAATTCTTTTGAAATAAAGATCCGATTTTTTTTATCCATCCAAATTCACAGATTTTCTTCTAAAATCCATCTAGATCCCCTTCTGTGGACCCCAGATTAAGAACTCTCATCCACAAAGGCAGCATTATCTAGTCCAATTACTTGTTGCAGTGAGGGTCAGTCTTCATAAGGACCCTAATCCTGAATTTCCTTCTATCTTTGCTCTGAATGGATAGGAGGGCATTGATTTAAGTCATTATGTGGCCTTTTGATCTGTATTTTTATCACTATCATTAACTATCCTTTAATGAAGTATAGAGAGGAAGAAAAAAATATTTCCAGCAAAACTGACCAACACATCCCCCCCAAAAAATCAAAACCATGACTGACATGATGTGACATTTAGCTGTCTTGATGTGCCTTTGTAAGACCTTGAGGCAGAGGACTAGATCTTGGATTTCTGAGTATCTCTAAGAACACTGAACATAACTGGTAGCTTAGCAAGTGTTTGTTTATAATGATGTTGCTAGTGACCAGGATGGCAGCAGCCCAGGGGTGGGGGCAGGTGTCCATCTGAGCCGAGCCATGAATTCTCCCTGGACTCGTTCCCTTCCAGAGAGAAGAGCCCTCCCTCTGTGCCTTACCACTACTTTGAGAAGGGCAAGTTGGATGAGTGCCACACTTACCTAGTCCATGAGAAGGCACCGAGGGGCGCCCACCGATTCATCACTGAGAAGGCGATTTTCTCCCGCTGGGCCAAAAAGAAGCCCATCATCTTTACACACCCCTCCTGGCAGAGTGAGTAGGTCCCTCCAAGAACCGAGTCTTCCTAAATACGGACAGCGAGCCCATCTCGCTACCCATCTCAGAGCCTGGCAGATACGCTGTCCTGGGCCACCCTCTTGCCTAAGGGAGTTCGAGGCTCTTATACTCCATGGATGACATCCATGGCTTTGGATGGATGCTTTGGATGGATGACATCCCTCTGGCCTCTGAACTTTGAACCAAACTGGGAAGAAGAAGGAATGCTTTCCCCCCCTTCCACAGTAATTATTTTTTCCCCTATTTTTAAGGAAACCTACCTTGAACTTTTGGAATTTGGACATTTACTTGAATTTGGAATCCACTGGGATTCCAAGGAGACTTGTGGACACTACTGGGGTCCAGAGAAGGCCGGTGCTTTGGTGTGTTAGGGCCTGGTCTGGACCCTCCTTGCTATCTCCTGGTGTACCAGAGGTCCTGGGGGCAGGGAATTGAATTTCTGAGATAGGACTTGAGTGAGCTAACATTCTGTAGCAGGAGGAGCTGGCATCTTTTTGTGTCCCTTCACCAGCATAGTGGGATTTAACTCCAGCCAGGAGAGAACGCGAGGATTACCTCCTTCGGGAAACCTGCTCTGGTGCCTCCTCCCCACCCTGACTCCTCAGCTCCTGTTTTCTGTCTCCCCTTGCCCTGGAAAGCAGAGAACTCACATTCAGCTTAATAGCTTTCCTTGGCAGACAGGTCAGATAGGAGGCTGGACAGTCCGACAAGAGCAGGGTACAGAATGCTCACTGACTCTCATTGGCCGCTGGGGAGAAACAGGCAGCTTTTAAAACTTCTCTCTCCCCCTTCCCAGGGTCATAAGGTCTTAGAATTTAGGGCTCAGAGGAGCCAAAAAAGGTTTAGTGTGACACTCCTGAGGTCACACAACTAGCAAATGGCTAGAGGCAGAATCCAAATCATCTGACTCTATGAAACTTCAAGGATTTCAGACTGCCTGGGGATCAGAGAAGCACAGGGGGATAAATGTGCTGCTTTCTGGACCAGCGTATTCCACATATTTCCTTAGCTGGGTGATCTTGGCAAAGTCACTTAACTCCCAGCTTTCAGGTTCCTCTTCTGTAAAATGGGGCTCTGTAATAGCATCTACCTCCCAGGGTTGTTGTGAGGATAAAATGAGATATTTGTAAAGTACTCGGCACAGAGCCTGGCACATGCTGGCTTTTATCATCAGGGTTTCACCACAGAGCTCTCCACCCCATATTTTCTCCGGGAGCAAAATCTTCAGTTGAGGGCACCTCTTTCCTGGCTAAAAACTCCTGTAATAGTAGTGACAACAACCTCTGTAGTGCTGCAAAGCACTTTACGTGCGCCATCTTGTTGTAGCCTCACCGCAGCCCTGTGAGGTAGGTGCTGTGGGTGTTATCAGTCCCATTTTACAGATGAGGGAACTGAGGCTGAGTAATGAAGCCTCTTGCCCCAGGGGGTCTCCAGAACAGAAAAAGGCTCTCACCAGTCCCACAACCCAGGGTCACAGGGATAAGGATTCCACCTGGGGAACGCTGGACCCCGAGTCCGACGTTCATCTCATGATACCAGCTGCGCTCTCTGGGCTCTTCCGTGTGGGGCCAGCAGGCCAGCTGCCCTGGAGCAGCGTCTCTGTCAGGAAGCAGCTCACAGCATCCCAGGCCTGGAGCTGGCAGGACACTTAGAGGTGGCCGAATCAGCCCGCTCGTTTTATACACAGAGAAATCAGTGTCGTCCAGGGAAGATGACCTGCCGGGGCCGCATAGGGGAACAGCAGGCCAAGCCCAGTGTCCTTGCTCCACGACTCGTGGCCCCCAGCCAGCTTTTCCCAGCTGTTGCCCCCTGGGATCCGCAGTGCTGCCAGGGCCACCTGGTGCGGCCGACGTCCCAGCCTGCTGCCGCTGCTGCTGTTCAGACTCGGAGTCCCCTTGCTGTGTCCCTGTGGCCGGGCGCCGGGCTGTGGGCCAAGGGGTGCCTCGTGGTGCCGGTGCAGTTCTTTGTGTGGCGAGCCTCAACGTCCCCCAACAGAGGCTTCGGTCCTGACGTTGGATTGTGGGGTTTGGAGCCAGAAGGACCCGAGAGTGCGGCCTCCCTCACCCGACGGATGAGAAAGCAGGCGGCAGTGACTGCCCGAGACTATGTGGGCAGCCGGCAGCAGAGCCAGAATTTAGACCCGGCTTCTCAGGCTCCAGAACCAGTGTTCTTTACCACAGCTGCCTCCACCTCTTCATCCTATCCTCACTCTGACCCAGGAAGTGGCATTCACATTCAGAAGCTCTTTCACACACATGGATATCCCAGACAGGGACTGAGCTCCAGCACCTCCCATGAAGGGAAGGACTCTGGAAGCTTCCCAGAAGCTGACTTTGTCAGTCAATCAGCCCCAGAGCTGAAAGGATCCCTTTAACTCACCAGTCTCCCTTCCTTTGAGTTACAAAGTGTCCTTGGATCAAATACCAAAGCGATTTGTCAATAAAGTCACTTTGAATGCTGTGGTCTTGGCCTTGCTGGAGGAAGGCTGGGGAAGGAGCTGAGTGCCAGCCCCTGGGGAATAAGAGGGAGAGGCTCCATGGTCTGGCCAGGGAGGCGGGCCCCAGTGTCTCAGATAATCCATTAACTAACAGGCAGGGTGCCATGGAGGAGCTGAAGGCACCAATAGGAAAGAATCCCTGCCCTCCCATCTGGGGAGGACCAGTTATGTACATAGTCATAGACAAAATAAATGCAAAGTAATTTTTTGTGGGGGTGAAGGAAAGGGGAAAGCAGAGGCATCAGCAGGTGTTATTTGAGCAGAATTCTTACGTGGATACCAGAGGTCCGTGAGGGAGATCGGGCTGGGAGCAGCGATTTGCGTCCTTCCTGACCTCTGAGCAGAGCGGCGGGCTGGACAGAGGGACAATGGCCCTGGGGCTCACCCTCACTGTAGGGTCGTGCTGTTTTCTCATTAACCTAGAGGAAAGGAACAGACCTGGGATTTCACTGGTACAAGAACCCCTGATGTGGATTGGCAGCTGCCTTCAGCCTTGGAAAGTTAAATCATTTGTTCAGGATACAAAGGGGTCCATGTGCTGGGGTCTTTTCTAGGAGCTCTAGTAATTCCCATTTGTGCAGTGCTGGAGCTTAAAGGTTTGCAAAATGCTTTTTGTTTGGACCTCTTCTGGGCCCCACACCCTTCTGACTTGCATTGGACCTTGGTAGCAGTGATAACACTAAAGCTTTTAGGTCTGCAAATAGTTTTCCATACACTGTCTCACTGCATCCTGTCAGGTGGATGCTAGTCATTTCACCCCTCCCCCCCAACCAGATTTCTACAGACACAGAAACTGAGGCTGAGGTAAGTTCGGTGACTTGTCAGAGTTGGGATTTGAAATCTAGCACTTGGAAGGCAGCATGGTGCAGTGGCTAGAATAGTGGATGTGGGATTGGGAAGAACTGTGTTCATATTAAGCCACAAGCCAGGCAATCTTAAGAAAGTAGCAATTTCCCAGCCTCCATTTTTCCATCCCCATGTTAGCACGTTACCATGGGGATGATAATAGGACCTACTTCCTAAAGTTGTGAGGATCAAATGAGATAATTGTATTTCTGCACGTTGCCTGGCACATGGTAAGTGTGACATAAATTAGCTGCTATTATTTGCCCTGCACCAAACTGGTTCCGGCAGAGCTGTGATTAGAAATCCAGAGGACACTGAATTTAGGGGATGCCAAGCATCTGCATAGGGAACCTGGAAGCAATAGTTTAGCACCTCATTAGCAAAAGTAATTAGTTAAAATTGGAAGCTAAAGTTAAAATTGGGCATCCCTCCCCTCTACCCTGCCCACCTTGCTTTTCACCCACACAGGGCACTGTACCCTAAAAAGGAGATCATGTCAATGTGTGCAAGGTCACCCCTTTGTTTATACCCAAAGTTGCACTTTGACACTTTTTCCTGGGTGAGGTTTACGTTTCTTGCCTGTGGGCATAGTTTCCGGGTTACAGCTCTACCCACTGACTCTCTGCCCTGGCACGTCAGCTCACCCGCAGGGCTTAGCTTTGCCTTTGCTCTGACTCATCTCAGGGAACCCAGTAGCTCAGTGAAAAGTTCGCTGATGACAATGATAATGAAAAGTTGGCAGTTTGTCTCCCATCCAACTCTCCTTGCCAACACAACACAAAAGTTTGGGCCCTGGGAGGCTGAGCCACTCAAAGGTCGCCGCATCATAGCAAGACCTACCTTTGAGTCTACTTGGTTTGTTTGTTTGTTTCTGAGGCTGGGGTTAAGTGACTTGTCACACAGCTAGGAAGTGTTAAGTGTCTGAGACCAGATTTGAACTCGGGTCCTCCTGAATTCAGGGCTGGTGTTGTATCCACTGTGCCACCTAGCTGCCCCCTTGAGTCTACTTGTTGCAGCCAAAGCCTGATGAGGGATTAGGGGATTCTGGGGTGGGGGTGACCCAGAGCCTGGCAGGAATGATCACTGGGACTGGCGAAGAGAGGCTAGATCTAAGCAGCGAGGGTTCATTGATGACAAAGTCCTTTCCAACTCCAAATCTGTTCCAAAGGGACAGGGGATTTTGTGTGGGAATAAGTGACTCACATAAGTTGATATCAAGAGGGCTTTAACTTGGGTCTCTTGACTCCCAAGCCAGCTTTCTTTCTGCCTTGAGGTCCCTTTTCAGTCTAACCAGTATTTTCTCAATCTAGTCCTGCAGCAGGATTGCCACTAACCATTTCTCACAAAGGAGAAATATTCCTGCTTTGCTGCTTCGTTTCCTCATTTATTCTGCGATGTAGTAACACGGCCTCCTTGTCGACCCGGAACAAGACACTCCATTGCTTGGCCTGGAACGTTTTTTTTCTCGATGCCCCGCAGGCCTGAAACACTCTTCCCTCCTTCAAGTCCCTGCTAAAACCCCACCTTTCTACAACCAGCTCTGCCTGATATCCCTTAATTCCTCCCCCACTGGAATCTCTGGGGTCTTGATTTCTCTTTGGCACTTTGAGGACTGGTTTGTCCTGTTTGCCAGTGGGATGGCACACAGGGGGATGGGTAGGGAACAAGCATTGATTGGCATCTACTGTATACCAGGCAAGGGATACAAAGAAAGCTAAAGGCCGTATTTTGTACTCTGCCAGGAGACTTACAAATACAATGTCCTCATAATAACCCTAGAGGTAGGTGGCTGGATTTGAACTCAGGTCTTCTGATCCCAGGCTCAGTGCTCCTTCGGGGACTGACACATTCAGAACAAGGGAAGAAAGAGGCTGCTTCTTCTCTACCACGTGGGGCTTCTGGGGTCTGTCCAGCCAGAAGGGCCTCCTGCCACCTTGTGGAGCGGGCTGGTAGTGCATGGAAACAGTTGCAAGAGAGCTCCGAAGATCAGGGATTTAGAGCCGAGAGTGAGCCTCTTGGTCTCCTAATCCAGACAAACTGAGGCACAGGTCATTGAAATGACTTGGGTTACATAAGTGCAAGTGTCAGAACTGGGATTTGAACCCAGATCTTATGACTTCAAAACCAACACTCACTCTCTTACTCTGTGCTGAGTCTCAGATTCTGGCCTAGGGCTCACCCTCTTCTTCCGGAGTCCCTTCTGGGAATTTCCTTTAGCTCTATTTCAGAAGCTACCAGGCTGCTATGGGAGGCTGGGGATTGAAATATCAATCTTGGGCCTTTACAGAAACATCTAAAAGTTAGACTCCTCCTGAGCCTTGTGGGATCCATCCATTAAAGGAAACTGGCAAAGGGAACCTTGGACAGGCCCTCTGAGAAGGAGGTACAGGTGGGAGAGAGGGACACCCCTTCAAGGCCCCTCCCTCCAGTACTCAGGACTCCATTGAAGAGGGAATAATTTGTATGAGGCAAACAGTCCTGACAGGAACATGTTCCTTTTTCCTTGATGTAGAAGGAATAGGAGCTACTCTCATGCTTTTTTTTTTTTTTTTTTTAATTAAAGCTTTTTATTTTTTAAATATATACATAGATAATTTTCAACATTCACCCTTGCAAAATTTTTTGTTCCAAATTTTTTCCTCCTTCCTTCTCCCCATGCCCTCCCCTAGATGGCTGGTAGTCCAATACATATTTAATATGTATAATAATTCTATACATATTTCTACAAATATCATGCTGCACAAGAAAAATAAGATCAAAAGAAAAAATGAAAAAAACAAAAACAAAATCCAAGCAAACAACAAAAAAAAAAGAGTGAGAATGTTATGTTGTGATCCATACTCAGTCCCCACAGTCTCTCTGGGTACAGATGGCTCTCTCCATCACAAGACCATTGGAAGTGGCCTGAATTATATCACTGAAGAGAGCCATACCCATCAGAATTGATCATTGTATAGTCTTGTTGCTGTGCACAATGATGATCTGGTTCTGCTCATTTCACTCAGCCTCAGTTCAGGTAAGAGTGTCTGGGCCTTTTTGAATGAAAGGATCCACTCTTTAGAGCACCGAGGCTCCTTAGGGCCTTCTAGTCCAACCCCTTCCTTTTACAAATGAAGAAGTGATTATAAAAGTGATACTACAGGTAGTGTTAGAGGAAAGATTTGAACTTGGTTCCTCTGACCTCCTCACTCTCCACTCCACCATTCACCAAACTTTCTTACCCCTTTGGCTCATAAGGGCAGGGATGGGCTGTCCTTGAACTGCCTTTCATCTTGTTTCCCTTTGCATGGCAGTGAAGAGATACCAATAGGTAGGAATGTATTGTAGCAGTTTCCTCATATGTAAAACGGAGAGGTTGTATAAGGTGATTCCTAAGACCCTTTTTGGTTCCCAATCAGCTTGGTCCATATGTGAGAAAATCCTGGACAGAACTTCACCCTTTGCTGCTGTTCCCACCTGTGAGCTCAGGCTCCGTCCAACTGGTATTTCCAGGCCTGTTTATGTGGCCTTGGATCCCTACTGCATTCTCCTCTGCTCACTGTGTCTGGAGGAAGAGGTAGAAGGTGAATTGGAGTCCCCGATCCCAGTCAGGAATGGATGGGTCCTCTCAATCCTTGGCAGTGACTCTCTGTGGTGGCTGTAGCACTCTGAACTGGGAACTGCCACTTGTGGCTCAGAAAAAATGGTTCCAGAATGGGAAGGAGGGAGAGCCGGTGGTCTTCAGGCATCCCTGCCAGGCTTGGATCAGCTGGGGATCAAACACTGCTTGTTGCCCCTGCCTGACTCAGCCCAATCCTTTCCTTTCATGGAATTGTCAAGAGGCGAGTTCCTCCCCATAGGGCTCTCCTTCCTCATTGCTGTTACCATGAATCTTCCTTTTCCTTGGCATAATAATCTGGGTCCTCTGATTACCTGTGCTGGACCTGTTGATCCTACTCTGCCCTAAGTCTGTCGCATGCCAGCAGTTACCACCTGAGAATGACATACAAAGTATATGAGACCAGCAGAAATGGAGAAGGAAGAGAAAATCGTAGTCTTGTTCTTTCTTCCACAACAATGAGGATCAAGGAAGGCTGCCAGACGGAGAAGTGACTGAAAAACCAAGGAGAAACCACAGTGGGTCATTTTTTCCAGCCCAGGACAGCACATGGAGATAGCCACAGATCTCTGGGCCCTGAGAAGGGTAGACCAGCCAAGAAAACCCACAGGGAGCCTTCCAGCACAAAAACGGGGCTGTGTGTGGGCAGGGAACAGGAAAAAGAAGAGCTGGCAGAGCCTGTGAGCCTGGCCAGGAGCCACAGGCCAGCACATTTTGGTTGAGGCTGGGACTTGAGGCTGGGTAACCAAGGCAGGGATTGTAGACCTATTATGGAGCCTATAGCTTCGTTCCTCTGACACTGGAGCAGGATCTTGGACTTATAAGACTGGGCCTAGGGCCCGCAGCTGATTATCCAAGGCAGAAAGTAGCAACCAGGGGTGAGCCTGTTGAATCTATAGCACCTTGAATCTGTGGAGTATTCAGCTAGCTGACGAGAGGTGGGGCCAGCAATTATCAAATGGATCATCCATTAAAGGCATGGATCATGAAGAGATGTTTAAAAGGAAAGAAAGAAGAAAGGTTATGAACCCATGACTAGAGTCTGAGTGAGGAGAGGAGAAGAGGGGAACAGGAGCAGAAGCAGATTACAAACCAACTTGAAATCCTACACAATTCAGACCAGGAAGGCAACCTGACAGAGCTCAGACTGCTTTAAACCCAGAGAAAGTTGGCAGTTCCCTGGCCTCAGCCAAGGAATTCTGAAATGAAAACTCCCAGGAGTGCCATAACCAAAATTTAAGAGAATCTAGGTCAAAAATAAACTATTAAGAGTAGCAGGAATAAAGGGTTCAAGTATCAAGTCAGGTCACACAGAATCACAACCAGGATGACACAAGATTTGAGCTACCCAAGAGTATTCCTGGTAAATATTTAACAACCAGATCTCTGGAGGAGAAAATGTATGCAAAATACATTTGTAAGTTTATTTTGCATTATTAACATTTTCTCTATTACTTTCCTAAGTCTGGACCATCAACAAAACAATAAATCCAAGCCCTGATTTGTAGCATTTGATGACTTCTGAGATGCAATGCTCACACGGAATATTTAATGATTGTGAAATATTATGAGCTAACTTCAGCACATTAGTAGCTTGCAGCTATTATTATAAAGGAGTAGAGAATTTGGAATATAATATTCCAAAAAGTTAAAGATATAGGCTTATAACCAAGAATAACTTTCCTAGTTAAATTGGAGAAAAATAAATCTTGAATGAAATGGAGAACTTCCAAGTATCCCTGATGAAAGAACTCAGAGCTGAGTAGAAATTTTGAAATATAAACATTGGAGTTGAGCGAAACATACAAATACAAAATACATGAGCAATTAAGAGACCTATAGAAGGATAAAGAGTTTATATTCTAGTGGGAGAGTTCAAACAATTGTCATAAGGAGTCCTAAAAGGAATTATGTAAGCCAAAGATTTATCTTTATTATTTTAAACATCTCAAAGAAGAAAAAAGGAGGTGAAAAAGGAATAAACTGGAAAAGAAAGGCTGAAGAAAGTAGAGGAACTTATTATCCCACATGAATTGGGAATTCAAACAGAAGACTGCACTGAGAAATGAAATGGAGAGATCAGAGGCGCTTGAACTTAACTTTTATCTGAATCAAAGGCTGGTTTAATACCTCTATCCCACTCCCAGTTTGGTATAGAAATACATTCAATTCAACAAAGAAATAGGAAAGGAGAGGGGAATAAAAAAATTCAGAGAGAGAGAGAGAGAGAGAGCAGTTATAAGCAAAATAAATTCTAACCTTGGAGGGTGGATCATGAGGAGATGTTTAAAAGGAAAGAAAGGTTATGAACTCATAACTAGAGTTTGAATGAGGAGAGAAGAAGAGGGGAATAGGAGCAGAAGCAGATTACATCAAGCACAGAGTTTTGGTACTGAACATACTCCTTTCTTACTACGCTATTCTTGATAAAGGGTAGAGCAGGGGACAAATAGAGGAAAAGGCATAAGAGACTATGATGGAGGGAAATGCACGATTAACATTCATAATTGTGGATATAAATGGATGAATTCAGCTTAAAATGAAAGAGAATAGTAGAATGGATTAGAAAACAATGTCATAATGTTGTTTACAAGTGTTAACACACTTGATGCTTTGATATTAAAAGAAGAGTGGAAAGGGAGAAAGAGGAATACACTGGGAACGGGGAAGGAAATGAAGAATGGGGGAAATTATCTCACATAAATGAAGGACACAAGTAGATGTTTATACAACAAGGAGAAAATAGTGTGTGTGAAGGGAGGGAGTGACATGTGAACCCCATTCTCAACTAAACAGATCAAAGGAAGGAAGAATACTCACAAATGCACAATTGGATACAGAAATGCATTTTACCTAAAGGAAAATAGGAGGCATAGAGATTAAAGGAAAGGGGAAAATCAGAGGGAAATTAAATCAAGGATAGGATTAGCCAGAAGCAAAACAAACTCTTTCAGAGGGAAAGGGAAACAGAAAGAAAAGTGTGTGAGAATAGGATGGAGGTAAGTACACAATTAGCAATCATAATTGTGTATGTTAAATAGATGAATTTAAGTATAAAACACAAGAGGATAAATCTAACAAAAAAAGAATAATATGACAGAAAAAGAAACTGATAAATGTTAGAGAAGATGTGGGAAAATTGGGACAATAATACATCGTTGGGAGAGTTATGAGTTGATCCAACCATTGTGAAGAGTACCAAAGAGCTATAAAACTCTGCATACTCTTTGATCCTGTAACATCGCCACTGGGTCTCTATCTCAAAGAAATCCTATAAAAGGGAAAAGGACTCACATGTACAGATATATTTATAGCAACTCTTTGTGGTGACAATTGAAAGTTGAGGGTATGTCCATGAGTTAGGGAATAGCTGAACAAGCTATAGTATATAATTATAATGGAATACGATTGTGCCATAAGAAATGATGAGCAGGCAGATTTCAGAAAATCTTGGAAAACTTACATGAACCGATGCTAAGTGAAGTGAGCAGAACCAGGAGAACGTTGTACACAGTATCAGCAGCATTGTGTGAAGATCAACTATGAAAGACTTAACTTTTCTCAGCAATACAATAATCCAAGACAATTCCAAAGGACTCATGATGGCATATTCCAGCCACATCCAAAGAAAGCTACTTTTTCTGTCTTTCCCATTACTTTTCCCTTTGATTCTGATTCTTTTTTCACAACCTGACTAAGTAGAAATATGTTTAATATGTACATGCATAATTTAGCAGACTATCTTGGGGAAAGAGGAGGGGAAGGAACAAAGGAGAAAAAATTTGGAATTCAAAATCTTATAAGAGTGAATGTTGAAAATCATCTTTACATAAATTAGAAAAAATAAAATGCTATTAAGTGGAGGTTAAAAAAGAAATACAGGAAAAAAAAAAAAGAAATGGAAGACCTGAATAGAATTTTAGAAAAATTAGATATGTTAGACATCTGGAGAATATTGAGTAGAAATAGAAACAAGTATATACAGAGCTCAGCTTTGTATGACATCTTCATAAAAATCAACCATTCATTAGGACATAAAGCCTCATAGACAGATGTAGAAAAACAAAAATATCAAATGCATCTTTTACTAATTATAATGGAGTAAAATTCTATTCAGTAAAGGGCTTTAAGACAAAATTTTTTTAAATTAGAAACTGAATAGCTTAATCTTAAATAATGGATGAGTCAAGAACAAATCATAGAAACAATAATTTCATTAATGATAATGACAACAGTGAGACAACATACTAACATTTTAAGGCATGGCAGTCCTTTTGAGAATTTTTATATTTCTTTACTTTTTCCATTAATGAGAGAAAGAGCAAATCAATAAGTTGGGCATAAAATTAAAACAAATGAACAACTTAGAAAATCAACAAATTGAAACTCCCAATTAAACATCAAAATACAGATTTTGAAAACTAAAGGAGAGATTAACAAAATTGACAGAAAAAAACTCATTGAATTAATAAATAAATGAAGGAATTAAAAAAAAACACACAAAAAGAGATAAATCATTAGTTATTTTTGAAAACAAAAAGTTAAAACCAAATCATTAGTTTCTAAAATTAAAAAGGATGAATTTCACAACCAATGAAAATAATAAAAAAGTTATTATGATCCATTTTGCTCAATTAAATATGCCATTAAAGTTGACAATCTAAATGGAATGGATAAATATAGATTGTCAAAATTAAAAGAATAGGAGAGTACTTAAATGATTTTATCTTAGAAAAAGAAATTGAACAAGCCAAAAATAAATCCCTGAAAGAAAAAACCCAGAACTATATGGAATTATAAACATTTTAATATATTTTGTTTCATTAAATATTTTCTAATTACATAGAAATTTTAACATTCATTTTTGAAAATTTTGAGTTTTAAATTCTCTCCCAACTTCCGATTTCTCTTCTCCCCTCAGGGAGGTAAGCAGTGTGATAATGATATACATGTAAAGTTATGCAAAACATATTTCCATATATTGCAAAAGAAAACACATACCAAAAAAAAAAAAAACCCAACAAGAAAAATAAATAAATTTTTAAAAGAATGCTTCAATTTGCATTCCCATTTCCTCATTTCTCTCTCTAGATATGGATAGTATTTTTTTTTCATTATGGATTCTTTGGAATTTTCTTTATAAACAAATTCTACTACACATTTAAAAAAAAAAAACAACTGATTCTAATAGTACATAAACTGTTTAGAAAAAGTAGGAAAAGAAGGGGTCCCATCAAATTTTTTCTTTGACACTAATATGGTTTTGATACTTAACCCAAGGAGAGTTAAAACAATAAGAGAAAATATAGAAGACAATATCACTAATGAATATTGCTGGAAAATTTTAAATAAAATTCTAGCGAGAAGACTACAGTAACATATTACAAAAACTACATACTGAGATCAGATTAGATTTATAACAGGAATGCAGAGCTAGTTCAATATCGGGACAATTATAAATATAAAAACTATAAACAAAAACTACATACTGAGATCAGACTGGATTTATAACAGGAACGCAGAGCTGATTCAATATTGGGGAAACTATATTAATAATAAAAGCAAAAATTATATAATTATATCCATAGATACAGAAAAAGTTTTTGACAAGATACAATACTTAGTCCTCTTAAAGACACTAGCAATTGTAGGAATAAAAGTTTTCTTTGATAAGATAAACAGTATCAATCTAAAGCCAAGAGTCAGGATTGCCTGTAATAAAAGAGATAGGCTAAAAGTCTTTCCAGAGGTAAGTAAGAATGAACATTAATACTATTATTATTTGATATAGTGCTGGAAATACTAGCTATCATAATAAGACAATAAACACAGGCAAAAAGAAAACAATTATTATTTTTTAAAATTTTTAAAATTTTTTTACAGCATACAATGTACAGTATACAATGGTATACTTAGAGCACTCTAGGTAGTCAACTAAACACTAATTGAAAGTATTAACAACAGCAAAAAACCAAAACTATAAACCTAACCAAATCATTAACATTCCTATATATTTTCTTCCTTTTTTTTTTTTTTTTTTTTTTTTTAACTGAGGCAAGTGGGGTTAAGTGACTTTCCCGGGATCACACAGCTGAGGCCAAATTTGAACTCAGGTCCTCCTGACTTCAGGGCTGGTGCTACCTACCTTCCCCTCATTCCTATATATTTCCAACAAAACATTAATAATTAGAGAAATATGAATGAAAGCAACTCTGAAGAAAAAGGAATAGAAAATCCATGTAACATTGAAATTAATTTTTTTAATGTTTGTAAGAATTTGTAAAAATCATCTGAACTTTTTTTTTCTTTGGGAATTTATTTATGGTTTGTACAATTTCTTATTTCTGAGTTTATAAGGTTACACTCTCTTTTGCATGTTAATATGAGCATTTTATGTTTTTTGTAAATATTAATCCAATTATTAATATCTTTTATTTTTTTTAAAGCTCCTTTTATTTATTAATTCTATTCAATCTCTCCTTGTATTTTCAGGATTTCTGTTTTGAAGCTTAACTAGGGATTGTGGCTTGTTGATTTTCTAGGTTATTTTTGTTTTTAGTTTTATGCCCATTTCATTGATTTTCTCTTTCTCTTATTGATGGAATATAATAAGAAATATCAATTTTTTAATAAGGATTGCCATCACTGCATCCCCAAAATTTTGATATGATGTTTTACTGTTATCTGATGCTCTGAGGAGGAAGAAATGAACTTTGAGAGTGACTTTTTGGACTCAGCTTATTTCAAGCTGAGAATGAGGGTTGTTTGGTATTCATGTCAGATCTGTATATGATCTTGATGGGAATAGTGTTAAATAGAAACTGAGCTGTCTCTGAGTCTGATTCTCTCAGAGACTAAGTAGGATAAGTAAGAGTGTGCCTTTTGTAACTAATTGTTACATTAGTGGTTAAATAGAACTGAGGCATTCACTGATAACTAAGGGTAAGTAAGGGTTTGAGTAGAGAAGAAACTACCCAGTCTTTTCAAGGTTATACTTTCAAGGTAAAGTGTACATCTTGAAGAAAAGATGTAACAAACTCTTTTCTAGGTGAGCATTCTTGCCACATACTTGCTATGGAACAGTTCTTGCCAATAATGCCATGGGTCGAGCAAAGCTGTCTATTAGCAATCACTCAATCATCACTATTACTTAATATAATATTAGAAATGCTAGTTGTAACAATAAGACAAGAAAAAGAAATTGAGAGAATAAGCATAGGTAAAGAGGAAACAAAATTATCCCTTTTTCTAGATGATATAATGATTTACTTAAAGAACCCATATAGAGTCAACTTTAAAAAAAATAGAATAACTTCAGCAATGTTGAAAAAATATAAAATAAATCCACATAAGTCATCAGCATTCCTGTGTATTCTATTTACAAAGACTCACGTAGAACTATCTGAATACAATCACAAAACACTCTTTACAAAATACAGAAAGACAAAAAATTTGAAGAAACATTAATTGCTCATGGGTAGGCTGAGCCAATTTAATAAAAACAACAATACTGTTTAAATTAAACTAACTGTTTAAATTAAATTAACTTTACTGAAGTATTACTTTATAGACCTAGAAAAACAATAGTGAAATTCATCTAGAGGAACAAAAGGTCAAGAATCTCAAGGGAATAATAACTTTTGTTGGTTTGTTTGTAGAAGTCCTTTTCATAGCAGCAAGGAACTGGAAATTGAATGGATGCCCATCAGTTGGTGAGTATATAAAACTTCTATATAAAAAAGGCAAAAAATTAGAGGAACAAAGAATTACCTTTCAGATTTATGGATGAGAAAATTTAGGATGGAGCACCAGCCCTGAAGTCAGGAGGACCTGGGTTTAAATCTGGTCTCAGACATTTAATATTAGCTATGTGACTCTGGACAAGTCACTTAACCCCAATTGCCTAGCAAAAAAACAACAACAAAAAATTATCACCAAACAAGGGGAAAAGTTAGTATCACAGAAAATAAAATGGATAATTATAATGACAAAAATGTTTTAAGTTTTAAAATGTTTAAATTAGAAATATTTCTACAAATGATGACACAGGAAATAAATTAACTTTGATAGTTTCTTTGATCAAGATCTCATTTCTAAGATATATGAAGAACTGATTGAAATGCACAAGAACAAGTACCATTTTCCAATTAATAAAGGACTTAAACAAGCAGTTTTATTTTTTCTTTTTTTCAAACTTTTTATTTTCATTATAATTTTTCCCTCCCTTCCCCTTACCCCTTACCCTAGACAGCAAGTGAACCAATATATGTTAAACGCACAATTCTTCTATACATATTTCCACAATCCTTGCAAAATCTTGTATTCCAAAATTTTTTGTCTCTCCCCCTTTCCAACTCCTCTACTAGATGGCAAGTAATGTATTATAGGTTAAACATGTGCAATTTTTCTATACATATTTCCATAATTATTATGCTGCACAAGAAAAATCAGATCAAAAAGGGGAAAAATGAGAAAGAAAACAATGCAAACAAGAAGTAAAAGTACTGTGCTGTGATCCACATTCATTCCCTACAATTCTCTTTCTGTATACAGATGGCTCTCTCCCTTACAAATCTATTAGAACTGGTCTGAATCACCTCATCATTGAAAAGAGCTACATCCATCAGAATTGATCATCATATAATCTTCTGTGCTATGTGCAATGTTCTTTTAGTTCTACTCACTTCACTTAGCATGAGTTCATATAAGTTTCTCCAGGCCTTTCTGAATCTGATCTAAACAAGCAGTTTTCAAAAGAAGAAATTCAAATTATCAACAGCTGTGTGAAAAAAAAAACTTCAAAACACACTAAAAATTAGAGAAATACAAATGAAAGAAACTCTGAAGTTCTATCTCACACTCATCAGATTGACAATTATTAAGAGGGATGTGGGAAAATAGGCACATTAAAACACTTTTGGTGAAGCTGGGACTTGTATTCTGGGAAACAATCTGAATTAGAACCAAAAAATCACCAAATAGTGTATATTCTTTGGCCCAGATACAGTATTATTAGACAAAAATAAAAAGAATTATAATAATTGTAATAACAGCTAACATTTATATCATGTTTAACTATGTGGCACTGTGATAAGCACTTCACAATTATTATTTCATTATTTCATTTGATTCTCACAACACTCCTAGGAGATATTTGCTCTAGCTACCCACATTTTGCAGATGAGCAAACTGAGGTTAAGTGATTTGGTGGGGGACAAAGGTAATAAGTGTCTGAGGCTGGGTTTGAAATATAATCTTCCTGATTCTAGGTCACTGAACCCGCCACTTGCCTCAAAGCACAAGACCTATCCTTTTTTCCATTACCACACCATCTGGGTGGATAAGGGCTGATGCAGCTGAATAAAAAGGAAATATTTACATGGGCCATTGTCCCTAATGTTGTTGTTGTTCAATCATTTCAGTTGTGTCCAACTCTTTGTGACAACATTTGGGGTATTCGCAGGCAAAGATACAGGAGTGGCTTGCCATTTCCTTCTTTAGCTCATTACAGATAAGCAAAATAAGCCCACAGTCACACAGCTAATAAGTTTCTGAAGCCAGATTTAAATTTAGGAAGATAAACGTTCCTGACTCCAGGACCAGAAGTGTATCCATTGTACCATCTAGCTGCCCCATTGTCCCTAACACCCCACCCCCATCCCTGAGCTATTGAGACGAGCTATCCCCTTTACCATGAGACTTTCCTATACATTATTATTATAAAAATAAGTAATTATTACTACAATAATAAGACCAAGTATTTTTAATGACACTCTTAAGATTTGCAAAGTACTTTATACATGTTATATCATCTAATCCTCACAATTATTCAGTAGGATGCTTATGATCCGCATTTTTACAGTTGAGAAAACTGAGGTAAACAGAATTTAGGTGCTTTGTATAGGGTCAAACAGCTGGAAAGTGTCTGATGTAGGATGAGGATTTAAACTTGAATCCAACTCCATCGCTCTAAACATTATGCTATGATATTTGTGGAAATATGTATAGAAGAATTGCGCATTTAACATATATTGGATCACTTGCTGTCTAGGG
The DNA here is from genome assembly GCF_048593235.1 of Sminthopsis crassicaudata. NCBI lineage: Eukaryota > Metazoa > Chordata > Mammalia > Dasyuromorphia > Dasyuridae > Sminthopsis > Sminthopsis crassicaudata. Next base: position 498,266,584 of record NC_133618.1, on the reverse strand, counting down.
GAAGGGATAGGGGGAAGGGAGGGAAAAAATTAGAATACAAGGTTTTGTAAGGGTGAATGTTGAAAATTATCCATGTATATATTCTGAAAATAAAAAAAAAAAAAAAACTTTAATTAAAAAAATAATAAAAATCATGCTACCTTAAGCTCCCATTAAGTACTCCAATTCAAAGGACAGGGGAAGCTAGCAAACTCCTTTTTTTTTTTCCCCTAACATTTGTGATTCAGAACCCAAATCTGCTTAAGTGGAAAGTCCTTTTCCTTCGAACTGACCCCATACTCTACTATGAGTGAAGTTGATTTTCTCTTGAGGTTCTCAAAATAAGTTTGAGGAAAGTTTTCAAAGAGAATCCTGGGCATTATTTGAACAGAGGTACCCTAACCTTGTTGGACTTAGTCCCCAAAATAAAGAAGCAATCTCAGACTTGAAAAGACCCTCCCTTCAGATCCCTCAGGACAGCAATTACCCCTAGAAGCTTGCAATATCAGCAATGGCCACAAGATGGAAGCATACAGATAGAAATCTCTGGTTTAGGTCTAGTTTAATATTGGCTATGTCCACAAGGTGTGCTTGGGGTCAACAGCTAACATTTTTTGTTGCTCTTTCAGATTTAAAAGCATTTTGTATGCATTGTTTTATTCGAAGTTTACAAACTACCCTGAGAGATTACCAAAGACACTATAGATATTATTATCCCCATTTTATAGATAGGGAAACCGAGGCTCTGAAATTAGGTGATTTTTCCACCATCACATTACTGGTAATTTCAGAGGCAAGATTTATACAGCAAACTGTCTCTCCAGTGTTCTCTGGGCTCATTCAATTCAATTAAGCAAATATTTATTGATTACTTCATTTATTTAAAACATGGCAATATTTAGTAGCCTCAATAATTTTTCAATATAAATTTTATTTTTATGTCCTGGACCTGAAGTTTCATTGTGGGGAAACTCCCAATGAGAAAATCTTTTGTTTATTATACATTTTATATATATATATATTTAATATGAGGATGGGGTTGATTGAACAAATCAACTAAATCATCTCCCTCCTTTTAAATAAGATGCCTCTATACCTTAAGTAGATGAAAGCAAATCTCTCTCTCTTTTTTTTTTAATATAATTTTCAATTTTTTAAAATTTTATTTATTTTTTTTATTATAGGTAGTTTTTTTTTTACATTATCCCTTGTACTCCCTTCTGTTCCAAGTTTTTCCCCTCTTTCCCTCCACCCCCTCTCCTAGATGGCAGACATTCCCATACATATTAAATATAAATATAAATATATCTTAGGTACAATATATATGTGCAGAACTGAATTTTGTTGTTGTTGTTGCAAAGGAAGGATTTTATTATTAAAAATAATCTGGGAAGAGAAACAAAACAAAACAAAACAAAACAAAACAAAACAAAACAAAACAAAAAACGATGCTCTCAGTTTACACTCATTTCCCAGTGTTCCTTCTCTGGTTGTAGCTGATTCTGTCCATCATTGATCAATTGGAATTGGATTAGCTCTTCTCCATGTTGAAGATATCCACTTCCATCAGAATACATCCTCGTACAGTATCATTGTTGAAGTGTATAATGATCTCCTAGTTCTGCTCGTTTCACTCAGCATCAGTTGATGTAAGTCTCTCCAAGCCTCTCTGTACTCCTCCTGCTGGTCATTTCTTACAGAACAATAATATTCCATAACATTCATATACCATAATTTACCCAACCATTCTCCAATTGATGGACATCCATTCATCTTCCAGTTTCTAGCCACTACAAAAAGCGCTGCCACAAACATTTTGGCACATGCAGGTCCCTTTCCCTTCTTTAGTATTTCCTTGGGATATAAGCCCAGTAGTAGCATTGCTGGATCAAAGGGTACGCACAGTTTGATAACTTTTTGGACATAATTCCAGTTTGCTCTCCAGAATGGTTGGATTCTTTCACAACTCCACCAACAATGCATCAGTGTCCCAGTTTTCCCACAGCCCCTCCAACATTCATCGTTATTAGTTCCTGTCATCTTAGCCAATCTGACAGGTGTGTAGTGGTATCTCAGAGTTGTCTTAATTTGCATTTCTCTGATCAATAGTGATTTGGAACACTCTTTCATATGAGTGGAAATAGTTTTAATTTCATCATCTGAAAATTGTCTGTTCATATCCTTTGACTATTTATCAATTGGAGAATGGCGAAAGCAAATCTCAATCCATCTCCGTCATAGACTTTACTTTCATCAAGCAATGAATCATAGGTTTTAGACTAAGTGCAAAAATGTTCTTTGAATTAAAGTGACTTTATATATGAATTGTGTTCAGATTGTTGGAAGAAACTTTCTTTTCTTTCCCCCCCTGAGTCTGGGGTTAAGTGACTTGCCCAGGGTCACACAGCTAGGAAGTGTTAAGTGTCTGATACCAGATTTGAACTTGGGTCCTCCTGAATTCAGGGCTGGTACTCTATTCACTTCGCCACCTAGCTGCCCCTTGGTGGAAGAAACTTGATCATGCTCTATGGATCCTCTATAAAATCATAAGCTAGACCAGTATTATTATAGATATCAGAGTAAAATATGGCATTTCCCAGGAAAAAAAAAACAACTTTGACCTTGGCCTAAGTCTTTTCCAAATTCCCCTTTTGGTCAGAGGGGAGGACCTTGAAAGCCTTGAAGTGTTTGCTGATTTGAGGATTTTTCCTACTCCTATCAGCTCCCTGGTGGTATCCCTGGATCATTTTAATAGATGAGGAAACTAAAGCTAAGAGAAATGTAGTTACATGCCCAAGATCACACAGTGACTGAGTATTCCAATTTGGATCTTCTAGGATCTAGTCCAGCATTATATTCATTATGCAGCCTGATTGAAGTCAGTCAGTTCTCCTCCAGCTCCCAGATTCTTCTTCTTCTTCTTCTTCTTCTTCTTCTTCTTCTTCTTCTTCTTCTTCTTCTTCTTCTTCTTCTTCTTCTTCTTCTTCTTCTTCTTCTTCTTCTTCTTCTTCTTCTTCTTCTTCTTCTTCTTCTTCTTCTTCTTCTTCTTCTTCTTCTTCTTCTTCTTCTTCTTCTTCTTCTTCTTCTTCTTCTTCTTCTTCTTCTTCTTCTTCTCCTTCTCCTCCTCCTCCTCCTCCTTTTCCTCCTCCTGCTCCTCCTCTTCTTCTTCTTTCTCCTCCTCCTCCTCCTCTTCTTCTTCTTTCTCCTTCTTCTCCTCCTCCTCCTCCTCCTTCTTCATTGAAGCTTTTTATTTTCAAAACATATGCAAGGATAATTTTTCACCATTGACTCTTGCAAAACTTTGTGTTCCAATTTCCCCCTTTTCCCCCCACTCCCCCTCCTAAATGACAAGTAATCCAATATATGTTAAACATGGTAAAAATATGTGTAAATCTAACATAGGCATACATATTTATATAATTATCTTGCTGCACAAGAAGAATCACATCAAAAAGGAAAAAATGAGAAAAAAAATTCAAGCAAACAACAACAAAATATGTAAAAATGCTATGTTGTGTTCCACACTCAGTTCCCACAGTTCTCTTAGAGCTTTGAGGGAATGTAGTAGACATCTTTGGGAACCTAACTTACTTGCCATTATGACTTGAGATAGTCACCTCAAATCATGTTACCTTATAAAATAATTTAATTTTGTTGATACATATTTTATTTAAACTCTTGTAGGGACTGAGTCACTCAACTTCCTAAGATGTTGTTAGGACCTTGGATAGCCCCATTTTAAGTCTAAGAAAGAAGTATAACCAAAATTTTTCTGAGAAGCACAGAGAGATTAAGTGATTTTATTACACTATATAACCTTGTTAGTCACACTGTTTCTAGGCTCATCCTTTGGAGCAGAGGAGCCAAATGGGAAAAAAAAAAATCCATGGGCAAGAGATCATATTGCATTGAGAAAAGGGAATGTGCCTAGTGAGCAATGACCTTAGTCTACCTTATCAGCAGAGGAGTCTGGGAGTTTCCGAACCTTTCCCGTGGCTTAAGACTACAGAATTTAGAGGATCTGGTAGATGTTCTTACCCTGAGTCCAAATCCAATCCTTTTTCTGTGGGGGGTCTGATTCCTCTGGAAGTGGCATTACACAGAAATCAGAGCTAATCTCTGTAAAGGGGCAGGACTAAGTATAAGCATTTTGAGCTCAAAAAGATTTTAGAATATAAAATATTAGAGCTGGAAGGGACTTTTAATTTTTTTTAAATTTTCAATAGTATTTTATTTTTCCAAATACATGTAAAAATTGTTTATAACTTTTTTTTTTTTTGCTTTGCTTTCTAGTGCTTGGGGTTTTTTATTGTTTGCTCATTATTCTGGTCTAATTCTTTTTTTTTTTATTAAAGTCTTTTATTTTCAAAATATATGCATGGATAATTTTTCAACATTGACCTTTGCAAAACTTTGTGTTCCAAATTAATCTAATATATGTTATATATGTTTAATTTTCATTTTTGTAAGACTTTGGGTTCCAAATTTTTCTTCCTCTCTCTTACCTCCCCCTTCCAGCCAAGACAGTAAAGCAATCTGATATAGATTAAATATGTACAATTCTTTTAAATATATTTCCACATTTGTCATGTTGTACAAGAAAAATCAAACTAAAAGGAAAACAAACAAACAAACAAAAGAGGTGAAAATACTATGTTCTGATGTAGATTTAGTCTCAGTAGTTTTCTCTCTGGATACAGATAACATTCTCCATCTCAAGTCTATTGGAATTGCCTTGAAATACTACATTATTGAGAAGAACTAAGGCTATCACAAATGATCATCACATAATCTTGTTGCTATTGTGCACAATGTTTTTTGGTTTGCTCATTTCCTTCAGCATTAGTTCAAGTAAATCTTTCCAGGCTTTTCTGAAATCAGTCTGCTCATTATTTCTTATAGAACAATAATATTCCATTACCTTCATACACTACAACTTATTCAGTTATTCTCCAATTGATGGATATCTTTTCATTTTCCAGTTCCTTGCCACTACAAAAAGGTTGATACAAACATTTTTGCACATATGGGTCTTTTCCCCTCATTTATGATCTTTTTGTGATATAGACTCAGTAGTAAAATTGTTAGATCAAAGGGAATACACACATTTTATAGCTCTTTGGACATAGTTCCAATTTGAGCTCCAGAATGGTTTTATCATTTCACAAGTTCACCAATAATGCATTAGTCAGTTTTCCCACATCTTCTCCAACTTGTATCATTATCTTTTCCTGATATCTTAGCCAATTTGATAAGTGTGAGGTGGTACCTCTGAGTTGTTTTAGTTTGCATTTCTCTAATCAATAGTGATTTAAAGTATTTTTTAAATATGACTAAATGGCTTTAATTTCATTATCTGAAAATTATCTGTTTATATCTTCTGACTATTTATCAATTGGAAATGACTTGTATTCTTATAAATTGGACTCAGTTCCCTATCTATTTTAGAAATGAGGCTTTTATCAGAAGCACTGGCTGTAAAATATTTTCCCCAACTTTCTGCTTCCCCTGTAATCTTGGCTGCATTGGTTTTCTTTCTGCAAAATCCTTTCAATTTCATGTAATAAAAATTACCCAATTTTTCACTTAATAATATATTCTCTAGTTCTTCTTTGACTACAGATTCCTATTTTCTCCACAGATCTGAGAGATAGACTATCCCTTATTCTCCTAATTTGCTTATAGTATCACCCTTTACATCTAAATCATGAATCCTTTTCAACCTTATCTTGATATAGAGTGTGAGATATTGGTCTATGCTTAGTTTCTGCCATACTATTTTTCAATTTTCCCAGAAATTTTTGTCAGATAGTGAGTTCTTATCCCAGAAACTGGAGTCTTGGGGTTTACCAAACACTAGATTATTATAATCATTGACTATTGTGTCTTGAGTACCTAACCAATTCCACTAATTTGCTACTCTATTAGTCATTACTATATGGTTTTGATGACCACTGCTTTATAATATAATTTTAGTGTCTGGCACGGCTTAGGCCACCTGCCTTTGTATTTTTTATTAATGGAAGGGATTTTAAAAAATCTATTTATTTTCTTTCTCTTTTCTTTTTAAAATTTTTATTTTATTAGTATATTATTTTTCCAATTATAAGTAAAGATAGTTTTCAACATTCCTTTTTGTAAGATTTTGACTTCTAAATTTTTTTTCTCTCTTCCTCCCTTACCTTCCCCCTCCACAAGACAACAAGCAATGTGATATAGGTTATACGTGTACAATGCTTTTTAACATATTTTTATTTGAATCCTGTTGGGAAAGAAAAATTAGAACTATAAGGCAAAACTATGAAAAAGAAAAACAAAACAAAACAAAAAAAGTGAAAATAGTATGCTTCAATAGTATGCATTCAGTCTTCATAGTTCTTTCTCTAGATGTGGATGGCATTTTCCATCCAAAGTCTAGTGGAATAGTCTCAGATAACTGTATTGCTGAGAAGCACTTGATCATCACATAATCTTCTTGTTGCTATGTACAATATTCTCTTGGTTCTGATCACTTCACTCAGCATCAGTTCATATAAGTTTTTCCAGGCTTTTCTGAAACCAGCTGCTCCTCATTTCTTATAGAAAAAGTGTTTCATTACATTCATATATGATAACTTATTCAGCCATTCCCCAGTTGATGAGTATTCACTCAATTCTGGAAGGGACTTTGACAATCATCTAGCCCAATTGCTCATTTTACAGAAGAGGAAATTAAAGCCCAGAGAGTAAAAAACACTTTCTCAAGGTCACAGAGGTTAGCAAGGTCACAAGGTAGCAGAGAAAAAAAGTAATCCTAGGTTCTCTGGCATTAAAATTTACCTTAAATAGCGCTGACTGGAACATAGGAATTATCATTTAGAATAGAATTGGCTGATTTTATATAACCATAAAATGAATAACTAATATTGAAATGGTCCTTAATTATCTCATTTGACTCTCACAAACATCCTGTGTGGGAAGGACAATCAGTATTAATATCCTTATTTAACAGAAAGAATTAAACCAAGGCTTGAAAAAAATGAAGTGATTTGCCAATGGTCAAAATGATCAAGAATGAGAGTGTGAAGCAGTTAGCAGACTGGATTAAAAGTCAGAATCCTACTATATGTTGTTTACAGGAAACACACCTGAAACAGGGTGATACATTCAAACTAAAAGTAAAAGGCTGGAGCAGAATCTACTATGCTTCAGGTGAAGCCAAAAAAGCAGGGGTAGCCATCCTCATCTCAGATCAAGCAAAAACAAAAATTGATCTAATTAAAAGAGATAAGGAAGGGCATTATTATATCCTGCTAAAGAGTAGCATAGATAATGAAGCAGTATCAATATTAAACATATACGCACCAAGTGGTGCAGCATCTAAATTCTTAAAAGAGAAATTAAGAGAGCTGCAAAAAGAAATGGACAGCAAAACTATAATAGTGGGAGATCTCAACCTTGCACTCTCAGAATTAGATAAATCAAACCACAAAATAAATAAGAAAGAAGTCAAAGAGGTAAATAGAATACTAGAAAAGTTTGATATGATAGATATCATAGCTAAATGGAGACAGAAAGAAGTATACTTTCTTCTCAGCAGTTCATAGAACCTATACAAAAATTGAGCATATACTAGGACATAAAAATCTCAAAATCAAATGCAGTAAGACAGAAATAGTAAATGCATCCTTTTCAGACCACAATGCAATTAAAATTACATTTAATAAAAAGCCAGGGGAAAATAGACCAAAAAATAATTGGAAACTAAATAATTTTATACTAAAGAATGATTGGGTAAAACAGCAAATCATAGACATAAATAATAACTTCACCCAAGAAAATGACAATAATGAGACATCATACTAAAATGTGTGGGATACAGCCAAAGCAGTAATAAGGGGAAGTTTTATATCTCTAGAGGCCTACTTGCATAAAATAGAGAAAGAGAGGGTCAACAAATTGGGCTTACAACTAAAATTGCTAGAAAAGGAACAAATTAAAAAACCCCAGACAAACATGAAACTTGAAATTCTAAAAATAAAAGGTGAGATTAATAAAATTGAAAGTAAAAAAACTATTGAATTAATTAATAAAACTAAGACTTGGTTCTATGAAAAACCAACAAAATAGACAAACTCTTAGTAAATCTGATTTAAAAAAGGAAAGAAAAAAAGCAAATTGTTAGTCTTGAAAATGAAAAGGGAGAACTCACCACTAATGAAGAGGAAATTAGAACAATAGTTAGGAGATACTTTGCTCAACTTTATGCCAATAAATTCAATAACTTAAATGAAATGGAAAAATACCTTCAAAAATATAGCTTGCCCAGATTAACAGAGGAAGAAGTAAGTAGTCTAAATAGTCCCATTTCAGAAAAAGAAATAGAACAAGCTATAAACCAACTCCATAAGAAAAAAATCCCCAGGACCAGATGGATTTACATGTGAATTCTACCAAACATTTAAAGAACAACTAACTCCAATGCTATATAAACTATTTGAAAAAATAAGGATTGAAGGAGTCCTACCAAATTCCTTCTATGACACAGACATGGTACTGATACCTAAACCAGGTAGATTGAAAACTGAGAAAGAAAACTATAGACCAATCTCCTTAATGAATATTGATGCTAAAATCTTAAATAAGATATTAGCAAAAAGATTTCAGAAAATCATCCCCAGGATAATACACTATGATCAAGTGGGATTTATACCAGGAATGCAGAGCTGGTTTAATATTAGGAAAACTATTAGTATAATTGACCATATTAGTAATCAAATTAATAAAAACCATATAATCATCTCAATAGATGCAGAAAAAGCATTTGATAAAATCCAACATCCATTCCTACTAAAAACGCTTGAGAGTATAGGAATAAATGAACTATTCCTTAAAATAATAAGGAGCATATATTTAAAACTGTCAGTAAACATCATATGTAATGGCGATAAACTGGAATCTTTCCCTGTAAGATCAGGAGTGAAACAAGGTTTCCCACTATCACCATTACTGTTCAATATAGTACTAGAAATGCTAGCCTCGGCAATAAGAGCCAAGAAAGAGATTTAAGGAATTAGAGTGGGAAATGAGGAAATCAAACTATCATTGCAGATGACATGATGGTATACTTAGAGAACCCCAAAGACTCTGCTAAAAAGCTATTAGAAATAATTCAGAGTTTTAGCAAAGTTGCAGGATACAAAATAAATCCACATAAATCCTCAGCATTTTTATACATTACTAACACAATCCAAGAGCAAGAGATACAAAGAGAAATTTCATTCAAAATAACTGTCGATAGTATAAAATATTTGGGAATATATCTACCAAAGGAAAGTCAGGAATTATATGAGCAAAATTACAAAATACTTGCCACAAAAATAAAGTCAGATTTAAATAATTGGAAAGACATTCAGTGCTCTTGGATAGGCCCAGCGAATATAATTAAGATGACAATACTCCCTAAATTAATCTATTTATTTAGTGCTATACTAATCAGACTCCCAAGAAACTATTTTAATGACCTAGAAAAAATAACAACAGAATTCATATGGAACAACAAAAGGTCGAGAATTTCAAGGGAAGTAATGAAAAAAAAATTAAATGAAGGTGGCCTAGCTGTACCTGATCTAGAACTATATTATAAAGCAACAGTCACCAAAACCATTTGGTATTGGCTAAGAAATAGACTAGTTGATCAGTGGCATAGGTTAGGTTCACAGGGCAAGATAGTGAATAAAAATAGCAATCTAGTGTTTGACAAACCCAAAGATCCCAAATTTTGGGATAAGAATTCATTATTTGACAAAAACTGCTGGGAAAACTGGAAATTAGTATGGCAGAAACTAGGCATGGACCCACATTTAACACCACATACTAAGATTAGATCAAAATGGGTCCAAGATTTAGGCATAAAGAACGAAATCATAAATAAATTGGAGGAACATGGGATGGTTTACCTCTCAGACTTGTGGAGGAGGAAGGAGTTTGTGTCCAAGGGAGAACTAGAGACCATTATTGATCACAAAATAGAACATTTTAATTACATCAAATTAAAAAGTTTCTGCACAAACAAAACTAATGCAAACAAGATTAGAAGGGAAGTAACAAATTGGGAAAACATTTTTACAGGTAAAGGTTCTGATAAAGGCCTCAACTCCAAAATATACAGAGAATTGACTTTAATTTATAAGAAATCAAGCCATCCTCCAATTGGTAAATGTTCAAAGGATATGAACAGACAATTTTCAGATGATGAAATTAAAACTGTTTCCACTCATATGAAAGAGTGTTCCAAATCACTATTGATCAGAGAAATGCAAATTAAGACAACTCTGAGATACCACTACACACCTGTCAGATTGGCTAAGATGACAGGAACAAATAATGATGAATGTTGGAGGGGCTGTGGGAAAACTGGGACACTGATGCATTGTTGGTGGAGTTGTGAAAGAATCCAACCATTCTGGAGAGCAATCTGGAATTATGCCCAAAAAGTTATCAAACTGGGCATACCCTTTGACCCAGCAGTGCTACTCCTGGGCTTATATCCCAAGGAAATACTAAAGAAGGGAAAGGGACCTGTATGTGCCAAAATGTTTGTGGCAGCCATTTTTGTAGTGTCTAGAAACTGGAAAATGAATGGATGCTCATCAATTGGAGAATGGTTGGGTAAATTATGGTATATGAAGGTTATGGAATATTATTGTTCTGTAAGAAATGACCAACAGGAGGAATACAGAGAGGCTTGGAGAGACTTACATCAACTGATGCTGAGTGAAAGAAGCAGAACTAGGAGATCATTATACACTTCAACAATGATACTGTATGAGGATGTATTCTGATGGAAGTGGATATCTTCAACAGAGAGAAGAGCTAATCCAATTCCAATTGATCAATGATGGATAGAATCAGGTACACCCAGAAAAGGAACACTGGAAAATTAGTGTAAACTGTGAGCATTTTTTTTTGTTTTTCTTCCTAGATTATTTTTATCTTGTGAATCCAATTCTTCCTTTGCAACAAAAACAACATAATTCGGTTCTGCACATATATATTGTACCTAGGATATACTATAAGATATTTAATATGTATGGGAATGCCTGCCATCTAGGGGAGGGGGTGGAGGGAAGGAGGGGAAAAATTCAGAACAGAAGGCAGTACAAGGGATAATGTAAAAAAAAAAAAATTACCTATGCATATGTACTGTCAAAAAATTTTTTTTATAATTATATAATTAAAAAAAAAAAAAAAAAAAAAAGAATGAGAGTGTGGATGCAAACCCAAGTCACTTTTCATATCACTTCCAACAAGTCTTTCCACTATAGGACATGAGGACACAAAAGAATGAACCATTTTTTTTAAAAATAATTTTTATTGTTATTTAAAAATACCCACATACATGAGCAATTCCATATACAAAGAACAGGAAAGATGTTTTTTATATGAAACCAGCAATCTCCCAACCTTTTTACTCCAGTTTCACTTAATTGCTCTTCTAGGATTATCCTCCTGGGAAGCCTTGCCTGATCATATCCTATTTCTAGCTGTTCCCACCACTGGTACAAAATGGAGGAAGGGTTAGGGAATAAACACAAGGTTTTCTCCCTTTTAGGGGAATTGGTCTCCGAACAAACTTCTCCAGGACAGGATATAAACATGAAAGTGTAAAGCAATTAATGAGGTGTCTTAGTGGTAAAGATGTATTTAAACCCTATATTTCTTTGAAGCATAAAAAAATTTTTTTTCCCTTGATGGACTTTAAAAGATAGTTGAATAATTCTAGGAAGGATAGTTTGAGGGAGTACAAGGCACAAGTGAGGGAACACAGACATACTCTTAGAAAAACCAATGACTTGAAGGAAGTAACAGTTTTAAAAAGAGTGACCCCTGGCAGACTAGAAGAGAGTGGGTATAAATTCAAAGCATAACTAGTCCTCTTAATGAGGAGATGGTTTTCTTCAGCTTCGGAAAGGAGCACGAACCAGTGTAATGCTGGAGAAACTGAGGCAAGACAGAGATTAGAGAGTTTTTAATATTTTATTTGGATTTCTGAAAAAGAGAGAGATTTTCTGGGACCAAAAGATCCATTTTGGTCCCAGGGCTGATGTCTCAAAGCATTCAGCATCGAATGTGAGATTCCAGTGATTTTTATATATGGCTCTAAGCAATCAGGGGAGACAAAGGCAAGGGGTTGAGTCCGAACTCTGGTGAGTAGGGAATTTACAGAAACGGACCATCGATCCACTCGATGGGAGAGATAGGGGGGAGTGAGGACAATAAATTCTGATGAACTGGCAATGAAGGGGGTTGTCAGCTAGAGACAAAAAGTCATGTAAGCATGTCTTTTAATAATTTATATGTCTATAGAATGCTAATGATCAGGGCTCCCAGCCCTAATTATCTTAGTCCTAATGGTCAGGGAGGGGGGGTGCCACCAAGGGGATTGAGGCAGAACAATTTAGGGAAACTGAGGCAGAACAATAAAAGGGAACTGTGGCACAATACCAGAAGCCCAGCTGATTCAGTCAGTCCAACAGAGACACTACAATTACTGGGTAGCCATTGGAGGACTAGAGGAGAAAAAACCATGGAGACCTTGAAGTTTGGGAGATAAGAGTTGCGTTGGCCACCTCTTTCCTACATATTACTGCCATTTAAGTTTGTGATTACTCCTCTCATAGATGCCATATATCAGATTCGTGGAGGAACCATTGTGTAGTGACTGTTCTTCCTACATCATTTTAGTACTTGTTATTGCTTTGAGATAATTGTGTCCACTGGATGACTATGAAAGGGAACTCACCAAGAGTAGTTCCTGAGCTATAGTTTTTAGCAGTGGAGACTTAGAGTATATCTTTCAGTTTAAGGGAAGTAATCTCACTGGGGACCTAATCTGCAAACCCATGAGTATATCATTGAGGGAGTACCCCCAAAAGAGGTGCTATACTGTTGCACATTGGGTCACCCCCAAAATATTCTTTTCAAGCCTCAAGAAATATTTGACTCCTAGTGGAGTAAAATCTTAAAGATTTCAGAGATTGTTAGAATTAGTGTAGCCACAAGGGGACAATCCCAAAGCTGAGTAAAACTCACTAGCTTTCCTTAACAAGGTGCAATATCTTTGATCTGTTTATTTAAATAATAGCCAGTGTGGCAAGTCAGCGGTCCTGAATTAGCTCTCTTGGGCTAACTCTACATTGGCTTGTGGCCCATATATGATTTTTTAAATTAAAGCTTTTTAAGTTCAAAACATATGCATGGATAATTTTCAGCATTCACCCTTGCAAAACCTTATGTTCCAAATTGTTTTCCTCCCTTCCCCCCCATTCCTTCCCTTATACAGCAAGTAATCCAATATATGTCAAATATGTGCAATTCTTCCATACATATGTCCACAAATATCTGGTTACATTAGGAAAATCTTACTGATTTTTAAAAATATTGACTGTGGGCACAAGGTGGCATCATACTGAACAACTATTTCTGGTCCAAATTTGATTCAACAAAATGTCAGCTGTGTGCAAAATCTCATTTTGAGTATTATGTTAGGGTTATAAAGATGAAAAATTATATAGTCCCTGTCCTTAAGCTTTAAAAAATTGATTCACAGGACAGCAAAGAGAATATTGTACCCAATGATAGCAACACTGTGTGATGATCAACTGTGATAGACTTGCTTCTCAGCAATGCAATGATCCAAGACAGTTCCAAAAGATTTGTGATGGAAAATGCCATCCACATCCAGAGAAAAAAATGATAGAGTATGAATGCAGATCTAAGTATATTATTTTCATTTTGTTGTTTTTTTCCTAACTCTTCTCAGCAATTCAATGATCTAAGACAATTCCAAAAGATTTGTGATGGAAAATGCCATCCACATCCAGAGAAAGAAATGATGGAGTCTGAATGGAGATCAAAGTATATTATTTTCTTTTTTTTTGTTTTTTTTTTCTTTCTCATGGTTTTTCCCTTTTGTTCTCACTCTTATTTCATAACATGACTAATGTAAAATATGCTTAATATGATTGTATGAGTGATGTAATATAGCTTCATGGGGAGACAGCAATGATTTTGAGGTCCCCTGATTTTAGGGGGGCTTCTTATCTAACAATAAGTCAGTAATTCTAAATCTTCTGACTTTGGAATCTGCCTCAGGGACTTCACACATCCAACCTGAGAACAATAATCTGTCTGATTCTGAATAGACCAGTCCTCAATTCACTGTTGACTATCAGATAGATTCTGACCTCAAGACAGTCCCAAGAACAAACTCCTGAGACAATAGTGATAATCTGTTGGTCAGTGAGAACCAAATTCTGGAGACCACCCCTTGGCCCTACCCCTGGGCCATAGAATTAGTATGTCAATGATAGAAAGCTGGATAAAGATGTCTCTCTCTTTTCACTTTGCTAACTTTTTCTGGAATTTAGCCCACTTCAACTGGCTATAATTACAATAAAACTTTGCACCTTAATAGGAAATGGGTTCAAGCCTGCCAATTATTTTGAGACAGTTCCCAACACTGGTCTATGACCCCAAATTTTTGGGGTCCGTTTCCCAACCTCAACATGAGTATAATCTATTATCAGACTGCTTGCTTTCTTGGGGAAGGGAGAGGGAAGAGCAGGAGGAAAAAAAATCCTTTTTTCTTTTTGACTGTAAGAAGTCAAAATCTTATAGAAACGAATGTTGAAAACTAAAATACTATTAAATGTAAGAAAAATAGGACTTACATCTCTACTTTGCTTTAAGGTTTAGAGTGCTTAGGCACTGCCTAACTGTGTGATTCCCTAAATCCTTAGAATCCTCTTTGGGGATTTCAGGTGTTGCACTGAAGGTGATAAAGTCCCAAGCTATAATTGGGTCACTAATTCCAGAGTGCAGGCTGTCTCCTGAGTCTAATGAGGCTGTATTGACTATGGTTACTCATAGACTTCTCTCTCCTTGGGAACGTTTTTCAGATCCAGTTTAAAAGATGCTTCCCAGAAACTGTTTCCAACACCAATCAATCAATCAAGCATTTATAAAGGTCTTCTATGTACCAAGAACTGTACTATGCATAATGTATTCAAAGACAAAAGTGAAATTTTTTTGAGAAGTTCCTCCCATTGTCTCTGCTTCTCCTCTCAGTAGAATTCAAGTTTAGGAGTATAAAGATTTTGTTTTGTTTTCTTTTGTTTGTATTCTCTGTGCCTAGTACAGTACTTGCCACTTAGTAAGGTACTCAACACTTATTGAATTAAGTACTAAAAGAATAGCTAGACAGGACCAGGAGGTCATTATATACTTCAACAACAATACTATATGATGATCAATTCTGATGGACCTGACTCTCTTCAACAATGAGAAGAACCAAATCAGTTCCAATAGAGCAGTAATGAACTGAACCAGCTACACCCAGCGAAAGAACTCTGGGAGATGACTATGAACCACTACCTAGAATTCCCAATCCCTCTATTTTTGTCCGCCTGCATTTTTGATTTCCTTCACAGGCTAATTGTACACTATTTCAAAGTCTGATTCTTTTTGTATATCAAAATAACTGTATGGACATGTATACATGTATTGTATTTAATTTATACTTTAACATATTTAACATGTATTGGTCAACCTGCCATGGTGGGGGAGGGAAGGAGGGGAAAAATTAGAACAAAAGGTTTGGCAATTGTCAATGCTGTAAAATTACCCATGCATATATCTGGTAAATAAAAAGCTATTAAAAAAAAAAAAAAGAAAAGAAAAGAAAAAAAGAATATCTAGAGAGAGTGTGGAAGGAGGCAGAGACAGTTTCTCTATAAGCCTTGGCAATGATGGGTCAGGCTGTGTTGTCTGTCTCAGAGCTTTTTAACTATGATTTGAGTGAAGTGCCCACTGTCTTTTGTTTTAGTACTTTATTATTACTTTCAAAGGAGTCAGCGTTATTTTCAGGCTTTATAGACTGAAAAAAGGAATCTATCTGAGACTCCCCAATTCATGTTACTTCCTACACTTAAAAGTAATTGATTATGCAATAAGTTATTTTGAAATGAATAATCACACCTGTGGAAGAAAAAAACAGACCACAGCTTAGAACTCCATGTTCAGTCATTTTCCAGTCATGTCTGATTCTATGTGACCCCACTTTGGGTTTTTCATAGCAAAGTCACTGGAATGGTTTGCCATTTTCTTCTAATTCATTTTACAGATGAAGAAACAAGGCAAATAGGGTTAAGTGACTTGCCCAACGTCACACAGATAAGTGTCTGAGGCTAGATTTGAGTCCAGGAAGATGTCTCCTTGACTTCAGGCCCAACTCTATCTACTACACTTCCTAGCTGCAAAAAAAAAAGAAATTTTGTTTTTGGTAGTTAAGCTTCATTTACACCAGAATAGCCTAGAAAATTTTAAAATATTCTGGGAAAAGGAAAGTACTTTTCAAAATATAATTCTGGTAAACTACAAGTCCAGTGTGCTATCTATTGCTCTACAGAGTCTAGGGAAGACACTTCTTGGATTTGTGTTTGGAATTGGGTCTCCATAAACTATCCAAGTATTGCAAAGGTTTTCTGTCTCAGATCAACTAGTGAGGGAATGATGAGTATGAGAGAGAAGCTGGCAACTCCCCAGATGGGTAGTGAAGTATTGGATGGAAACTCTCAGGGTTTTGATAGGGTCAAAAAATTGGCTCTCTGGAAGAAAAGGTTTGTGATTTAAAGTTCTCTACTAGTAAGTGAAAGGAAAGGGCATTGCTGTTGCTATTATTGCTATTGTTGTTCCTTTGTTTTTGAAAAGGTTTCAATAACTCAGTTAATGAGGTCCTGGATGGCTAGGTGGGCTTTAGAAGAGAAAGCCTGAAGCATATACTCTCTGAGGCAACCAGGGAAGGTCATCTCAGCCTGAAGTGAGCCTTTTAGTTTTAAATAGGCCTTTATTCTCGTGGACTTTCTATTACAGCCCCACCCCATTTTATTATAGCCTTTAGAAACCCTATAATTTACTTATCCAATTATAATGTCAACCCCCCAGGTTCTATTTTCTCTCTAAAAGATCTGGCTCATAGCATAGTCTTCCTAACTCCATTAAGGGGTACTCTCTCCCATCTCATAGAATCTTCCCTTTAGCCCATCATGGAATACTTTCCCCTCAAGGTATTTTTCTCCTTGTTATAACTAAATCCCTTTTGTTTTTTTTAAAATTTTCATTTATTTATATATTTTTATTATTATAGCTTTTTATTTACAAAACATATGCAGGGATAATTTTTCAACATTGACCCTTGCAAAACCTTCTGTTCCATCTTTTCCCCTTCTTCCCCCCACCTCCTCCCCTAAATAGCAGATAGTCGAATACATGTTAAATATGTTCAAGTATATGTTAAATCTAATATATGTATACATATTTGTACAGTTATCTTGCTGCACAAGAAAAAATTGGATCTAGAAAGAAAGAAAGAAAAAACCTGAGAAGTAAAACAAAAATGCAAGCAAACAATAACAGAAAGAGTGGAAATGTTATGTTGTGGTCCACACTCAGTTCCTACAGTCCTCTCTCTGGGTGTAGGTGGCTCTCTTCATTACTGAACAATTGGAACTGGTTTGAATCATCTCATTGTTGAAGAGAGTCACGTCCATCAGAATTGATCAGCGTATAATCTTGTTACCTTGTATAATAATCTCCTGGTTCTGCTCATTTCACTCAGCATCAGTTCATGCAAGTCTCTCCAAGCCTCTCTGTATTCCTCCTGCTGGTTGTTTCTTACAGAGCAATAAGATTCCCTAACATTCATATACCACAATTTACCCAACCATTCTCCAATTGATGGACATCCATTCATCTTCCAGTTTCTAGCCACTATAAATAGAGCTGCCACAAACATTTTGGCACATACAGGTCCCTTTCCCTTCTTTAGTATTTCCTTGGGATATAAGCCCAGTAGTAGCACTGCTGGATCAAAGGGTATGCACGGTTTGATAACTTTTTGAGCATAGTTCCAAATCACTCTCCAGAATGGCTGGATGTATTCACAATTCTACCAACAATGTATTAGTGTCCCAGTTTTCTCACATTCCTTCCAACATTCTTCATTATCTTGTCAGGTCTTATCCCAGATAATTGTACTGCTCATTTAATGGCCTTTAATAAAATTCTAGCCACAAGCACTGGGTAAGGAATAAGGCTTTGTTCTGGTTGTGCTGGGAGGTTCACCCACTCTATCACACTGTCTCCTTGATGAAGGACTGCTGTGGGTGTCTCTTGTGTAGCAAAAACTGATATTTCCAAGGGTTTTTGAGTGACTCTTTCAACCACATTGGATAAAGCCAGTTCAACTTGTCTCAAAG
The DNA here is from genome assembly GCF_048593235.1 of Sminthopsis crassicaudata. Taxonomy (NCBI): domain Eukaryota; kingdom Metazoa; phylum Chordata; class Mammalia; order Dasyuromorphia; family Dasyuridae; genus Sminthopsis; species Sminthopsis crassicaudata. The sequence goes on along the minus strand of NC_133618.1, from coordinate 498,248,306 downwards.
CCTCTTGAGCTTCTTTTGTAAACTGGTGTGATGAATTTAAAGCACTGTCTCCCCTTAAAACGTCATATAATGATTGCAATTGACAGGTAGTCAAGCCTAGCATGGGACGCATCCATTGGATATCTTCTATCAATTTCTGGAAGTCATTTAAAGTGTTTAGCTTCTCTGTTCTTAAGGAGAGTTTTTGTACTGTAAGCACCTTAGGATATACTTCATATCCTAAATATTGAAAAGGAGCATGTCTTTGAATCTTTTCTGAATATATGTGCAATTTATAATTCCTTAGTGATTCTATGGTTTTTTGTAGACATGCTTCTAACATTTGTTCCTCAGGTGTACATCCCAATATATCATCCATGTTATGTAATAACTTTACTTTTGGAAATGCTTTTCTTACTGGAGCAAGAGCAGCAGCAACATACATTTGGCACATAGTAGGGCTGTTTTTCATTCCCTGTGGCAAAACTGTCCATTCATATCTTTTATAAGGCTCAGCTAAGTGAACGCTGGGCACTGAAAAGGCAAATCTTTTCATATCCCCCTTATCTGGAGGGATAGAATAGAAACAATCCTTAATGTCTATAACCCACAGAGGCCATTCTCTAGGCAACTGAGTAGGAGATGGAAGTCCAGGTTGAAGAGTTCCCATAGTTTCCATCTGTTCATTTACCTTTCTTAAATCAGTCAACATCCTCCATTTTCCAGATTTCTTTTTTACAACAAATACTGGGGAATTCCAAGGACTTAGAGAAGGTTGTAAGTGTCCTTGGTCAAGTTGTTCCTGTACTATATCTAGTAAAGCCTGAATTTTATTGCTACCTAAGGGCCACTGTTCTGTCCACACTGGTGTAACAGTTTTCCATTGGATAGGAACAGGTGAGAGTGCTTCAGACCTTCAACAGCAGCCCTGCCTAAAAAACTGAAGTACTCATTTTTAACCCTAATTGTTGTAAAATGTCTCTTCCTCATAGATTGATGAGGATTTTTTCAACTATAAAAGGAGTATAAACTCCTGTTTCATCTTCAAATATCCATCTTAAAAGGGTAGCACTAACTTCAGCTGCTATTGATCCTCCTACCCCTCACATGTAGGTGTCTGCCTTAGTCTTTGGCCAGTGACTGGGCCAGTTGGCACCTCTAATGACTGTATGATTTGTACCTGTGTCCACCAGTCCTTCTAATGCTATAACATTTATATAGATGGTAAACATAGGTCGGTCATCTGTCACAGCTGCTGTCCAGTATATTCCTGGGTTTTGCTGCTTGGAGTCAGAACGTGGGTGACTGTCACCAGGTTGCTTATTAGGAGTCTGTATCAATAAACCCGATGCTACTACTTCCCCTGGTTGATAAGTCACACATTGTCTACCTGTGTTAGTGACTGGGATATTATCTACACATTCCCCAGTTTCCCACATCAGTGTATGAATGAACACTGTTTTGTAAGTACTCTCAGGAGGTGAAATGGTCAAGCCTACTGTCCCTGGAGGCAAGGGATCCATAGGCTGGAGAGGAACAGATTTCACCTCTCCAGGGGGTATCTTAGTTGTCCCAGATGCATACAACTCTATCCTCCCTAATTGTAGTCCCTTTCTCCCATCATGCTGCTTCCTGGCTGACTGATTGTGTAATCCCTTTCTCCCATCAGATGGCTTCCTGGCTGATTGGTCATGTCTGGGTATTGGACTTGCAGGCACTCTCTGGGTGTGGCATCGGCTGCCATCATGCCCCAAGTGTTTTTTGCCTGGGGCCCTGGAGCTGGGCTCCTCATCCCGTTTCCCTGAATCAGTCTACATTCTGATGCCCAATGGAGTCCTCTGTTGCATTTTGGACATGGGGTTTTGGGTCTTGTTCTCCCAGCCTGTTTTCTCACTCTGTCTCTATGCCAACATTGAGCTTTCAGATGGCCTACATTACCACATTGAAAGCATTGACAAGTCTCTCTGGAAATCCCTTGCCAAAAGGGACCCTGTCTTCCTATGTTGGGATCTTGGGAAGTCTGCACCATAGCCTGGCTATAAAAGGTATTTGTGCCCACTGTGGCACAGCGTCTTGTGATCTCCTCTAAAGGAGCATCCCTATTTAGTCCTAGTATAACCCTTCTACAAACCCCATTGGCATTGTCTCTAGCAAGTTGCCTTACCAAAATCTGTTACTGCATTTTCACCATTAGTCCATGTGACAGCTGTCTGCAAACATGCCACAAAATCAGCAAAGGGTTCATTTGGTCCTTGTACAATTTTTGTGTAGGTCTCACCCTTGTAGTTTTTACATGGGAGAGAAGCCCATGCTTTGATAGCAGCAGCAGCAATTTGCTCAAATGCTGTTGTGGAGTAATTAATCTGTACTGAAGCATCTGCATAAGAACCTACATAAAGAACGAAATCATAAATAAATTGGAGGAACAGGGAATGGTGAACAAGGGATGGTTTACCTCTCAGACTTGTGGAGGAGGAAGGAGTTTGTGTCCAAGGGAGAACTAGAGACCATTATTGATCACAAAATAGAAAATTTTGATTACACCAAATTAAAAAGTTTCTGCACAAACAAAATTAATGCAAACAAGATTAGAAGGGAAGTAACAAATTGGGAAAACATTTTTACAGTTAATGGTTCTGATAAAGGCCTCATCTCCAAAATTTACAGAGAATTGACTTTAATTTATAAGAAATCAAGCCATTCTCCAATTGATAAATGGTCAAAGGATATGAACAGACAATTTTCAGATGATGAAATTAAAACTATTTCCACTCATATGAAAGAGTGTTCCAAATCACTATTGATCAGAGAAATGCAAATTAAGACAACTCTGAGATATCATTACACACCTGTCAGATTGGCTAAGATGACAGAAACAAATAATGATGAATGTTGGAGGGGCTATGGGAAAACTGGGACACTGCTGCATTGTTGGTGGAGTTGTGAAAGAATCCAACCATTCTGGAGAGCAATCTGGAATTATGCCCAAAAAGTTATCAAACTGGGCATACCCTTTGATCCAGCAGTACTACTACTGGGCTTATACCCCAAGGAAATACTAAAGAAGGGAAAGGGACCTGTATGTGCCAAAATGTTTGTGGCAGCCCTCTTTGTAGTGGCTAGAAACTGGAAGATGAATGGATGTCCATCAATTGGAGAATGGTTGGGTAAATTATGGTATATGAATGTTATGGAATATTATTGCTCTGTAAGAAATGACCAACAGGAGAAATACAGAGAGGCTTGGAGAGACTTACATCAACTGATGCTAAGTGAAACAAGTAGAACTAGGGGATCATTATACACTTCAACAATGATACTGTATTAGGATGTGTGCTGATGGAAGTGGATATCTTCAACATAGAGAAGAGCTAATCCAATTCCAATTGATTAATGATGGATAGAATCAGCTACACCCAGAAAAGGAACACTGGGAAATGAGTGTAAACTGTTATTTTTACCTTCTGAATCCAATTCTTCCTGTGCAGCAAGAAATTTGGTTCTACACACATATATTATATCTAGAATATATTGTAATATATTTAACAGGTATTAAGACTGCCTGACATCTGGGGGAGGGGGTTGGGGGAGGAAGGGAAAAAATCTGAACAGAAGTAAGTGCAAGGGATAATGTTATAAAAAATTACCCATGCATATGTACTGTCAAAAAAAAAGTTATAATTATAAAATAAAATAAAAATTAAATTAAAAAAAAATAACTAAGGGGACATGCGATTCAATGAGTCTAATAGACTATCCATTTGTGGGCTGGTTACAAGTAAACTTTTCTTGTCAATTATCTTAATTATATCCTCTATAGGATTACTACTAGGGGAGGCTGGAGCAGAAGCAGGGGCTGTATCTGGTCAGCTGAGGCCGAGGGAATGTTTTTAGCTAACACCTGCCCCATCTCAGCTACTAGAGATTGCTGGTTTAGTCCTTAACAAGGTGAGTTCCTTATTTCTATTAGAATACTCATTTAATCTCCTGGTCACCTGAGGACTTCAGTAGAAGTAGGGTGCCTGCCCCACACTTGGATGCCAAAATGCTGGAACTCTCTCTTCCCAGAAATCAGCTGGAGTCAGGATCACGAAATGTCTTTATTCTTGATCTTTTACAGTCAAGGTCAGGGGGTTAGGCCTAGCTCCCTCACACACACCTTCTTCCCTCAAACACCAGGAGAGACTGAGTCCGCTAATGCGTCTCACTTCCTCTTCCTCCTCCTACTCCTCCCACACACATCACTCCCCCCTCTTTGTCCCACCAAACAAGTCAGCACAGAACAACTGGGGAGGGTCAACCTTCAAACAAGTTAATAGGGAACTGTCCAATTGGCAATTAGTCTCATGTGCTTCATTATCCAAGTGCATTGCTCAGTTCTAGCCCTTTACAATATCCTTTGACCATTTATCAATTGGAAATGGCTTGATTTCTCATAAATTTGAGTGAATTTTCTATGAAATTTGGAAATGAGACCTTTATCAGAACCTTTGAATGTAAAACTGTTTTCCCAGTTTATTACTTCCATTCTAATCTTGTCTGCATTCGTTTTGTTTGTACAAAACTTTTTTACCTTAATATAATAGAAATGATCTATTTTGTGATCAGTAATGATGTCTATTTCTTCTTTGGTCATAAATTCCTTCCTCCTCCACAGGCCTTAGAGGTAACTATCCTATGTTCTTCTAATTTGTTTATAATATCATTCTTTATGTCTAGTTTATGAACCCATTTTGACCTTATCTTGGTATATGGTGTTTTGAGTCAATGCCTAGCTTCTGCCATACTAGTTTCCAATTTTCCCAGCAGTTTTTGTCAAATAGTGAATTCTTATCCCAAAAGCTGGGGTCTTTGGGTTTGTCAAACACTAGATTGCTATAGTTATTGACTGTTTTGTTCTGTGAATCTAACCTATTCCACTGATTAACTGCTCTATTTCTTAGCCAGTACCAAATGGTTTTTGATGACTGCTGCTTTATAATATAGTTTTAGATCAGGTACAGCTGGGACACCTTCATTTGATTTTTTTTTTCATTAGTTCCCTTGAAATTCCTATTTATTTATTTGTTTATTTGTTTATTTATTTGTTTTTATTAATTTTTATAATTATAACTTTTTTTTTTGACAGTACATATGCATAGGTAATTTTTTTTTTTTTACAACATTATCCCTTGTACACCCTTCTGTTCCAAATTTTTCCCCTCCTTCCCTCCACCCCCTCCCCTAGATGGCAGGCATTCCCATACATATTAAATATCTTATAGTATATCCTGGGTACAATATGTACGTGCAGAACCGAATTTTGTTGTTGTTGTTGTTGTTGCAAAGGAAGAATTGTATTCCGAAGGTAAAAATAATCTGGGAAGAAAAACAAAAAAACAAACAAAACAAAACAAAACAAAAAAAATGCTCACAGTTTACACTCATTTCCCAGTGTTCCTTTTCTGGGTGTACCTGATTCTATCCATCATTGATCAATTGGAATTGGATTAGCTCTTCTCTCTGTTGAAGATATCCACTTCCATCAGAATACATCCTCATACAGTATCATTGTTGAAGTGTATAATGATCTCCTAGTTCTGCTTCTTTCACTCAGCATCAGTTGATATCTCTCCAAACCTCTCTGTATTCCTCCTGTTGGTCATTTCTTACAGAACAATAATATTCCATAACATTCATATACCATAATTTACCCAACCATTCTCCAATTGATGGACATCCATTCATGTTCCAGCTTCTAGCCACTACAAAAATGGCTGCCACAAACATTTTGGCACATACAGGTCCCTTTCCCTTCTTTAGTATTTCCTTGGGGTATAAGCCCAGTAGTAGTACTGCTGGATCAAAGGGTATGCCCAGTTTGATAACTTTTTGGGCATAATTCCATATTGCTCTCCAGAATGGTTGGATTCTTTCACAACTCCACCCAGTTTTCCCACAGCCCCTCCAATATTCATCATTATTTGTTTCTGTCATCTTAGCCAATCTGACAGGTGTGTAGTGGTATCTCAGAGTTGTCTTAATTTGCATTTCTCTGATCAATAGTGATTTGGAACACTCTTTCATATGAGTGGAAATAGTTTTAATTTCATCATCTGAGAATTGTCTGTTCATATCTTTTGACTATTTATCAATTGGAGGATGACTTGATTTCTTATAAAGTCAATTCTCTGTATATTTTGGAGTTGAGGCCTTTATCAGAACCTTTACCTGTAAAAATGTTTTCCCAATTTGTTACTTCCCTTCTAATCTTGTTTGCATTAATTTTGTTTGTGCAGAAACTTTTTAATTTGGTGTAATCAAAATTTTCTATTTTGTGATCAATAATGGTCTCTAGTTCTCCTTTGGACACAAATACCTTCCTCCTCCACAAGTCTGAGAGGTAAACTATCCTATGTTCCTCTAATTTATTTATGATTTTGTTCTTTCTGCCTAAATCTTGGACCCATTTTGATCTTATCTTAGTATGTGGTGTTAAATGTGGGTCCATGCCTAGTTTCTTCCATTCCCTTGAAATTCTTGACCTTTTGTTCTTCCAAATGAATTTTCTTGTAAATAGCTTCTTGAGAATTTGATTGGTAAAGCACTAAATAAATAGATTAGGTTAGGTAGTATTATCATTTTTATTATATTTGCTCAACCTATCCAAGAGCACTTGATATTTTATCTAAATTCCTTTTAGGGTTAGCCCACAGTCAATGATATATTCCTCTTCCTCTTCCCCTGCTAATCACCTTTTGTACTCTGCTAAACTCTGTGGATTTAGCCCACTAGTCAATGGCATACTTTCTCCTCCAATGGCTTCTTCCTCCTGATTAATTGAACTTGTCTTTCCTATTCTAATTGTTAAAACCCCTTTCCTTGCTAACTTTTGTGTGTTATTCATAATAAAATGGATGGCTTGTCATGGTTGCTCCATGTTGTGAACTTTTTTATGATATTCTTTTACATTTGCTCTACCAAATCTATTGCTCTCCCCAAGCTACTCCTGCCTATTTACCATTTCAATTATGTCTTGATTTGGACTGAATTGGATTTAAGTGAAGGAGAGCTGAACAAAATTTTCTATCTCACTTTCTTTTCCAGAATCACTGGAGTCCTCTGCCAAGATGAAAGTCAAGATGACTAGAATGGCCCAGAATGAAGTGGGCCTTTCCCTTAGACTCTACTTGTCTAAGGTAAAGCCCATTTAGCGACTAAGGGCTAGATAAGAATTGAAACAAAAGATGGCTTAGTTTACCAAGGGAAGCCCCTCAGGGTTTCTAGCCAGAACTGATGCTAAACCATCAAAATCTAAACAAAGATCAGCAGAGGCTTGGGATAAAGGTGGGTGGATCTATTCATTATTGGCCATTCAATGAAAGCCAGAGTGATTTGGATTTAAAGGCCATTCAAATAACTCCATTTGAATCACAATGGGCTTTTTTTTTAAACCTGTTTTTTCAGAGCTATATTTCAAGAAATCATAAATTAAAACTGCATAAGACAAAAAGAAAAAAGTAAATTGTGCCAGTTTAAGAAAAATAAATGAATGAATGAAAATTTAAAAACCTAGCCCCCCAATCCCAAAATGTCTTACAATATATGTGACCAAAAATGATATTCCTATGGACAGAACATCCACATGTAAGAGTATAGCACCCTAAGTAAAGAGATTAGTGCTGAAGTTAGTCTTTGGTTCTAATGGGTGTTAGTGATGGGGGTTGAGGTCCCTTTAAGACTCCTTTCTAATTGCCCAACTCATGGCTGACCTTGATTCACAAATCCTGGTCAAAGGTACTCTTTGAATATCCGGGCCCAGCCCCACCTTCTGCTCAGCTTCGCCCAGCCCTCACCTGATCTGGGCTAACTGAAAAGCCCGCTGAGAACTTAGGGGTACCGCTCATCAACTTCTAGGTATAAAAAGGGCCAAGCCAGAACTCTCTCTTTGCAGGAGCCCTCCCAGCCAACACATGGTATCCTTCCAGCCATGTAAGGGTCCCTGCCCGCCCTGCGGCCACCTCTAGCCCTGGCGTCTTTCTAACTGAGCTTTACTTCCAAATTTCTACAATAAAAACTTTCATTTATCAATCTAGGTTTTCGGGCCTGTGAATTCATTTACAGGGGACACTGAGCCTCATGGGATTATCTTATCTATGCGCCGAGAAATGGGGTTTCCCCTTTCCTTTTCCTCATTACACCCATGGTTGTTAACACCTACTCATCACCTTGTAGAACTTCTGGTGTAATGTGGGAGAAACTGAGCAAGATAGAGATTAGAGAACAATAATTTATTTGAAAGGGAGAGATTTACTGGGACCAAATGGATCCATGGTTTGGTCCCAGGGCTGAAGGAGACTATCCTCTTCAAGAATCTAGCCGTGAATGTCCTATACAAGATTCTTTTATAGGGTAACAAGAACAATGACATAATGGGGGAGGTACCTGGATGGGGATGACCTAATGGGGGGGGGACCTAGGATATGGATGACATAATGGAGGCAAGCACCTAAGAGGGAGGTACTGGAGAGGCTCCTGATATTCTAATGACGTCTAAAATGGACCTTTATCCCATCAAACAAGTGGGAATGACTATAGCCTAAGGTCTAAGATACAAGACTTTTATCCTAACATTAAGAGGGAATGGTTATAACCTGAGGCAGAATAACTGAATAGGACAATTGGGGGAAGTGAGTCAGAACATTAAAAGAGAACTGTGGCACAACAATAGTGGCTAGTAAGGACTAGGGGAGAGAAGTGAAAAAAGTAGTAGCCCACTCTCAAATGAGGATTTTTCCCTTTCACAGAAAAGGCATCATCTTTAATACACATTAGATGTGTTTGAATTTTGAAGTGTCTCGGAATAGTGAGGATTGAGGATGATGAGGTAAAGTCTAGTTTTGGGGACTGCTGGTATGGGAACCCAAATAAGATGAGGTTTAGGTTTGGAACCAAATGATAAGGTCTGGAACCAAAATGAGATTAGGGTTTCTGGTGGTCAGGGAGTTAAACGATAAGGTCTAATGACAGGTTCAGGTTCAAGGAACCAAATGGAGAGGCTTGGCTCCCCTAAATCCCTTGGGATTCAGCGCAAGGGTAGGGAGTTTTGGGGAATCCCCTTTTGGAGGTGCAGAGATTCCTGTAAAGGAATTTACAAACCCGAAAAAGCTAGATTGGTAAAAGAAGTTTATTATGGGTATTGGAAATAAGGTTAGAAATCCTGACAGAGAGGCATGAAGTCTCATTAGGGAAATAGGTGAGGGTAAAGAGGGAGTAGCACTGGAAAAGAATATTATTCCAGTGGGCAGAAGCTTCCTTGGCATAGCATGGCATAGCCTGGCATATTTAGAACCTCTGCAAAGAGAGGATTTTAGATTGGCTCTTTTATAATAGGAGCTTTGGCTACAAGCTGAAGGGGCTCGTGGGTGGAGTCCCAAATTGGCTCATCACTAGCTGGGTTTCAGCTTGAGCTGGAATTTGAATATCATTGAATGAGTTTCTTTAATTCAATAGGGTTGGAATTCTTTTGCTCCGGACTGAACCCACCCCACCTAGATAACAGAATGAAGCTGTTTGTCTTGTTTCTCTGGGGCAGGGTCCCTCACGGAGGCAGAGTTGAAGGCTTTTTCAAGGAGAGGGAGAGGGATAGGGCACCGCTGGCACACATATTTATAGATTAAGTTCATTGTCTTATATGGGTATAGTTTGTGACACCCCAAGACAGTTACAACAGGAACATTAGAGATCGCTGATCATCACAACAGCCACAATAATCATGAACAAAGTTTGAAGTATTGAAAGAATGGGACACAGAATGTGTGACAATGAGACCAAAACAGGACACAGAGATATGATGTGAACCCAGCCGGCTGGAAAAATGGCACCAAAATTCTTGCTGGACCAGGGTTGCTGCACATCAATTTGTAAAAAGAAAATAAAACAGAACAAAACCAGCTTATCTATGAAGAACAGTAAGGTGAAACTTAGTAAAAAGTGTGCCTGTACGTGGAGATTTGGGAATGAGGACTCTGGATAGGTGGAGTGGAATATACATGGTTACCCTAGCAACCTCCCTTAGTAGACAGCTAGGTTAGCATTGAAGTTGGAGTCATGAAGACTTGGGTTCAAATCCAGCCTCAGACACTTAACCCTTTCTGCTTCCCTCAACTATAAAATGAGGATAATATCAAAACCTCCTTCCCCAGGGTCATTGGGAGGCTTAAATGAAATAATATTTGTAAAGTGCTTAGGCAGTGCCTGGCACATAGTAGACACTTAATAAATCCTTCCTTTTTTTCCTCTGTTCCCTTCCAATCTTCTTCCTTCCTTCCTTCCTTCCTTCCTTCCTTCCTTCCTTCCTTCCTTCCTTCCTTCCTTCCTTCCTTCCTTCCTTCCTTCCTTCCTTCCTAGAAGATATCTGGTAGTATCTGGTCTTGAACCTTCTAGTAACTATGAGAAAGTAGCAAACAGTAGATTGATCTGGCTGGGAGGGGATGGGACTCAGAATATGGAAATAGATGACAAAGAACTGAGAGAATATGAGCTATATCCTTCCTCTTTGACAAAAAAAGTATTGGGGGTTGGTAATCTCCTTTTAATAAGGCCTTTGAAAGTGATGCTTATGTCACTAAGTGACACTCCCACTAAGGGAGGGGGAGGATGTTGCTGTGAGGGAGGAAAAACTGAGAAAGGGAAGGCTTGGGGGTTGGGCCTGGAGACAGGGTAACTGTCTTTCTTTCAATATTTAAAAAGGCTGTGATTTGGAGGAGGGCCTATGGCAGAACCAGGAACAAAAGGTAGATGTTCCAAAAGGCAGATTTAGGCATGATGCCAGGCACATTGGTTATGTGTTTAGTTGTTTTGGTCATGTCCAACTCGTTGTGATCACAAATGGGGTTTTCTTAGCAAAGATACTGGAGTGATGATTGAAGCCAGTTCCAATGGTCTTGTGATGGAGAGAGCCATCTGCACCCAGAGAGAGGACTGTGGGGATTGAGTGTAGATCATAACTTAGCATTTGTTGTTATTTGCTTGCATTTTGTTTTCTTTCTCACTTTTTTTTCTTTTTGATCTGATTTTTCTTGTGTAGCACTATAATTGTGGGAATATGTATAAAGAATTACACATGTTTAACATAGATTATTTGCCATCTAGGGAATGGGGTGAGAGAAAGGGAGGGAAAAAATTTGGAACACAAGGTTTTGTAATGTTGAAAATTATCCATGTATATTTTTTGGTTTTTTATTTACAAAACATATGCAAGGGTAATTTTTCAACATTGACTCTTGCAAAGCCTTCTGTTCCAAATTATTCCCTCCTTTCCCCCATCCCCTCCCCTAAATGGCCATTACAAGTTAAATATGTTAAAATATATGTTAAATCCAATATACACATACATATTTATACAGGTATCTTGCTGTACAAGAAAAATTGGATCCAGAAGAAAAAAAAAACCTGAGGAAAAAAACAAAATGAAAGCAAACAATAACAAAAAGTGTGAGAATGTTATGTTGTCGTCCACACTCAGTTCTCATGGTTCTCTCTCTGGGTGTAGATGGCTCTCTTCATCACTGAACAGTTGGAACTGGGTTTGAATCATCTCATTGTTGAAGAGAGCCACATCCATCAGAATTGATCATTGTATAGTCTTGTTATTGCCCTATACAATGATCTCCTGCTTCTGCTCAGCATCAGTTCATGTAAGTCTCTCCAGGCCTTTCTATATTCATCCTGTTGGTCATTTATAACTGAACAATAATATTCCATAACATTCATATGCCATAATTTATTCAGCCATTCTCCAACTGATGGGCATTCATTCAGTTTCCAGTTTCTGGCCACTACAACAAGGGCTGCCACAAACATTTTGGCACATACAGGTCCCTTTCTCTCCTTTAAGATCTCTTTGGGACATAAGCCCAAGAGTAACACTGCTGGACCAAAGGGTATCTACAGTTTGATAACTTTTTAAGCATAGTTCCAAATTGCTCTCCAGAGTGTTTGGATACATTCACAACTCCACCAACAAAGCATCAGTGTCCTAGTTTTCCCACATCCCCTCCAAATTCATCATTATCTTTACCTGTCATTTTAGCCAATCTGACAGGTGTGTAGTGGTATCTCAGAGTTGTCTTAATTTTCATTTCTCTGATCAATAGTGATTTGGAGCATCTTTTCACATGACTACAAATAGTTTCAATTTCTTCATCTGAGAATTGTCTGTTCATATCCTTCGACCATTTATTAATTGGAGAATGGCTTGAATTCTTTTTTTTTATTATATATTTTTTATAATATTATCCCTTGTATTCATTTTTCCAAATTATCCCCCCCTCCCTCTACTCCCTCCCCCCAATGACAGGCAATCCCATACATTTTACATGTGTTACAATATAACCTAGATACAATACATGTGTGTAAATATCATTTTCTTGTTGCACAATAAGCATTAGATTCCGAAGATATAAGTAACCTGGGCAGACAGACATTAGTGCTAACAATTTACATTCACTTCCCAGTGTTCCTTCTCTGGGTGTAGTTATTTCTGTCCATCATTGATCAACTGGAAGTGAGTTGGATCTTCTTTATGTTGAAGATTTCCACTTCAGAATACATCCTCATACAGTATTGTTGTTGAAGTGTATAATGATCTTCTGGTTCTGCTCATTTCACTCAGCATCAGTTGATGTAAGTCTCTCCAAGCCTCTCTGTATTCCTCCTGCTGGTCATTTCTTACAGAGCAATAATATTCCATAACCTTCATATACCACAATTTACCCAACCAGAATGGCTTGAATTCTTATAAATTTGAATCAATTCTCTATATATTTTATTTTTTAAATGTATTTTAGAAATGAAACCTTTATCAGAATCTTTCAATGTAAAAATGTTTTCCCAGTTTATTGCTTCCCTTCTAATCTTGTCTGCATTAATTTTGTTTGTTTAAAAACTTTAACTTAATATAATCAAAATTATCTATTTTGTGATCAATAATGATCTCCAGTTTTTCTTTGGTCACAAATTCCTTCCTCCTCAACAGATCTATCCTATGTTATTCTAATTTGTTTATAACATCATTCTTTATGTCTAGACCATGAACCCATTTTGACCTTATCTTGATACATGTACATATTTTGAAAATAAAAAGCTTTGATGAAAAAAATAAGGAAAAAAAAAGGTATCTGAGTAATTTTTCATTTCCTTCAGCTACATTTTACAGAAAACTAAGGCAAACAAGATTAAATGAGTTGCCTAGGGTCAGACAGCTAGTAAGTCCCTGAGCCCAGATTTGAGCTCAAGAAGATGTCTTCCTGATTCTAGGCCCAGTGCATTATCTACTACACCACTTAGCTAACCTAGCAAAATTTCTGATCAAGTATCTCATATTCTATTTTGGTAGAGAAGATGGAGAGTTAGAGGTTAGTCAATAATACAATAAGATGGGCTTGGAACAGATTGGCTACCTGGACTCAAGGAACAGTTGTTAAATGATCAGTGCAGAAGGTCTCTAGTGAAATATCCCTCAGAATTTAGTCTTGACCCTGTGCTGTTTAACATTTTTTTAACCAATAATTTGGATAACAACATGGATGCCATGCTCAGTGAATTTGCAGATAATACAAAGCTGGAAGGAAGAGCTAACCCAGTGGATGACTATCAAGACTAAAGGATCTTGACTGGCAAGAACATTGGGCTGAACCTAATATGACGAAATTCAATAGAAGTGAATGTAAGGTTTTCTGCTTGGGTACAAAACTCACAAGTGAAAAATGAGAGAGGTGTGATCTTTGATAGCGATTCTGAAAGTGAGTTGGGGTTTCTGAACAGGTTACAAACTGAGTACAAGTCAGTAATTGTGATGTGGCAGCTAAAATGTTAATTCCATCTTGGGTTTCCAGGAACAGGGAGGTGATGGTCTCGCAGTTCTTATCTGGAAGATGGTGTGAATTCAGTTCTGAGTACTGTGCTTTGTGATGGACATTGATAATAAGCTGGAGTGTGTCCAGAGGTGGGAAAGTAAATACACCAGGAGAGTGAAAGATCTGGAGACCACGTGGTACAAGAAGATTAGCTGAAGAAAACAGGTATATTTAGGCTGAAGAAGGGAAGAATTGGGGGGTAAAATTTTCTCTTTGATCTGGGGATTTCAAAATTTGTCAATGATATTTAATATCCTTTTTTTTTTTTTTTTTTTTTTTTTGAGGCTGGGGCTCAATGATATTTAGATATATTTTCCTTATAGGATTTTTTTTTGAGATGGTGATAGGTGACTTTTTTTATATTTTTACTTTCTCCTCTTGTTCTATCACTTCAGGGGACATGATAGCTTGTCTTCCAGTATTTAAAAAGGCTGTGATTTAGAGGAGGGACTATATCAGAACCTGGAACAAAAGATGGATGTTTCAAGGAGGCAGATTTAGGTATGATGTCAAGAAGAATTGCCTAATAATTAGAGCTGCCTCAAATGAGCTACTCAGAGAGGTAATGGTCACTCCTTTGCAGTTTTCAAATAGAGACTGGATGCCAACTTTTGGGATGCATGACAGCAGGGATTCCTTTCCTGTATGGGTTGGCTTAGTTGACAACTGAGGTCCCTTCCAATTCTTGAAATTTATAATTCTGTGTAGATAACAATGCTGTTACGCTTTTAATTTAATTTAACAAGCATTTACTGAGTGACTTACCAAGTTTGAGTCATTGTAATAGGTGTTGAGGATTTGAAGACAAAAAATTCTGTAACAGTTCCTGTACTCAAAGGATTCCACTAAACCCGAGATGGCATATAAGTACATGAATAAAAAAAATGTACATGTAGGGTATGCGTATATTATATGTATATAATATACACATGTATGCATGCATATGTACATATATGTATTTGTGTGTGTATACATGTCTTAGGTGGCTCAAAGACATTTGTATGCTCTCCAGATTGATGGAGATTGTTTATTCAGTGCTCCTTGCTTGCTGCATGGAGGAGTGAATTGGGAGAACTAGAGAGAAGAGGTCCTGATCTTCTGGCTTCAGGCTTTGAGAGAAAAGATAGGGTTTCAGGGATAGACTCCTTCAGGCCCCTAAATAGAGTGTGGAACCTGACTTTTCTCTGATTTCTTGGCCAAGTGAGCAAGCCAGGGTCACTCAAGTAGAAAATAGCTGAACTGGGCAGCAAGGTGGCCAAGTAAACAGGGCACCAAGCCCGGAATCAGGAAGATCTGAGTTAAAATCCAGCCTCAGAAACTTACTCTGTGTGTGACCTTGGACAAGTCATCTTATCCTGTTTACCTTGGTTTGCTCATCTGTCAAATGAGAAGGAAATGGTGAGCTACTTTGGTATTTTTGCCATGAGAACCTCAAACAGGGCCATGAAGAACTGGACACAAGTGAAATAACTGAATGACGATAAATGTGCCTGGCACTGCGTTAAGGGCTGGGATACAACAACAGCAGCAAATGGCTTCTGACCCAAGATTGCAACTCTTGCCAACATTCCCCGGCTGCCTCTTCATTTCTTTGAAAATATTCTGTGCCCTTTGGCCTTTGGCAATGGCTGGAGAAGGGCTATTGGTCAAGTCCCAACCCTCCATTGCTGGGAATGGCTCTGTGACTAGTGCATGGATATGAACATAACGGGATACTCCTCCCCCACTTATAACTCTAGGGAAGGAGGTGTGGGGGTGTGGAGAGAACACTATTCTGGCCAAGGTCCCAGAGGCCAAAATGTTGACCCAGAGAATGTTGACCCAGCAGCTTAGCTGACCCACCCCCTCTTTTCTCTATAAACTGAAGTCTTGCAGTTCCTTCTCTATGCCAGGGAAGCATTAATAGGGTGTGGCATTATTAGGTTGGCAAACTATTGTTTTATTAAGAGAGTTAAATCAATTATATATAAAGCTACATTTATTGCCTCAAAGGAAAAAGAGAATTCTCCAGCTTGGAAGAGAGACAATGATGGAAATTTTGGGGGTCTTTTTCTTTACTTAAATCTTTGAAGATTCCTCTTGGAATCTGGAGGCTGTAGAAAGAAAGATTTGTAGCATCTGTGCTCTGCAGGCATTGTAGAAAAAGAGAGAAGACCTGGCCTATATGGTCACAGCCAAGAGCCGCATGACACTAGATAAGTCAATTTACATGTCTTGTTCTCCTAGCTTCTTCAACTATAAAACAAAGGGATTGGATAAGAGGGTCTCAGGTACCTTTCAGCTCTGAGTCTATGGTTTTACATCAAAAGTTACCTCTAGCAACTTCCCAAGGACCAAGATATAAGATGTAAAACACAGGTGCAATTTGTTGGGCATATAAAGTCTGTTCAGCCTTATAAACATTAATTTGCATCTTCTATGTGAAAAGCAGTGCTATATGGGGATGGTGGGGTAGTGGATATGTGTAGAGCTGGCCAGGGAGTTAGGAAGATTGGGATTCAAGTCCCATTTTGGATGCATACTAGCTGTAACCCTGAATGGGTCCTTCAATTTCTCATTGACCCCTCAGGGAACCTCCTCTAAGACTATAAGCAAGTGCCATTCTGCATTGCTTGAGAGAATTTCCTCTGAGAATTATCTAGGCCAAATGAAATCATGGGACTGGTTCCCCCCACACCAATATGTGCTAGAATCAAAGTTGGATGAATGAAAAAATATTTGTAAATAATTATTATGTGGGAAGTACTTTGCTAAGTCTGGGAATAGACATACAGAAAGACAGGCCTTACCCTCAAGGAGCTTACATTCTTATAGGGTCAATAAATGAAAGGGAAGAGTGGACAGGGAGAAGTATTATGGTTTAGAAAATCCAGTATTGATGAGTAGAGCCATTTACCAAAGGTGAAAAATGACAGAGACCTCCCTTCAAGAAGTTTATAATCTAGTTTTAGAGGTGGGAGAAAGATGGGCAAAAATAGACTAAGGTAAAGTTAAATAAAGTAGGGGATAAAAAGAGGAGTGGCTAAGAGATTGGGGAGGAAAGAATCACTTCTAGCTGCTACCTGAGCTTAGTACCTGAGCAAGGGCTTACAAAGATGGGAAGAATTTCAACAGTTAAAGAATGGAAGGGGAGTACTCTTTGTTTTTGTTGTATTGTTTCAGTCATTGCCTGTACAAATAATTGAAAGCAGAAGACAGCAGGACAAAATCAAGAAGTCCAGTTTGACTGCAGTGGTGATAAGGAAAGAGGGTCTTGAGAGTCAAGGAAGTTGAAGATACTTAATTTTGCAAGCAATGGTGACTATTTGACAATTTTTGAGCTCTGGGAATGACAAATCCAAGGTCTATGTGGCACAAATCTGAGGGGTATAGTCTGAAGATTAGAGTGGAAATGGGAAAGATAGGAGTGGACAAGGGCCTGAGATAGAGTGATCAGTGGGTGCCTGGAAAAGAGAGGATGGATATGATTTTGTGGAGACAGAATCATCAGGACTCTGCATTGCTACTGAATGGGAACTCTTTTAGAGATGGGAATATTCTTTTCTCCCTCCTCCCCCATCCCCTTTCTCCTCTCTCCACCCTCTCCCTTTTTCCCTCTCCTTCTTCCTGCTCCTTTCCCCCCTCTTCCTTCTCCTCTTCTTTCTTCTTCTTCCTTCTTCCTTCTTCCTTCTTCTTCCTCCTCCTCCTCTTTCTCCTCCTCCTTTTCTTCCTTATAGCATAGTGCCTTACATATAGTAAACACTTAATAAAAAATTTTTTTTTTTCTTGCTATGTCAATGGTGAGAGTACAGATAGGGATAGAGAAAAGCTGACAAGATTTTAAGTGACAGAGGACTGAAGAGAGGTGGGAAGGGTGGGATATTCTGTATTTCCTTTAGAGGTGTTCCTGCCTTCAGGAAGTTCTGTAACTGAATTAAGCCTAAGGCCATCCAGGTAAGTTTGTTTCTTCCTTCCATGCAGCATCTCTTTCTCCCATCCCACCTTTAAACACTAGAGAAACAGGTCTGCCTCCCTATCTGCCCTCTCCCTATCTATGTGCAGTTATTCATTCTCCCACAATGTCTGAATTCTGAATTCAGCTGGAAGAATTAGCACATCTTTCCCAAACCAATATATTTTTTTAAATTTCCATTTACTCACTGTCTCAGCAGCAATCCCTCTGCTTGCCTAACACCTGAGCTCTAGAGCTCCAGATCCCAGAGACAAACATGGACATTATTTAAATGCCATCTTCACATCCCATTACATAAGAACCCAACAATTCCCTGGAAAAATACACACAGCCAGGTGTCCCTACTATTGGAGGCATCCTAGATTGATCAGACTGAAAAAAACCAGAAGGGATCTTAGTTATCATTTAGTTTAGTTCATTCTCTTTCTTGTACAGATGGGAGACTGAGAGAAAGGGAAATATATCTGGCCAGTGTAGCCCTTTGGGTTAGTGGCAAGACTGGTACTCTTTGCACCATATATGTCACTCAGCTTCATATTCCTTGCAGGGAGAAGGGAATCAGGTTCCAGAAAAAAAAGGAACCTACAGCACAGGGCAGATGGACCAGGAAAGAGAAGGTTTCTAATAGGAGAAAGGAGGATGGCAGAGGCTTCCTAAGAGAAAAGGGAGTTCATGCTTGGTCAAGTGTGACCTGGGCAAACCCAGTGAAATTCTTGGTGCTTCCCCACCCTAAGGAAGCACTTGTCACCATCCTGTTTTCTTTCATAAGCTTTAATTTTGGCCTTTTGTCTGTGGGCAGAACTAGAACAGCCAGCTGCTGTGTGGAGGAGACGGTCTATTTTGTTCCCTTAGCTTTGCTTATAGCAATTCTCTCTACCCTGGCAATATTCCTCCCGCCCATGTCCTTCCCTCCCTCCTCAGCTTTCAGCAGAGTCTTTGATAAGTTCCTCAAGTCTTGGTAGAAAGATGAGTCAGGAATCCAATCGGCTGCCACATCCTGCCTCTTCCTACATCTCTTGCATCTCCCCCCTTCTCTCCCCTTCCATGACCATCATTTAATTCAAGCCCTTACCATCTTTCATCTGAACAGCTAAAGGAATCTTCTAATTGGTCTCCATTTCTTTATTCTCTCCTCTCTCTAATCTATCCTTCACATAGCTCACAAATTTACTCCTAAAGCACAGGCTTGAATGAAGCATCCCTCCCCTTTTACTGAATAAACTCCAGTGACTTCCAGCTACCTCTAGGAATCAAAAACAAATTCTATGATTTAGCTTCTAAAATTTTCTACCAACTAACCCCAACCAGCCTTTTAGGCCCTGTTACATGTCCCTCCCCTTCATGAACTTTGGGATCTAGCTACACTAGTCTTACTGCTCGTCTTCTGCTTGGAACACAGAGCCTCCTTTCCTCTTCCTCCAATCCCTTCTTTCCTTCAAGGATTACCTTGAGTCAAGATAGCAAGCCCACCTAATATATGAAGCCTTTCCTGATCCTCCCAGGATGCTAGTAGTAAGTACCTCCTTCTACCAACTATCTTGTATCTATTTCTATGTTCCTATAATTTGTGTTATCTTCCCCACTAGAAATCAGAGCCTAGAACATTACGGTACCTGGGACATGGTAGATGCTTAATAAATGCTTGTCAGTTGGTTGAAATTTGAGTTCTAGTATTGGTTTTCTAGCAAACTACCTGTGCAAGAGCCATTTCCCAGAAAGGAAACTCTAATATTCAGTGTTGTAAGGTATCTCCCAGTTTTGACATAGAACTTTCAGGTCTAAAAGTCTATCATTTTGATTAAGTTTGATTTCACTTGTGATAACTGTATGTCCTAAAAGTTTTAGTGCAATAATTTTCTCTACTGCTTTCTCCATCTTCTCTCTCCTCCTACCTATTTAATTTTTAATGCATTATCTTTCCCCAATATAATGTAATCTCTTTCTGGGCAGGGACTCTTTCTTTGTGGCTTGTATTTGTTGTTCCAGAGCTTAGCACAGTGCCAACACATAGAAAGGCTTTAATAAATACTTTTTTTTTTAAAAGGAGATAAATCGATAGTATTTTATTTTTACAATTACATGTAAAGATGGTTTTCAAAATTCATTTTTGTAAGATTTTGAGTTCCAAACTTTTTCTCCCTTCCTCCCTTCTCTTCCTCCTCCACAAGACAGCAAGCTATCAGAGATAGGTTATATCTGTGCAATCATTTTAAAAATTTAATAAATACTTTTTGACCTGCCTGTGATGCTAACAGGTGGCTTCTATTAACTAATATTACATTATAAGGCTTTAAAGCTTGCAAGGGACTTAATTATCTCCTTTCAATCCTATGAGTTAAGTACTCCACGTATTATTATCCCCAATTTACAGCTAAGGAATTTGTAGTTGTAAAGGAACTTGCGCCTCCGAAAATGTTAAATGATTTCCCCCCGCCTCCTGGAGTTAGGAAGTATCAGAGGGCAGATCGAGCCCTTGTTTTTGAACGTGACTAGGTCCGGCATGCCAGATGCCGCACCAAGCTGCCTTTCCTTCCGTGACTGTGACGGTTCATCCTGCCAGCAACAGAGAGCCACCAGAAGTTTTTGGATATCAGAGTCTGGCAGGAGGGATTGGCAGGAGAGAAATTAGAAGAAGGGAGAAAATTTGAGAAAAAAAAAGGGATAATCCAGGAGAGAGTGGATGACTACCTGGACTAAGATGTGGGCAGTAGTGATGGAGCAGGGTACATGTGCCCCTCTTCCTTTGTATCCCCTGGCGCTTACTTAGCGCAGAACCCGGCCCACAATAGGAGCTTAATCGATGCTTTCTGCCTTGACAATCTGCGCCTCCAGGACGTTTGAGGGCGGAGGACGGGAAAGACTGAGGGACCCGGCGGTCCGTTAGATGGAAGAATCCTGGCTAAATGAGGAGGCAGTTCTGGGGCGAGGGCGGAGCCAGCCCCCTCCCTTCTGCGCTCCTCCCTCTGGGAGCCGGCTGGTCAGGGCTGGGCTGGGCGGCGCTAGGACCTCGCTCTGCTCGGGCTCGGGCTCTGCTCCGGCTCGGGCTCCGGCTCCAGCTCCGGCTGCAGCGGGGCCTGGGCCAGTAGCGGCTCCGGGGCTGCGGAGGCGCCGGGGGCCCAGCTGCAGCGCCATGTGAGCGGGGCCGGGCACGGGTGCTCCCCGGGGGAGGTGAGCCGGGGGCAGAGGACGCACGGGGAGGGGGAGAGCCTGGGGCATAGATGCGCGGAGTTAGGATGGGGGTGTGTGGGCGGGGGCAAGGAGGGCTGGTCCAGGAGCGTGGAAAATGGGATCTCTGCCCCATCTCCCTCCAACTCTGAGCCCAGCCCATCTGCGCTCCGGAATCCCCCGGGTGCTGGGCGCCGGAGGCAGCCTCCACCCCAGCCTGACAGCTGCTGGGACCGAGAGGTGGACCCTGCCCCCATCCCAGGGGAGAATGGGTGAGGGGAGAGGGCACGGCCCCTGATGAAGGAAGGAGGCGGGCACTGAGGGGGCTTCCAGAGCTCCGAGCGGATAAAGGGAGGGTTGGGAGCTTGTCTCCCTCCCCCCCTTCCTCTTATCAGTCTCCCCATCCTGGGTCAGCCTAAGCTGCTTTACCCAGTCCTCCGCCCCGGGGCTGTGGGGGGCTGCTCCTCCGAGTGCCTGCTCCGCTGGGTTCCTGGGCCGTGATCTTTGCCCCCACCTTGGGGTGCTGCTGTTTTCCACTCCGGATGGGCCCTCAGGCTGTCCAAAAACTTGCTGGCAGTGGGTAATCCCTGGGAGGAGCTAGGGGGGTGGGGTGGGGGGCTCTAGTGGGAGGGGCAGTGTAGTGCCCTGGGGCCAGAGTGCTAGGGGGCTGGGGGTTGGAAGGGTATGTGGGCAGTGACAACCCAGAATGCACTGCTCTAGGGTCCCCCTCCCTTCTGCTTCCCCCCCTCCACTCTTACTGGGGCCACTGAGAATGAGGGAGAGTTCTTGGTGCAGAGTCGGGGCTCCCAGCGGCCCATGCCGGGAAAAGGAGTGCAGTCTCTTGACCCAGATGCTACTTCGTGGAGGGGGGTGGTTTTGATGTTTCCCCTTTCCCCCTTCCCCTCCCAAATCCTAACCCCCAACTGCTTCCTGCCTTTTCCTGATGTGTTTTTCCCCCGAGCCCTCCCACTCAGGGACTTTGTGCTCCTCCACTTTTGGGGGTGGAGAACAAGAGAGAAAACAGGATACGGAGGGGTTGGGAGAGCTGGAGCTTGGGTCTGTAATGGGAAGGAATGTTCTAAGTCTACAATCCCAGCCTCCCACACACCTAAGGCATAGAGGGAGGAGGAGGGGAGAGAAGACAGGAAGGGTAGGCTGTTAGTGGAATGGGGGGGGCATATACCCATCCCAGGGTCCCATACAGAAGGACTATCAGTTCTTCTTTTTGGACCTCTCTTTTGGTTTTCAAAACCTCTTTTGTCTTCTATTTTACTTTCCCCTACCTACCAGTTAGCACAAGGAAAGCTCTGGATAGGTCCTGGGCTTGGTGGGGCAGAGAATTGAGGGGCTGTGCTGGTGTTTTCAGGGAAGTGCCGAGGCCAGAAAGCCCTGGCTTAGAAGAGAGGACTCCTTCCATCTGGGAAATTCGTGGGAACCATGAGAAGCCTGAATTTCCCCACCCCCACATGAGAGGGCGAGGGGGCCCTGTTTTCCAGGCATGGTACATGTGATCTTTCAGTTGGCAGGGGAGCTTAGCACAGAGAGAGCTGTCACCTGACCTGAGTTTTAGTTCTAGTTCTGCCGCTAACAATTGGGCATTACAATATATTAATTGTATAAGGCCCAAACACTTCAATCCAACAAACACTACTAGGTGTTCAGCAACTACCTGAAAGATTCTAAACAGGTCATGTTTCTGTGGGCTTCTGGGTCAAATGATCTGGTTGGATCATTAGGCTGTCTCAGATCCCTTCTGGATCTGACATTCTGTGTTTTAAGGGCTTTCTAGCTCTAATACATTAAGAGCTTAACCAGCTCTAATATTCTATGAGTCTTAAATTAATTTAAGTTCTCTCCAGGTATTCTATTTGATTAAACTGGACATTGTGCTGAGTATTCCTTGCTCTTTCTCTTATGGACCTGTATTCTTCTCCCTTAAGCCCCTCATACCTACCTCTCCTTCCCCCAATTTCAAATTCAGTTTCCCTGGTGGTTTGGTTGTTGCTTGGGTAATGGGATTCGCTTAGGTAGGTCATGCTTCCCCTGCTGGTGTTTGAGAAGATCCCCAGTGATCAAGGGTTCTAGCCCCGGCTCTCATGTTTATTCACTATGTGACTTAGAGAAGACATTTTCCAAACTTAGGGGGTCCCTAATTCCCTCATCTGTTAATCAGGAGATTGGGTTAGATGATTTCAAAATCTTTTCCAACTCTAACATCCTCTGATCCTATGTGGATATTGGCAACTTTGAGTACTTCTCAAACCTTGAGGGCCAAATCCGAGAAAGAAGGGTGGAGTGCTATTGGGGGTAGGCACAAAGGACCTGGCCATCTAAGAGAGGGAATTCCTCTGGGAAATGTGCCTGTAGGAATATTCTTGGGTTATGATTTTAGAACTATTACGTATATCTTTTATTAAACCTGGAGATGAAGAAGGAAGGAAGAGAAAAGGGAATAACTAAGGAAGAAGATATATTCTTTAGGGATGTTTCAGGGCATGGAGAAAGAGATCCATATGGTTAAAATATAAAATTATCCTGACAATCCCTGGTTTGTTCCTTGTCTCCTCCTGGGGGTCTCCAGGGCCAACTGGCTCTAATTTGGGGGTGTCCCCTATGCTGGAAGGACAGGGGCACAATTTTTGGTCAAGGAAAAGAGGTAGGGATGGAGGCCAGAGAAGGGAGAACTACACCAATAGTAGCTCAAGATTCTTGTGAATTGCTCCCAAATGGACATGTGGAGTTGGCTGATTTTTCATCATGGGACCAGTCAGTGGAAATCCTAGCTCTCTCAGTGGCCACTTTAAGACCATTTCTCCTCTGCTGTGACTATGAAGAGTTGAGCCCTTTCCTGTTGGCTTGCAGGTGTGACCCTTTTTCCCCCTCCCCCGGGTGACCGGAAGGCTGTTCCTACCCCAAGATTGCTGGAGAGACATGAATAAAAACAAGGTGAGTGCCTCATCCTTCTCCCGGTCTGGGCATCTTACTGGACTCTTGAACTGCTGTGCACCAGCACTTGAATTCTAATCTGCTCCTGGGATCTGATCTGCAGGCTGGAGCCACCATGGGACCTTGGCAACTATCCTTTCTGTTCAAATGCTCAAGGGGCCTGGTGCTGGGGGGCTCAATTCATCTGGAACTCAACTCAGTTTTCTCATCTATAAAATGAAGATAAGGACCTTTGCCTTCCTTAACTTCTAGAGTTATAGGGAAGAACAGATTAGGAAATGGGTGGGAAAATAATCTAAAGGGCTGTTGAGATGGGTAGGCCGTATTTCCCCTGGGTATAGGCCCCTCATTAGGTATGCCAAGGGAGATGCCATCAGAGAAGTCCCCACCCTACAAACTAAAGTCCTAAATTCAAAGCAGAATCTGAACTCAGATCTCTCCTGACTCCTTCCTTTGGGACACCTTTACCTGAGGACACAGGGCGTGAAACTTATTTCTGACCCATTCATCACCCTGTGATTTAAACCTCTCATTTCCCCTCTCCTTTTCTTTCTTTTGGCCACCATAGATTCCTAACTGATCTCCCTGATAACATTCTCCCCCCTCCCCCCATCAGCTATTTTAAACATAGTTCCAGGTTCATCTGTTTTAAACATCATGCTCCTTTTGTATCATTCCTTTGCTCGAGTACCTTCTGTGACTGAAGGCTAAGGCAAAAGTTTTTCTGCCTGATAATCAAATCTCTCCACTGTTTAACTCCAGTTTACTAATCCAGCTTTATTTCTTACTACTGCCATATGTGAATCCACTGCTGCAGCCAGACTAATCCTTCACCCACTCACCTCCACCTGAAATGCCCTCTTTTTTCTGCTTATCCATCTTTCAGGTGATAGCTAAAGGCCCCCTCTGTCCATATGACACCCAGCCCAGGGTGATTCCTCCTTTTCCTCATCTGAGGTCCTTAGATTTTTCCTACAAGTGTAAATTATCCTTATGTTTGTCTACCAACTAGACTGTGAGCTCCTTGAGGCCAGAATTTGAGTATCCATATAATGTAGTCTGAGACAGGGCTAGACACAAGCAGGTGTTCAGTGGGCATTGCTAGCATTTTATGGAGAGGTACCTGATGTGCCACAGGCAAATAATCATTAGGTATTTAAGAAGTGTGTGGTAGTGAAATGCAGTCAGGTATATCAGGAAGGATGTCTTCGGAGGACCTGGCACAGCAGCTCTTGCCTTGTGGTCCTTCATTTTATAATGAATCATGAAGGATCATGTGCCTCTTCTGTGCCAGGCTCTGTGCTAAGCTCTGGATTACAAAGAAAGGTAAAATTATCCTCTGCCTCCCAGAGCACACATTCTAAAGGGTTAGACAACATGCAAACAACTATGTACATATGAGATCTATACAGTCTCAAGTGAGGCTGAATCTTAGAGAAAGCAAAGTAAGATTTGAACAGGTTTTTTTTTTATGACTAATTTTTTTATAACATTATCCCTTGTATTCATTTTTCCAAATTTTCCCCTCCCTCCCCTAGATGACAGGCAATCCCATACATTTTACATGTATTACAGTATAACCTAGATACAATATATGTGTGTAAATCCAATTTTCTTGTTGCATGTTAAGTATTGGATTCCGAAGGTATAAGTAACCTGGGTAGATAGACAGTAGTGCTAACATTTTACATTCAATTCCCAGTTGAACAGAGTTTTTTAAAAATTAATTTTCAATGGTATTTTATTTTTCCCAATACATATGAAGATAGTTTTCAACATCCATTTTTGCAAGACTTTGTTCCAAATTTTTCTCCCTGCCTTCCTTGCCTTCTCCCTCTCCAAGACAGCATAATAATCTGATATAAGTTAAATATATGCAATTCTTTTAAACATATTTCCATATTTGTCATACTGTGCAAGAAAAAAATCAAACCAAAAGGGAAAAAGCCATGAGAAAGAAAACAAAGAAAAAGTGAAAATATTGTGCTTTGGTTCATAGTCACTCTCCATAGTTCTCTCTCTGGATGTGGATGGCATTTTCCATCCCAAGTCTCTTGGAATTGCTTTGAATCACCTCAATGTTGAGAAGAATCATTGAATAATTTTGTTGTTACTATGTACAGTGTTCTAGTTCTTTTTTTTTAATTATAGTTTTTATTTACCAGATATATGCATGGGTAATTTTACAGCATCGACAATTGCCAAATCTTTTGTTCTAATTTTTTCCCTCCTTCCCCCCCCCCCCCCGCCCCTGATGGCAGGTTGACCAATACATGTTAAATATGTTAAAGTATAATTTCAATACAATATATGTATACATGACCAAATAGTTGTTTTGCTGTACAAAAAGAGTCGGACTTTGAAATAGTGTACAATTAGCCTCTGAAGGAAATCCAAAATGCAGGTGGACAAAAACAGAGGGATTGGGAATTCTATAGTGGTTCATAGTCATTTCCCAGAATTCTTTTGCTGGGTGTAGCTGGTTCAGTTCATTACTGCTCTATTGGAACTGATTTGGTTCATCTCATTGTTGAAGAGGGCCACGTCCATCAGAATTGATCATTATATACAACAATCTGCTCATTTCACTCAGCATCAGTTCATATAAGTCTCTCCAGGCCTCTCTGAAATCATCCTGCTGGTCATTTCTTACAGAAGTGTTCTAGTTCTTTAAGCAAGGTCTTACAGGAAGTCAGGGAAGAAAGGTGAGGGCAGAGAGCATTCCAGGCCTAGAGGACAGCCGTTGAGAAGACAGAAGACAGCCCCACTATGATGTTCATCAGCCATCTCCCTGACTGCAGTGGGGAGTTTATGAGGGTTGTTTAAGAGGTTTGATAATGCAAATGCTATGGAAAAAATAATCAAATGAGTACTCTCATTCCCTCATTCCTGGAAAGGAATTATTTAATTGTCTTGTTCTGGCTACCATTTCCCTGTATATTTTGGCTTCTTCTGTTAGAACGGAAGCTCCGAGAGTAGCCATTGTCTTTGTTTTTGTATTTAAACCTCTAGTGCTTAGCATGATGCCTGGTAATTGTTTAATCAATGCTTTTTCACTCCTTCATTCATTCATTCACTCCTTCACTCCTTCCTTCCTTCATTCACAGGCCGCACTGTGTCCCTGACTAAGGGATGGCTTTCCCTAGTGTAGCCTAAGAGCTGGAGGGGCCCTGACTTTGGCCTCTTGGCCTCTGATTGCCTTTGATCTAGTCTCCTTCCCTTCCTCTGTAGGGCCAGCGATCAGTGGTGCTAGGGGCCCTGTTTGTGCTCATCACCCTCCTCATCCTCTACAGCTCCAACAGCGTCAATGACGTCTTTCCCTACGGCTCTCTTCGAGGCCGCTTCCACCGGCCGCCCAACCTGAAGAAGTGGGCCATTGCTGACAGCTATGTCCCAGTCCTTGGCAACAAGGTAGGAGGAGGGCTGGCCAGCCCGGAGCTTTGGGGAGCTCACCCCTGGGAGTTAGTCCTGCTGAGAGCCGTGCTGGGGGGGACTAGTGTGAGCATCTTTAGGAGGAGCAGTTATTCTGAGGTCCTAGAGCTAGAACTGGAAGAGACTGCAGAGACCATCTAGTCCAATCCCTAATTTTACAGAGAAGGAAGCTAAAGCCCAGACAGGGTAAGTGATTTTTACAAATTGGTCACACAAGTAGTCAGAGTCCAAGGCAGGATTTGAACCCAGGTTCTGTTTCCCCAGTTAGTCTTCTTATTGTACTACATGCTTCTGCTTATGGAGAGGCCTTTCCCGGAGATACATTTATTTATCCACCCAGAAATGAGTAGAAATGGAAACATTGGTACTCTCCTTCAAGAAACAGAAATGTTCTCTTGGATTTAAAAAAAAAAAATTGATGTTTATTTTATATTTCTATCACTTCCCAGTGAGTCCTGTCTCCAAGATTACTCCCCTTGTAACAATGAAAGAAAACCAATCAGCACACTGACTGTTGTCTGAAAATGCACCTCTTTGTTTACCTGAAGTCTGTCACCTCTTGTGGAGAGTTAGGCGACACCCTTGATGTCAGTCCTCTGAAGTCAATCTGGTCCTCTTTTGCTGGTAGATCTGAAGTCTCTGAAGATTGTTTTCCTTTATGTCATTGTGGAGGTGGTGCTAATTGTTCTCCCTCACTTTCTAAGATGCCCAGGGCTGAGAATGGAAGCCTGGGGTTAGGACACCAGGAAATGTGTCTTACCTAGCCATGGGTTCAATGATTTATTTCCACTTTCCCCACTTGGTTTTAAGCTCTAGTAAAGACTACAGGGCTCTGACTTCATCCTAGTTTTGTGTAATATTTTTTATAAGTCATTTGAAATGAGAGGTTTAATGCCAAGTTTATGGATGACAACTAATTATTTAATCAATAAGCATTTATTAGACATCTGTAATGTGCTAGGCATTGTGCTAAAAACACTGAGGAGATGAAGTACAAACAGCCCTTGTCTTCAAAGAGCTTACTCCCCCTTCTCCCCTCCCTCTCAATTAACAAGTATTTATTTTCTCTCTCTCTCTCATAACTCCCAGGTTATTTTTGTTTAGTTGTTTCAGTCATGTCCAACTCTATGCATCCCCTTTGGGGTTTTCTTGGCAGAGATCCTGGAGTGGTTCGCCATTTCCTTCTCCACCTCATTTTACAGATGAGAAAACTGAGGCAAACCAAGTTAAGTGACTCGCCCAGTGTCATATAACTATTAAGTTTCTGAGGTGAGATTTGAACTCAGATCTTTCTGATTCCAGGCCTGGTCCTAACCTCTCCTAACCCATTAAAATAAAACAAACCCAACCTTGTGATAAATAAGCATAACCAAGCAAAACAAAATCCCACCCGTCCAAAGATGTGTATCTCAGCCTGCATTTTGAGTCTGTCATTGTTCTGTTCATCAGTCTTCTGGAATCATATTTTGTCATCGAGTTGATTTAGAACTTTCAGAGTTGTTTATCTTTACACTGTTGTTGATAGTACATAAATCATTCTGGTTCTGATCATCTCATTGTGCATCAGCTCACACAAGTCTTTACAGGTTTTTCTGAAATCCTCCCTTTCAGCATTTTTAGCAGCACAGCAGTATCCTGTTATTACATACCATTATTTGTTTAGTCATTCCCTAGTTGATGGGCATCTTAGTTTTTTTTTTTACCACAATAAAAAGAGCTGTTATGAATATTTTTGTACATGCAGATCCTTTTCCTTTTTTGATCTTTTGGAGCGTAAACCTTATGTCGCAGGCATATAGGCCATTTGATGATTTGGGGGCATAATTCTAAATTGTTTTCCAGAGTTTCCAGAATGATGTGGTGCCCCATTTGAATAACTAGGAAGTAAGTTATGATTCTATTTTTCTAAGATGTCTTCTCTAAATACCAATTCACAGAGGAACATGCATTCTAATAGAAGAGGCAATCTACATAAATAGAGGAATACAGTACATTAGACACAGAATAAGAATTCACAAAAGATCTCTGATAAAAATCAATTGGAACAAATTCAAAATGATATACTCATATTTTTAAAAAAGCAATTTTGCAGATACAGGATGGGAGAGCTCTGGATTAACTGTTATTCGGTTATTGCAGTTGTATCCAACTCTCTGGGACCTCATTTCTGGTTTTCTTTGGAGACGTGCCAGAGTGGTTTGCCATTTTCTTCTCTGACTCATTTTACAGATGGGGAAATGGAGGCAACCAGAGTTAAGTGACTTGCCCAGGGTCACACAACTAGTAAGTGTCTGAGGCTGGTTTTAAATGTGGGTCTTTTTGACTTCCCATCAGGCACTCCGTGCTCTGCCACCTCTCTGTCCCAAATTCTGGAAAGTCAAAGGTGTCTAATGTCCTCATTTTTCTGATGGGGAAACTGAGGCCCAGGGAGGCTGAGCTGCCTACTGAAGGTCATGCGGACAATGAGGGGCAGAGCTGGGATTTGGTATAACTCAGAGAATCTTCCTCTCCCTCGGCAGACACTGACCTCCCACTGTCACCAGTGTGTGATCATCACCAGCTCGAGCCACCTTCTGGGGACGAAGCTGGGGCCAGAGATCGAACGGGCAGAGTGCACCATACGCATGAACGATGCACCCACCACGGGCTACGAGGTGGATGTGGGGAGCAAGACCACCTTTCGAGTCGTGGCTCACTCCAGCGTCTACCGTGTCCTGCGGCGGCCCCAGGAGTTTGTCAATAAGACCCCGGAGACCGTGTTCATCTTCTGGGGGCCTCCCAGCAAAATGCAGAAGCCCAATGGCAGCCTGCTGCGCGTCATCCAGCGCGTGGGTCTCGCCTTTCCCAACATGGCCGCCTACGCCGTCTCGCCCGCCCGCATGCGGCAGTTTGATGATCTCTTCCGCGGCGAGACGGGCAAAGACAGGTACCTGCTTCCCTGACACCAACGGCCCTGCGTGACCCCCAGCTCCCAGCATGCACTGCTCGGATTCCTCTTTGCTGGTGCAGTCACCCCTGGTATAAACAGCACTCCATCAGTGTATCAGCCAACGAGAATTTATTAAGCGTCTCTTATATTGCAATCATTGTGCCGGGTACTGGGGCCGCAAAGAAAATAAGAGAGCCCTTTGCCCTTAAGATGTCATTTACCCAGATAAGTTTTGGAAGCAAGCCAGTTTTGGAAGGTGGGGTGGGGTGCAGAAATGAGGAAGGTGTCTGTAGAAGGTGTCACAGGGGGAACTAGCAACAGGAAAGAGGGGTATATCCCGGGAATGGGCCAGGCAGCTCGGGCAAAGGTGCGGGAAGATGGAGTGGGCTGTGCCCGTGTGTGGGAGAAGAAATCCGTGGAGTTCGTGTGAAGTGTGAGAGGAGTATGTAGAGTACGCAAAAGGGGGCAGTAGATGAGAAAGCTGGAAGGGCAGGCTGGAGCCAGATTTTGCAGGGGGTTAAAGCCAAACAGGGGAGTCTGTGTTTAATTCTGGTGGAGTCCACAGAGCAGGAGGGTGATAGGTCACATCGGAGCTTTAGAAAACTCACTTTGGCAGCTTTGTGGAGGATGGGGTGTCCTTCAGCCAACCTGGGCTGTGACCCCATTTCTGGATAAATTAGAAACAAGGACATGACCTTCCCCACGAGGCCTTAGTGCTGATTTCTGTGGCCCCCAGGTGTTTCTTCCTAAAGAGACACCAGAAATCAAAACAGAAAACTCCCAGTTTTTTTCCAGTTGACTTTAGGGGGGTCCTGGGTCCAGAGACAAGCGGGGCTTGGCTCTCTTAGAGAGGTGAGAGGCTGGCAGGAGGGAGATCAGCAGGAGACGGCTAGTGCAGAGAAGAGATGATGAGATGGTGAGAGAAGGGAATGGATGTGAGATGCTGTGGACAAACTTGGTGCCGTCTTGGAGAGGGAGGGATACCAGACAGGGCACCCCAGCGCGCCCAGGCCGCCCACTGTACCGCAGTCCAGCACAACTGACAGTTTAAAGACCTCTTACTGAGGAATCATGGGGGAAAGTGGGCACTAGTTAGAGAGCAGTGCATGGTCTTCCTCCTCGACTCCCTTCCCCAAAGCTACCTTCCTTACTCTCTGCTCCCTGGCCCCCGAACTGCAGGGAGAAGTCTCGATCCTGGCTGAGCACTGGCTGGTTCACCATGGTCATTGCCGTGGAGCTCTGTGACCGGGTCCACGTCTATGGGATGGTGCCGCCCAACTACTGCAGGTGAGGATTCTGCTCCCTCCCTCCCCCCATTCCGTGCATTCCCATACCTCCGTCTGATCCCATAAGTGGGTATATCAGGCTGCTTTTGTAGTTTCCAGAATGATCCCCAACCCATTAGTCGGCTTGTCCCAGTCCCCAAACCTTTTGGTCATTGTCCCCCTCCTAGACTGGAAGCTTCCCGAGGACAGGAACCACAGCTCATCTAGAACTCAGGTGTCCCCGGGACGTTCAAGACATTCAAAAAATAGAATATAAACATTCAAAACTGTTTGTTGAATGGATGAATCAACTGACGAGAGTCAGAGAATGTTAAGAGCTGGAAAGGACTTTACTTTGTCCTTTAGTCCAAACCCCTCCCATTCTAGAGAACTGGCCCCATATTTTAGTCCTGCTCCACCATGAACTGGCTGCTTGGTCTTGCCTTTAGAATCAATCTAATCCCGTTGTCTAGGTTAACTTGGGGGTGGGACAGGGTGCGTGTGACATGGGTCAGGACCTCGGCGGCATTTTTGGTCCTATGAGGAGGGGGCCTCCGGGGGAGGCTCTCCTTCAGCAGCGTGCTCTTTTCTTTGTCCCCTCTGCAGCCAGCGGCCCCAGCCTCACCGGATGCCCTACCACTACTATGAGCCCAAGGGGCCAGACGAGTGTGTCACTTATATCCAGAATGAGCGCAGCCGCAAGGGGAATCACCACCGCTTCATCACTGAAAAGAGGGTTTTTTCCTCTTGGTCTAGGGCCTACAACATTACCTTCTCCCATCCCTCCTGGACATAAGGGCTCAGAGAGTAGGATCCCGGACAATCAGGGTATAGAGCGTAGGTCCTGGCACTTGGGACTCAGGAGAATTCTTCTGGCCAATCTATATCTCAACTAGTTGGTCTTAGAGCTTCTTCTAGTTATTCAAGGCCTGGAGGGCAGGATAGGCTCTCCAGGTTATTTGGCAACTTTGAGGGTATCTTTTGGCCATTCAGGGTCTTGGAGGCATATCTTAGCTAAACAGGGTCTGGTGTACTTTTCCTAATGAATCAGGGTCTTGGGGTGTCCTTCAGCCAACCTGGGCTGTGATCCCATTTCTGGGTAAATTAGAAACGAGGACATGACTTTCCCCATGAGGCCTTAGTTCTGATTTCTTTTGACGCCGAGGTGTTTTTCCCTAAAGAAACACCAGAAATCAAAACAACAAAAATCAAAACAAAAAAAATTCCCAGTTTTTTTATTTTTTTTCCAGTTGTCTGTAGAGGAGGTACTGAGCCCAGAGACAATGGGGGCTTGGACCAAAGGCTGGGAGAGGAGGCACACAACATGCCCTTTGCCACAGACACAAACCACTTACAGTGGTCTCGGTGCCCCTGCCCGCTGACGACTGGCCCGGCTCTCTCAGCACGTCCTCCAAGTGAAGCAGGATGTAGCTTCCCTTCTTTCAGGGAGCTGGGTCCATTCTGTGGTAGCCTGGGGAGGAGAGAGCCAAGGACAGTCCTTAGCATTTCTGTGGCCCTGTGCATTCCAGGGGCCTTTTCCTTTACTCCAGAGAACTTTGAAGTGTTTGCTTCTCCCCATCCCCTGGCACTCAAAATGGGAAGAAAAGAGGAGAGAGGACGTGATTTGATGCTGTAGGGGATCCCTGGACTGAGGCCCTGGGTTCTAGTCTCAACTCTGCTGCTAATTCACTGACCGGACTTTGGGCAAGTGACTTTCCCTCTATAGACTCTGAAGGGTTTGGACTCAGTGATTGCTAAGATCTCTTCCAGCCCAGACATTTTAGAGTTCTGTTTCTGACCCCGTGCCCTTTATTTTCCCTCTTAGTTCCCTCTTCAGTCCCATTCTGTTTCTGGTTCTGGGTAGGCATGGGTTGGGAACCGAGGACTAAAGAACTCTGCTCTATCAGGATAGGCAAAGACCTTTCCCAAACCCCTACTCCCCTGTCTTGCCAATACCTCTTTCTTCCCAAGGCTGTGATTGTCAGGGAAGGGGGGGAATACCCCACTCTTGAGTGGGTGAACATCCACCTAGATTCCTCCCTGCCCTCCCTTCTCCCTGCCCCCTTCCAGCTGCTAATCTCCTTGGAAATTAAATCGACAGTGCCTCATTTCCTCTTCTCCATTTGTTCCCATCCCTCCTCCCCAATCCCACAATGTCTCAGTCTTGTCTCAGTGAGCTCCCTTCCCACTTGCTGAGTGATTTTCCACTAGTTTGGAAAGGAACACATGGCTGCAGGCTCTACTTAGGCCCAGAAAAAGAAATAGGCATTCTACTTGCAATTGGAATTTAGATGTGCATCCCTTCTGAGTGGAGGGGTTAAAAGCCCTAGTAACCAAAAAGCAAACCAGCTGCTCAGGTCGCTGATGAGGGCTTGGGTTCCAGGCTTCCTCCCACTGGGCCTGTCACTAAATCGCTGACTCTGTTTTCCCCCAGGAGCAGCTGGTGGGGATAGAGAGGGTGTCCCTAGCTACTCAGTGTGCCATCTTGTTCCTCCGCATCCCAGGTGAGGGACGGAGCTGTGAGAAAGCATTCCTGGGTGGGTCTTTGTGGGTGTGTCTAGAGGTGCCATGGGGAACCCGGTAGGTTGAGACCAGAGGCTAGGTAGTGCTTGGGTCAGGGAGTATACATTCTGTTGTCGGGCATAGCCCGAGCTCCCCTCACCATCACTCCCCTCCCCAGCCCTGAAAGGTGGTTTTGTAATGGTTTGTATAGGAATAAATACTATTCAGCTCTCACTGTCTTTCTGTGTCTGAAACCTCAATCAAGGCTTATTCTTTGTGGGATATCTGTGGGGTGGGGTCTCTCTGGAGCTGTCCAACACCATGACCTCATAAATCTTGGATCGTGCGCCAGGTCAAGAAGTCAAACTTTAAGGTCACAAATCTAGGGCCGAAAAGAAAGGCCCTTAGGAGCCATCTGGTCCAATCCCTTCTTTCTTTCTTTTTTTTTTTTTTTTTCTTTTTACAGATGAGGAAACTGAGGCCCTGAAATGTTAAATGATTAGCCAAAAATCACATAAGTAGTGAGTGGTATGGGGCAACTAGACAGCGCAGTGGATAAAGTGGCTAGTTCTGGAGTCAGCAAAAGAAAGATGAATCTTTCATTGTTCTACGTTCAAATTTGGCCTCAGATGCTTACTGGCTGTGTGATCTTGGGCAAGTCACTTAACCCTGTTCGCCTCAGTTTTCTCATCTGTAAAATGAACTACAGAAAAAAATGGATCTTTGATCCTCAAGGACTACAGTGAGATCCTCCAGGATCTCTGCCAAGAAGACCCCCAAAAGGATCACAAAAGAGTCAGAAATAACTGAACAATAACCCCCTAATCCAACAATCCTGATCCAGCAACAAATATTGCATCCCTGCTATGTGCCTAGCCCTTTGCTTGTTGCTATGGAACAGGCTCTGCAGAAAGGTGTCTCTGTCCTCAGGCAGCTTCCTAGTCTAGACAGGATGAATGAACAAAATACAAGGGTAGGTGCCAAGGGGAAAAAGCTGATGTGGACATGGCTAGTCCACCTTTGCAAAGCCCTTTATATACTTTATCTTATTCAATCCTCACTGTAGCCCTCAATATAGCCCCACTATATATATACACATACATACTTTCCACATATACATACACATACATTCACACACACACATACACACGTACCTGGGAGGTTCGGGCTACCCCCATTTCACAACTGAGGAAACTGGGGCTGAGAGATTAAGTGGCTTGCCCAGGGTCGCGTGGTTAGTATCTTCTGAGGCTGAATTTGAACTCGGGTCTTGACTCTTAAATCTAGCATTCTGTGATCTCTATTATGGCTTCTCGGGTCAGTGTGTTAGTGGGAGAAGGGGGTAGGGCGGAAGAGTCAGAATAGTTTGGTAGAAGAGGAAGGATTTCAGCTAGACCTTGGAGGACAGGTAGATCAATTCAGGGATTGGGGAGACATGTGAACAAAGGCACACAGCTGTATGTGGACAGTGAAGTCAAATCTACTTAATGCGCCAAGTGCTGGGATTACAAAGATAAAAAAAGGGGGTGAGATCATCTGGCTGAAGTGCAATGTGTGTATTTGTGTGGGGGATAAGTTGTGGGAGACCTAGGGATACTCCAGGCCCAGAGAAATAGATTGGGGGTCGAAGTCGGAATCTCTTGAATCCCAGTCCTTAATCCTGTGGCCAATGGGGAACCACGGGAGGGTCATGAGCTGAGCTGTGCCTTAAGAAGACATCCCAATGGCCTGTAGAGGACGGATTGTGAAAGCGAATGGACGTGGGGAATCCAATTAGGTTATTGTAGCAGTCACTGCGTGATGTGGTAAGAAAACTAACAGATATCCCTAAGCGCTGTGCACAGATAGAGTCCTGCGTGTGGAGGGGTGATTATCCCCCCAGCTTTGGGGTCTCAGGGACAACCAGGCAACCGGGCAAACAGAAGGGACACATAGATGGGAAATTAAATTGAACAAGCCCAGGCAGTAGAGAAATCAGGCTCTGTATGATAACACTCCA
Source organism: Sminthopsis crassicaudata (assembly GCF_048593235.1). NCBI lineage: Eukaryota > Metazoa > Chordata > Mammalia > Dasyuromorphia > Dasyuridae > Sminthopsis > Sminthopsis crassicaudata. The sequence continues at coordinate 498,212,239 of NC_133618.1, read as the reverse complement.
CATCTGTCATTGCTGAGGCAGTGAGTGCCCACTGCTGGTAGAAACGGGATGGACAAGAAATAGAGCTAGACAGGCTTCTAAGAGCCACTCTTTGAGGGAAGGAAGGGGCAACAGGGTGTCAACAGAAGGGGGTTTGGTATAAAAGTCAAAAGGACAAGATTTCAGTCTTTGCCAGGCACTTATTTGTGAGACCTTGTGCACATGAGGCTTCTCTGGGCATTAATTTTCTCGCCTTTGAAATGAAGTTAGATTAGCGCCCTGACATTCGGTGACACTGTGGTATAGATGAAAGCGAACTTTGCTGCCTGCACATATCCAACAACCCTTCTCAAGAAAAGCCTGCAAAAGATATCTGTGTATTTAAATTCTAAGAAAGGATGGATGGGTATTCCAGTTTTTTCTAGAAGGCCCTTCTTCAACCCTCCTCATTCTCCTTCCCTCAAGAAGGTTGGGAAGATAGAACTTGTAGAAGTGGTCAGTTGCTAGGGGGAGAGAAAAGGTGAAATTTTTTTTATCTTTTTATTTTTATTAATATAGTTTTTATTTTATTATTTTTAAATATTATTTTATTAGTAAATATAGTATAGTATATAGTATATAGATAAAGTATATAAAGTATATCTATAGTATAAAGTATATAAAATTAATATTAATTTTATTATTTTTATTAATAGTTTTTATTTTCAAAATACATTCAAAGATAGTTTTCAACATTAACCCTTGAAAAACCTTGTGTTCTAAATTTTTCTCCCTCCCTTCCCTTCCCTTCCTCCTTTAGAAAGCAAGTAATCCAAAATAAGTTAAACATGTGCAATTCTTCTAGACAAAAAGATGGAATTCTTTAAAAACTTAAGAGGGAAACTTCTCCATCAGCCTATTTTCAGCCTAGTTAGAGGACAAGACTACTAAGACTGACAGTAAAGAAAACCTGGGTGCTAGTTCAGATCTAGTTCCATACCTCTCTCCTTGGTCCTTCCGTTTCAGGTTAGGACTGATAATTAGTGGCTTGATTGGAATCATATTAAGTCTGCCGTTAACAACATTATCATCATTCTTCTTGAAAGTAAGTTTGTACTACCCTGGGGACCTGGCTTCTAGTCCCAACTTGCTTTGTGATGGGAAATGCTGCTTTCTCCTTCCTAAAGCCATTTCTCTGTGCATAAAATGAGGGAGTTGAAGCAGACAGGTATTCTCTAAATACTCTTCCAACTGTAACATTTTATATTCTAAGTTGTTTCCAAGCCCGACTTCTCTAGCCAAGCACCTCCAAATGTAATTTGGAGTGAATGTAATATTTCTAGCCCTTGGGAGAATTTGAATTGAAATATTGACTCAGGAGCCTTGCTTGGCTTCCCGTGTGACCTCAGGAGAAGATCCAGGTCTCAGTTCACCCAATAGAGTAGCTTCTGCTCTGACAAGGCCATTGCTGGGAAAGAGAGAGGAAGGAATGAAGGAATTTCAAAGGAGGGTCAAGTAGGCTTGCGAATGTGTCACAGGAAGACTGGCTGAAGGCACTGAAGCTTTTAAGACTGAAGAAGAGAAGACTTGGGGAGAACATTGTAATTGTTTCAGTGTCTAAAAGGGCTGTCATGTCAAATAAGACTGGCTGGTAGGATTTTGCAAAGCACTGTTACCTCTTTTGATCCTTACATCAACCGTGGGAGGCAGGTGTTGTTAATATCTCCATTTTATAGATGAGGAAATAGTCCATTGATTTGCTCCAGAGTAAGATTTGAATTCAGATCTTCCTGATTGTACATCTAGTACCCTTAAATCCACTGAGCTACCTAAGAATCTGAAGAGGGGAGAAGGGGTAGCAATGGGTAGAAATTACTGAGAGATTGGTTTCAGCTCCATTCAAAGAAACAAAGCTTAGAGCTGTCCAGCAGTAGAATAGACAATGGATTCCCCATCAGCTGAAGGTCTTGGAGTGGATCCTGAAGGTACAGTGATTAAAAATAGTGCAAAGGGGATTCCTTATTAGCTACAGGTTGAATTAGATAATTGAAGGTCCCTCCCAACTCTTAGTTCCAATGATTCTATGATTTAATAATCCGATGTTCACATTTGGTCAGTGTGATTTCCCCAAGGCTATTTTTTGTGCCAAAGTTTGTGCCCCAAGTGAGTTTGCACCAGAATGGGGCTAGGAGAGTCTCTTTAGCCACAGGAGGTCCCAGCATTTACTGACTAGCTCACTGGCCTCCTAATAGCACTTTGGCTAAAAGTACTAGAGTGCCTTATTAATTTATTTTTATATCCAAATCATTGGTTTGGACAATGTAGTCTCTCACATCTCTTCTCTCCTTTGACCCCTGTGAGAACCCTTAGCAGGAAGACTGGGGAGAGATTGTTAACCTCATTTTAGAAAAGACTCAGTAACATGAAAAGAAGTGCTATGGCTTGCCCAATGGCATACACTTATCATTCAATCAATAAGCATTTATTAAGCTCCTACTATGGTTCAGGCACTGCAAAGTGCTGGGTATACAAAGGCCTTTTCTCAAGGAGCTAACAGCACAGATGTGTGCATGTGGGAATAAAGTAAACATGAGTAAAGGCAAATACATTCAAAGCAAACACAAAGTATTTGGAGGTGGATCATGGAGTGCGGTGAGGGAAGTCCTCATGAAGGAAACCTCATTTGTGCCAAGTTTTGAAGCAAGTCAGGGATTTTATGAGGCAAAGGTGAGGAGCAAGTGCATTCTGGGCCTGAGGGACAGGCTGTGTTTAAGCAAAGAAGGGAGGAAGATAACAAATATTAAACACATACTGTGTATGTGAGAATACTGCGTACAGAGAATAGAACAGAGTAGTTGACATCTTGTAATTAAAGGCATTGTGATTGGTTATAGAGAATAACATGATTGGTTGGAAGTTTGGTAATGAGAGCTAGTAAATCCCTCCCCACCCCTTTCTTCTCTCGTGAGGTTAAGAAGTTCTCATTGTTTGAGTCTAGGGGTGAGATAGTGGCCTAGACTATTGGAGAGCAAACCAGACATACTCAAAGGATAGTTTGGTGCAGTAAAGCTATCAGGCCTGACTCCTTTTTATTCACATGCATTCTCCAAGTTAAATTCCATGATCGGGGGAGTTGTATTATTAAACTTAACCCTTTATAGGTCAATTGAACTCTGAACTAAGTTCAGAGACAAAG